>NC_045455.1:65910655-66152035 GCF_002776525.5 Piliocolobus tephrosceles | reverse complement strand
AAAAAAAAAAAAAAAAAAAAAAGAAACAAGTGGGAGGGTGTTTTCCAAGTGTGCTTAGAAAATGTTTATGGGCTTTGCCCTTATCTGAATAATCAGAAGAAATGATTTGATTTTTACACCTTGGTATACACTCTGAGATTACACAGTCCTGCGGTTTACATATTCCTCAGAGCCATTAGACTGACCAAAAGAGCTCCTCCCTATGTTTCACAGTATTTTTACAGTTCTCACAGCAATCATTTATCAGTATTTAAATTAATATTAGCTGGGCACAGTCACTCACTTCTGTAATCCCAGTACTTCGGGAAGCTGAGGCCAGAAGTTCAAGTCCAGCCTGGACAACATAGCAAGACTCTGTTTCTACAAAAAAAAAGAAAAATTAAAATTAAAAATTAGCCAGGTGTGGTGGCACACACCTGTAATTCTAGCTACTTGGGAGGCTGAGGAAGGAGAATTGCTTGAGCCCAGGAATTCAGGGTTACAGTGGGCTATGACTGTAACACTCCACTTCAGCTTGGGTAGCAGAGCAAGACCCTCTCTCTTAAAAAAGTAAAATAAAATAATCTTTACAACAACCCTCCGAGCTAGACTGGAAGGAGGTGGTATCCCTGTTTTATTGATGGTTCATGTGAGGTCATACAGACAGTAGATAGCCAAGCCCAGATGCCCAAGCCTAGGCCTCATTCCTTTTGTTTACCCAAGGTTCCTATTCATACCATTGTCTGTGTAGCATATGACCATTTAGCCTTAAGTAATCTGTTTCAATTGCAAATTTTACTTTAAGAAAGGAAAAAAAATCACATTTATTCTGCTACATATTCTTGCTTTATTCATAATGAATTCTGCAGGTCAATTTATCCTCAACAGTGGCAAGCCAGAATTTAAGTAAAGCTTCTACTTAGCTGGTACATTTGCATGTCAAATCTTTAATTCAGCTGTCAGTGTTTCAGCATTTACTGTACTTTCATTAATAAATGTTATTTTGATGGTCTCAGGCTAATCAAGACTATTTGAAATGGGGGACGGCACGAAATGAAATTTACAGAGAAATCAGAGCTTCTTCATGGACTTTAAAAGAATTGTTACTTTACACGTGTTTGATTCAGAATGCATGTAAAATTAAAGTTAGACATGTTGTTAGTTCTTACATAAACAAGCAAAAGAAGCTAAGGAATTAACTTATATTTATTTGTTCCTTTAAGAGCATGTACTGAGCACCTCCTGTGTGCTAGACATGTTCTAGATGGTAGAAATGCAGGTATCAACATGGCAGGCAAAAATACCTGCCCTCAAGAATTTCCATTCTAGAGTGAGTAGACAGATGATATCTCAGATAGTGCCAGGACCTATGGAAAAAGCTGACCAGACAGGGCACTGAGTTCTGGGGAGTGAGTGGTCAGAGAAGGCCTTGCTTCCTTCTTATCCACATTCTGGCATAGGAATTTAATTTCCATGTACATTTTTTTTTTGTAACATATAGCTCCAAAATAAGTTATTTTTAACTTTGCACTCAATAAAAACCAACTTGTAGTAATTAAACTTGCTCAGTACATTCTTCACAGGGACATTAGGTACTATTCTATCAGCAACAAGTATCTGCTTATCTGTTTTTTATACATTGGAGTCCACGTAAGGCTTCCTGCTTTTTATAAAAGGAACTGCCTCTTAAAAAAAAAAAGGAAAAGAAAAGAAAAGAAAAATGGTTTAAGAAGTACTCATCTCCGAACGTTATTTTCATGCATTTCTTGTATTTTATTTTTTTTCCTATAAGATGGTCCCCATCCCATAAGTTTGGGCCACCCCAACATTATATTTCCCTCCCTTTGAACATTTAAAGAAAAATATACTTCTTGGTGTGCTCTCCAGGAGCCTGCTATGAACCCTAGATGAGATCTCGGAGGCTGGCCATGATAGGAGCCCCTTTTTGTATCTGAGGTCATCTCTTAGAAGCGAAAATGCTCAGCTCCCCTCAGGACTAAACCCGCCAGCCTGCGTTCTGTTCTAGGAGCTGCAGATGGTGCTTGGGATTTCAGGTGACTGTTTCTCCTCACCAGGACACAACACATGTTTTCCTTTCCTCTCTAGATGGCAGCACAAAGACAGAAAAGGGGCAAGTGACGGTGGTGGCTCCACGCAAGGCTTGGCGGTTTTCCCTGCGACTTCAGACACTCCCAGAGGGCTCGGACTTTTTCTTCTGCACTTTCTGGAAAATTGCCAAGTGCCAAAAGGTGTATTTTAAAGCACTGACTGTAAATGCTTTATTTCTTTGATGAGTCCCACTAGTCTATGTAGCAGCAGCTTTCCTCCCTGGAGCGCTCAGCTAGGCGGTTCTGTCCGGGAGCTTGAAAGCATCCCAGCTGTGCACCTGTTCATAGGCTGAGTACCTCAAGCTTGGGCATGTTTTAGGCGAGGATGTGGTGACTTAAAGTACTTGATTGTCTTGATTTCACCCTGAAAGCTTTGGCAAACCAAGTTTCAACCCTTACTTTAAAAACCTGACACTTCTTTACTCCATATCAATTTGGAAGCTTCTAATTCATAAATATGCCTAAACATTGGCATTTTATCTCTCCAGGAGTTATTAAACATTTCTTCCTTTTTAAAAGATTTGTCCAGTATGTGTATTATTTTATTTTTCAGAGTTAGGACGTAGGAGATGAGAGAAGGTTGGAAGTAGATGCCAAAAAGTGATTTGGTGGGGAATCTGGTGCGTCGTGAATATGTTTTAGCAGGCAGTGGGAGGTTTTGTGCAAAAATGTCTGCGGATTTGAGCTGGCTTGTCCACTTGACATGCAAGAGGAATGTATGGGTGCTGCTCAGCTGATCTTCCCGCATTCACACAGGACCCCAATCTGCTGCTTCAGGAAATAATTTTGTTTCTGAATCTCTGACTACAAAGATTACTAATAATTAGATCCTAGTTCTGGGAAGTAGTCTACCATTTTTCCACACCTCCCTTCACATGTAGAAATTTTTGTAACCTCAAGGGACTTTTAAAATTCCTGCCCTTCTGTAGTGGACAAGTGAATCTTCCTTCTGCAAAAACCAAAGCCACTAGATTCTGATGATGTTCAAGTTTGTCACTAGAGACCCTGCTCTCTTACCTGTGCCCCAAGTTTCTGTTCCGACACTTTAAATTCAAACACCTAACATTACAAGATTTTATTTGGTTGTTTTTTTTTTTCTTTTCACAAGTAATTCATGATACATTCTCACAAAAAGCGAAGGCAGAAGTGATCCCCACCTCCCACTGCCAGCAGTGCTCAGGCTTCCCTGGGTGACTGCGTCCTGGGCCCTGACTCAGGTCCGTTTCTTAGTTATCCACTTTCCCACTTCCACTTCCTGTTTCCTCGCAGCCCGAGCAGCCCTGCAGTCGCTGTTCATGCAGTCCATTTCATCGTTTCATCTAGGAATCCAATCCTCGTGAGCTCTCCTTCAAAAATACCTCATGGGAAAATTAAAATTCAGACAAATCAAGAAATAGAAAACTCCAGCACTTGAATAAGCCCTTTTCTCTTTTTTTTGAGACAGAGTCTTGCTCTGTTGCCCAGATTGGAGTGCAGTGGTACAATCTTGGCTCATTGCAGCCTCTGCTTCCAGATTCAAGCGATTCTTCTGCCTCAGCCTCCCAATTAGCTGGGATTACAGGCACGCACCACCACGCCTGGCTAATTTTTTTTTTTTTTTTAATTATTTTTAGTAGAGACGGGGTTTCACCATTAGCCAGGCTGGTCTTGAACTCCTGACCTCAAGTGATCTACCCGCCTCAGTCTCCCAAAGTGCTGGGATTACAGGCGTGAGCCACCATGCCCAGCTAGCCCTTTCTTCTTCATGCCGACTGCCACCAAGCATAAGGCTGTTCTCTTGAGGGCAGAGACCATATGGCCCATGTCTCAAATAGAGACACACCCCCGTTGCTAAAAACACCAGGATAGCACTGAGCATGCCGCATGTATCCCCCACTCGGCGCATGAGTCACAGACACACAAGGTGACATACTCCTTCCCTATCAAGTTGTCAAGGACTTTTAGAAAACAGCCATGCTCAGAGCTAGAGAGGAGGTGGAAAGTGGGCCTTGCTGGTAAGAATAGAAAATGGTACAACTTTTGGAGGCCAACTTGGAAGTAAATATGAAAAGCCTGAATGTGTTGCATTTTCTTTGTTTCAGCAATATCCATTGTTAGAAATACAGCCTTAGGAAATAATCATGAATGTGTGCAAAGATTTAGCTACAAGAATATTCACTGTGGTTCTGTTTAAATAGTAAGTAATTAGAAAAAAACTAAATTAGGAGGCTGAAATTATTTTTTAAACTTTTTTATTGGGCTGTGTGTGGTGGCCCATGCCTGTAATCCCAGCACTTTTGGAGGCCAAGGTGAGAGGATCACATGTGCCTAGGAGTTTGAGACCAGCCTGGGCAACATAATGAGACCCCCATCTCTAGAAAAAAGAAAAATTAAAAGAAAAATTAGCCGGTCATGGTGGCATGTGCTTATATTCTTAGGTACTCGGGAGGCTGAGGTGGGAGAATGGTTTGAGTCTGGGAGGTCGAGGCTGCAATGAGCTATTGATCACACCACTGCAATCCAGCCTGGGTTACAGAGCGAGATTCTGCCTCAGACAAACAAACAACAGCAACAAAAACAAATTTGTACTGCAAGTATAAATAATACCTCTTTTTCCCTCTCTTTCCCCTCTTCCTTCTTTCCTTCTTTTCTCTCCTTCTTTTTTCTTGTCTCCCTTTTGTAGAAATTTTCTAGATAAACATTTTACTATTATGCTAATACAAAAATAAAAATACTCAGTTCATTATTTTATACCATCAGTCCCTCATAAATTTCCTCTCCAGATTATAATCTCTTCTCAAATTTTTGTGTCTCATTTAGTAAGTTTCTTGGAGGAAGAACCATACTATGTATGTTTCACCGTTCTTTGCTTAGCATTCAAGTAGATCATAGCAAATCCTGCCAGTAATCAAATAATTGCCCTTCTTCTGTCCCCACACCTTTAGAGTTTCAGGTCTGTACTATCTGATTCCTTGACTTCCCAACCCAGTCAGCGATACATGATTTGCTCGGAATTGTGTGTTTCGGGCATGTACACACATGCTGAAATTAATTAATTTTGCTTTGAAGATTTCCTAAGAGCCCTAGAAATAATTGCAAATGCTCTGGAGTATATTACAACCAGGACTGATAACTACCATTTCTGTCTACAAAACTAAGGGGAGGGAGAAAAACATACTACTGAATGAGCAGAGCACAGAAGCCAGTGCATTTTTCACTCTTGGTGACATGCAGTTTTTGCTGCTTTTTGTTTTGTTTTTTGTTTTTTGTTTTTTTTTTTTTTTTTTTTTTGCCCTAGCAGATTGTAACCAAATTGCTCAACTTCACAGCAAGAACTTTAGAGACTCAATTTCTAAGTGCTGGTACTTGGCTTTTCAAAAGAACTTTATAGGGATAAATTAATTGCTACTATACTTTTAATGGTTTTAAAGTTACTTAGACCACTTCTGGAAATATGTAAAATTGTATGAGCCTAACTTAATGTTTCATTTCTCCCTCAGTTTTTACGTGATTTGATGATATAATAAAGGGAACTATAAAAATTTGATATTGTTGAGACCTTTTTAGAAAGTTGAGATACATTTTTCTTTGTGTCATTGTTGCTAAAAGAGGTGAGATATTGATACATATTACCTAGGAGAAAGAACAGCATTTTGTGGCAAAATAAGTATGTTATACCAAATTTGACAGGCTTCTCTCCTGACCGATTTTGGAGCAAGTATCTTCATGTGCCTTGTAAAACTAGAGATGCATTCAGTTTTCAGTATTCCCAGATATATTTTACCACTCTTAACTATTTTTACCATATAGTATCTCAATAAGCTGCTATTTCATAAAACTCCTTTGGGACTTTTCCTTGCACCTTCTTTAGTCACTTTATAGCAAGAGTGTTATCCACAATATTTAACATAAATAAAATAGCACAGCACAGACCGCAGAACAGTCTAGCTAGATCGCCAATCTAGTGATACTGATGCCCTCCAGCTGCATAACACCCAAGCTTTAACCTAAAAATTAAAGCAGAAAAGCCTTCCAGATGAATCGTGTTCCAGAATCCTATCCATCTAGGAACCCTTGGGTGTGTGTTTATTGTTTGGGTTTTGTGTTGTTTTACATTTGTTTGTTCCCTTGTTCATGCTTACATCATTTCAATCCATCATGATACAGCTGTTAAGAACTTAGTATCACCAGCCTTTGGAAAGCCCAGTTCTATTTGATTAAATGTTATCTATGAAGGTGTTAAATATTTTTTCTATAAGGTTATCCAGGCTGAATACCACCTTCTCATTATTATTTCAAAGTCTCAAGACTCAGCTACTCCACAAATATAGACCTCCATCCAGACTTCCCATCTGAGCTCCATGCTTGAATGTCTAGTGGTCCTTTGACACCACAGTCACACTTGGGTATCTTAAGGACTATATCAACTCATGATTTTCTCCTTGATTGAAAAAGAAGAAGGGATAAAGGGAAGGAAAAAGAGAGACAGGAGGGAGGGAGGGACACGGGAAGGAAGGAAGGAGGGAGGGAAGAAAAGGAAAGGGAAGGGAAGGGAGGAAGGAAGAAAGGAGAAGAAAGGAAAGGGAAGAAAGGAAAGGAGGAAAGGAAGGAAGGAGAGAAGAAGGAAAAAAGAAAAGGAAGTAGAGAAGGAAAGTGTTTAAAACCAAACATGGTGGACAAAGTTTTTCCTAGCTTTACCTGTTGATAACAAGCCGCAAATCTTAGAGTCATCCTTGGCCCCCCTCGCTATTTTAACCCTGACACCCCATGCATGATCTTTCAGTTTATCCTGTTAAAATCTCACCAAGCCAGATACTTTGCTCCATTCCTATCACCTTCCTGCTGGTTCAAACCACTGTCATCTCCCAGAGCACAACTGTGTCCTCCCTACCTGGAGGACCAGCATCCAACTCTAGAACCCTCCTGTGCACTCTCCATGCCTTTCTAACACAAAGTTCACTATCATCCCTGCCTCTCCCATGCCCTCGCACATACCCAGCTCCACTCTAAAGCTTTTATTGCTCTTTGGATGAAGCCCCACATCATGACCTGCAAGGCCTTGCATGCCAGAGCTGAAGCCCTTCCCTCTGCAGCCACACTTCCTCTGCAGACCCTCAGTCGTGCTATGCTTACTCTGGCTATGTGGCCTTTAGCTGTGCTGTCTCCTCACCTGAAATGTTCTGCCAGCTTCCTCTGATGACCTAAGTCCTGATCTTCCTTCAGATCTGCTCTACCGTGGTCAGCCATAGGGAAGCCTTAGGAAGGCTCCCCTGACCCCCAGAGCAGGTCAGATCTTCCTATCACAGCTGTCACGGTGCCCTTGACCTCCCCTTCATGGAACTATCACAGAGACAATTTTATATTTTTAGGCCTAATAATTACATTAATGTTTATCTCTTGGATTACACAGAGCTTCAGGAAGGCGGAGACCATTTGACTAACCACTCATGTGAAGACTTAACATGGCAGGCCTGAGACTGCTATGCTTAGAAGAGCCTGCTTGCAAGGTTGGCCTTTGGCTGGCATCTGGGAGCTTGAGTGGTAAATGGTTCCTTACACTGGTATGAAACAGTGATAGGATCAGAGGGGCTGACCGTGCCTAAACTGTGGGTAGAAACATGTGCTTTAGGTTGAACATGCAACTTTCTTTCCGGGGGTCTGGGATTTTGGTACGCACCAAGCAGAGGAAGCCCATGTGACCAGCCCCAACATTAGTCATGGAATCGATAAAGGACTTCCCTAGGCAGAATTGTTGCAGGCGTGGTGCTGCATTTCCATTGCTGAGGTGCACCCCATGTGACCTCACTTGGGAGGGAGAGAGCATAAGGAAGCCTGTACGTGGATTTCTGCAGACTCTGCCCATGTCTTTTTTCCTGGCTTGGCTGTGTATCCTCACCACACCACTGTCATAAGTCCTAGCTGTGAACACAGCTATATGCCAACTCCTGTGAGTCCTCGTTGCAAATACTCAAACATTGGGGTGTCTTGTGGACTCT
Organism: Piliocolobus tephrosceles; assembly: GCF_002776525.5. Lineage (NCBI taxonomy): Eukaryota > Metazoa > Chordata > Mammalia > Primates > Cercopithecidae > Piliocolobus > Piliocolobus tephrosceles. The sequence continues at coordinate 66,143,973 of NC_045455.1, read as the reverse complement.
CAACTCACCATGGTATCCCCAGAATCTTGCTTAGTATTTGACATTTAATGAATTGCTTAATACGTAATTTTTTTAATGAAAAGAAAGCAACCTCAGAGGAGTAGGACGAAGTATATCCTGTGGAAATTCTCTAAAGAACTAAGGAATTTTGTGATTTATCGATTATATCCTAATGACCCAAATAGAGAAGGCACATCTTTCTGGAAAAGGCAGAATAAAAAATGATTCAGGAAATTTAGCCTGGTCAAAGCCCGTTAGAATTGTTTTCTCATGAAGATGAATTTTCTGTATCTGAAGTGACAGCAGGGCAGAGATGAGCCAGCATCTCCTCTCGGGCCCTGATGCTGTTCTGCTGCCTTCACCATCTCTGCCCCCTTTCCTGTGTGTTTAGATTGTCGGCCAGCTTGTCATGGAGAGTGACGCCCCAGCATCAGGGGAGCAAGAGCTTCTCCACATTGACTGTACATTGGAATCACCTGGGAAGCTTAAAGAAATACTGATGCCGGGCCCCACTCCTACAGATGCTGCAAATAATCAGCCTGAGGTGTGGTCCAGGCACTGGGATTTTAATGTGCAGCCTCTTCTGACACCACACTCTCCTTTCCTTCCTCCCTCACACATCCCCTTTGACAATCAGATTTCACAAGGTCCATCCTTCCACCAAAACGAATTCTTATTTTGTAAATGCTTCTTAAAATTTCTGGTTTCTGGTTTTCGAACTCACAGCCAATTAGGCACGCTGACAAGAGGAAGAAATAAGACCTTTTGCCTCAACCACATGAGAAGATTGGAGCAACTAAGACAAGCAGGTGGAACTCGAAACTATACAAATCAGGACTATGGTGGACTGGGTCACTCCTAAGGACGTGGCTGGGGTGCAGAACAGAATCGTTCAGGAGAGCATGGTTTTTAATAATGACCAGTAGTCTACACCGCCAGTTGCCTACTAAGGAATATATGTCTCACTTTACATATAAGATGATGTGAATTAACTTTATTTTGGATGTTTGGTAAAAGTTCATCATCAGTGATGAGGAGGCATATGTTATTTCCTATATTGGGAAGCTCCTTCCTCCACTAAATGTAAATCTATCCATTTGCCATTTTTTAACCCTTCTCTAGGCAAGACAGCAGACCATGAGATGCATGAGCTGTTCATTGGCGGAGCTGTGATTTATCTTTCCTTTGTAACACCCAGGGAGATTTCTCAGGGAATGGAATCTGTGTCTAGAAGCAGTGTGTAATAAATTGGGTGAGGTAAGGCTATTCATGTCTTGAAGTCAGACAGAGGAGTTTGGCTTTGAAGGGATGGAAATGTAGGTTCTCACACAGAATAAAGAGCCATAAAAAGGGAGCTACAGGGTTGCCAGGTGTAGATGGGAGGCTCTGTGGAGAAGGTGGAACTGAGCTGGAATGAATGGTATTAAGGCAGGTGCAGCCCAAGGCAAGCCCCAAGGGAAAGAAAGGAATGAACAACACATCATAGTCCCACCTTCCCTGTCTTCAGAATCAGAAGCAGCGAGAATTCAGCAAGGAAGCAGTTTTAGCTCTTTGGGTTTGAAGAATCTCTTTGGGATATAATTTCACCTTTTCTCTGCCGGGTGCTATAGTCTAAAGCTGGCAGTGGAAATTCCAAGATAAGTTGTTCTTAGAATCATAAGGGCTGGCTAACAGGCCAGTGGGGACACAGCCTAGAGGGCCAGCAGCTATCTGGGGGCCCTAGGGTTGGACAGGCCCAGGCAAGGTGAGGGCAAAGTCAGGAGACTTCATTTACCCAGGTACAAAGAAAGGCGTCAGCCTTCAAAGGCTTTCCACTGTTAACCAGCAGACCAGAGGCAACTAATCACTAAATGGAAACTGATAATTGTGCTGCTCATTTATTTTCCCAGTTAATGCTTTTCAACACAACCCTTTATATTTCCAAGGAATAAAGACTTGTAAATGAGAGGGAGTAGTTATGGCTGCAGAAAACTGGCCCGCCCTTTGCTCTGCTGACGGTTTTATAAGGCCAAGGAAGTTCAAAAAGTAGAAAGAATTTCTAAGCAATTCCACAGAAATTCTAAGCATTTTCAGGAAACTCATGCTTAACTTTTTAAAAATCGTAATACAAGATTAATTTCAGTGATTTAATAAGTAAACCATGACAGATGGTCAACATGTAGCATTTTTTTTTTAATGTGAACAAAATTACCAATTTTTTTTTCGGTTTGTTTTTTTCTTGTTAATCTTGGGTCTTCAAAGATACCTACTCAGTCTACTTTTTAAATGGATAGCTTGCCTGAATAATTTTGTTAAAGCTTTAGTAAATGAATACTCTCTTGTTTGGAGTGTAATTTCCAGAGTGCAGGCTGAATGCAGTGACCCCTAACACAGCCCGGATCTGGTCACCATGGACTGATGGCAGAAGGGATCCAGATATTTTGGTTGGATTCATGATTAGAGACTAAATCAGTATGATACATATGAAAAGGTCTGGTTTTTAAATATTTGCCATGGAGGTAGAGTAGAGGGCAGGGCGACAGAGGCAGCGGTGGCCGGAGTGTAACCAGCCCACGAATCTCAGGCAGGACAGGCCTGCATGCCTCTGTGTATTTCTCTGGGAGAGAACGCTGGGCTTCAAGGCTAGAAAGGCCAGGATTTCCATCCTGGCTCTGCCATCTTAAATAGGTCCTTTAACTTCTTAGAATGTCGTTTTCTATGGCATTAAAGTAGAGGTGATCATAATATCTCCCCAAAATATTGTTCTTTCCAGTTTCTCATCTCCCCAAAATATTCACATATTTAATTCCTAGCACAGAGCCAGGCACATAATCATGTCTCAATACAAGTTAGTTCTCTTTCTACTCCAAGGCCCCAAACTTCTCCTCAATCCAAGTATCCCTGAGCCTATATTCTACCACCAGTTATTCATTTCTTGGAATTAAACCTTGGATTTTGGCTGTTCTGTCTTCAGGCTCTAGGAATCTTCTTGTCGAACCCCTTCATTGGAAAAATGGGGCCTAGAAAGATTAGATGACTTTCCCAAGTGATAAGTTAAGAAAATACCCTGAATGCTTTAAATCCACCTTGAGGTTTCAATGTCTATGTGCTCTATAAAATGAATCCCACATTGTTTTTCTTTGAAAGATTTTCAGAAATAGCTGCCTTTTACCCATTAGATTACTCACACTGAAGTTTTGAAATACTAATATTTCTGATTTGAAGATGGATGTGGGAAGTTCATCTCCTGGCCCCACCTCCCACCCCCAGTCTCTTCTTTGAAATCATCCAAAGCAAAAGGAAAGTAAGAAATGGAAACCAGAAAATCAATTTTCAGTAAAACTGGGGGATATTTTAAGCTATGAACAACAAATAGATGGATGGAAGGGCTGCAAAAAGCAGGGGAGCTTCCAGGAGAAAGAGGAAGGAAGAGTTCATGGCTGCGGAAATGAGACCGAGTCAGCAGAAATACATTTGTAAACAGGGAGGGCAGAGGTGAAGAAGAAAGTCTAAGTCACATGTTTATGACAGAAGGAACCAGTATACACACCAGAGTAGCAAGAACTCTCCAAGACCCAATTTAGTTGTGAAATGAAGAGATGATGGGGTTAAAAGAAAATCACACATCCACAACACATTTGCAGGAACTCTCTGTCTCGGTGGCAGAGGGAAAGAAGAGAGACCTTGGCTTTTTTAAAAAACCCCGTAGCTGCCTGTCTTTATTGATCAGGGAGAAATAGATCTAAAACTTGGATGCAAAACCCTGATTTATTAAAAAAAAATTCCTACTAGGCTGGGATGTGGCCCTGTAAATATTTGGCCGAAGGAGAACTCTTGTGCCTCAAAGATGAGAAACCAAAAAGAACAAACCCAAGTTATTTCAAAGATATAAAACATAAAACAAGAAAAAAAAAGATCAGAAAAAGAAAATCGCAGATAAAATGTTGCCAAAGAGCAGATAAAAATAGTAAAAAGTATTTTACTACAAACATAAAATACTTAATGAAACAATTACCTCTATGAAGTTTGGGCACAAAGTAGAGAGGGAAGAATCATGGAAGTGATAGAAAGACAAGTGACGTCGTTCGAGCTGGCGCACTACGGGGTGGACATGGGGGAAGAAGTAAACCATCAAAGAAACAAAGATGTGTTTGAAGGAAGATAGACAATAATAATAGCACAAGAGCTTAGAGGTTAAAAATAAGAGAACCAAGCAAAATGAAATCGATATGAGTACAGGAAAGATTTATTAAACAGGACAAAAAAAGTGAGCAAAATACTGATTTTTTAAAACCTGGTGATTGTACAATTCAATAAAAACAAGCTTACTTGTAAATATTAATGCAAAAATATTAAATAAAATATTACCAAGTAGGCTCAAATAATTCATTAAAAGAATAATACAATGTGACAAAGTGGGGTTTATTCATAATTTAAAGATGGTTCAATATTAGGAAGTCTTACCGTATTTGTTATCTAAGAAAGAAATAAGGTATTAATCTCCTTAGATACTTAAAAGATACTTGGTAGCACTTTTTCTTGTCACCATGTGAAGAAGGACATGTTTGCTTCCCCTTCCGCCACGATTGTAAGTTTCCGGACGCCTCCCTAGCCTTGTGGAACTGTGAGTCAATTAAACCCCTTCCTGTATTTAAAAAAAAAAAAAAAAAAAAAAAAAAAGGATACCTGGTAAAATTCAACTTCCTTTATTGATCTCAAAATAATTCAGTGAAATAGTAATAGATGTGTACTTCCCTAATATATACAAAATAAAAGTCAACATTATGTTTAGTGGAGAAATATCAGTAGCATTACCATTAAAGCCAGGAGTACAATAAGAATGTTCTAAACAGTTAGGTAAGAGAGAGAAAATAGGCATATACAAATTGAAAAGAAGTAAAATTATCATTATTTGCAGATTTTATATTTGAATACCCAAGAGGATCATCTGAAAAAGATTATAAAAATTATAATTCAGTAAGGTAGCTTAATACAAAATCAACATATAAATATCAAAAGGTTTTATACATTTAAGCAACTGCTGGATAGAAGATGTCATGGAAAAAAAGACCCTTTTACACTTTCAAGAACAACAAAAAAGCTTAAATAACCAGAAATAAATCTAAGAAATATTCCATACATATATCAGGAAACTTTAATCCTGAAAGACAACAAAGCACAGAGAAGGAATTAGAGGGGCTTCTTGCTCAGACCAGGTGACCAGGTGATGTGGCATTAGGAAGGCATATTGACTTCATCACTAAGATTTAGGATTTCCACTTATTCTATGAGAACCCTTACAGACTTCATCTGTAGAGGGAATTTTTCTCTTAGTTAACATTTACTGCAGAGTTACATGTGCAAGGCACTATACGTTTTGCCAGCGCCATGTCACTCATCACTGTAACAACTTTTTGAAGTAGGCACTATGATAGTTTCCCTCCCACAGAAAGGACCTTCAGGGTCCAAAGGCGAGAAATGGTTTGCACGAGCCAAGCAGCTGCAGAATCAGGCTGAAAAGCCATCACACTATTCTTTGGAAAGCTCAGAAAAGAATGAAGAAGAAAAATAAAGTCACCCATAATTCTCATTCCTAAATATGACCACTCTTAATATTTTAATCTAAATCAGCAGCTTTCTACCATTTCTCCAACCCGGTCCATCTGAGTTCTGTGACTCCTTTTTCCTGAGAAACTGGGGCTCGCTCTGAAATGATTTTTCTTAGGGGTAAGAAGGTGTCATCTGAAAAGTTCCACGTGTTTTTCATGTGGTCTGTCCATTGTGCTGTTTTAGTCTCCTTCTAATAAATGACATGGTTTTTCAAAGTTCACGTTGTCTGTGATCAGGGGTGAAGAAGTTTGATTTGTATGTATTACTAATGGAAAGCCTTCCCATACTGTTGCAACCCTACTGATTTACCTGCACCCTCTCTGGCCAGTCGCTTGCTTTACTTTTCTCAAGATGCTTAGGTATTATGGTGATAGGCATATATAGTCACCTGTATTGTCACAGTGCGTATGTCACCTGAGAGGTGGGCTAATATTAAAATACACACACACATAAACACACACACATGCACATACATATACATTTTTTCTTTTTGGAAGAGCTGGGTCAGAACCAATTTTGATTTTGCCAATCACAGGCATTTTTTAAAAAGTCGTAATCACAAGATTATTTTAATCAGAGAAAATTATTAAAATTTTATTTCCTAAAATAAGTTGATGGCCAAAAGCTTTTGAATGGCTTTGATTTTCTCTACTTGGGAAGTTAAACTGACTAATGATTGTGTGTCTGTTTTTGGTGTTCATTAATCACAGGTAAATTAGTAGACACCTCAGGTTCTGTTTAGTTAATAAATCATCTCTGCAATTGCGCATCTTGAACTTCACAACAGCACTTGTTGAATCTGGGGAAGTGTTCGAGATTCCTCTGTAAATGAATCTTGATTTTTGTTTAATGCTTAATTTAAAATAGTTTTTGCTATGTAAAAATCTTATCATGAAGATGTTAACCAAATTTATTTGTGGAAAGCTACTATGTGAAAATAATTGATTATGGACATTAACCAATTGAATGACATCAGCTATGATATGTATTTTGAGGACTGTTGACCTCTGTTTTTGTTCTTCAGAATTTTTTGTTTGTTTGTTTTGAGACGGAGTTTTGCTCTCGTCACCCAGGCTGGAGTGCAATGGTGCGATCTCGGCTCATCGCATCCTCCATCTCCCAAGTTCAAGCTATTCTCCTGCCTCAGAATCTCGAGTAGCTGGGATTGCAGGCATGCGCCACCACACCCAGCTAATTTTTTGTATTTTTAGTAGAGACGGGGTTTCTCCATGTTGGTCAGGCTGGTCTCGAACTCCCAACTTCAGGTGATCTGCCCACCTCGTCCTCCCAAAGTGTTGGGATTACAGGCGTGAGCCACCGCACCCAGCCTCTTCAGATTTTTTTTTTTTTTTTTGAAAAGGTAAAAACGTGCTCTGTATTAATTTCAGTTACTATTTCAGGCACTTGCCAACAAATAAATACCCAGTGTAAGTTAATCATCTAATCCAAAGTTCCCAAAAGTTCACAATCAAATAAACCAAAACCTCAGCAATGATAGATTCTTGTAATTATCTTTATCACATTAATGTCTGTGTATAATTACCCACAATATAAGATTATGTGAAAACAGTCAGCTCTAGGACCGGTTCCCAAAACAAGAGGTGCTTTATCTTATAAATTAATAACAACAATTTGCACTTCACAGACCTTTTCATCCATGGGTCTCATTGCAAAGACGAATTAATTTGATTGTAACATAACTTTCTGGAACAAAAGCATCATCCTTGAAATTAAAAAATGCATTTAAGTCATTGTCATGAGAATCCATTTTTTCCATAGTTTCTGTAAAAAATATGTTTTTCAATTATAACCCTATCCCTTAACTGCATTAAGAAGCAAAGAGAAAAATGTCTTTGTAGAAAAAATTATTTCATAAATTTCATCTATTTATTATTATTTTTAAGACAGGGTCTCACCCTGCCATCCAGGCTGAAGTACCAAGGCGCGATCTCAGCTAACTGCAGCCTGACAGCCCAGGCTCAAGCAATCCTCTAGCCTCAGCCTTCCAAGTAGCTGAGATTACAGGTGTGTGCCATCAAGTCCAACTAACTTTTTTTCACTTTTAGTAGAGGCAAGGTTTCACCATGTTGCCCAGGCTGATCTCAAACTCCTGGGCTCAAGCAATCTGCCTGCCTTGGCCTCCCAAAGTGCTGCGACCACAGGCTCACGGCCACCACGACTGGCCTATTTTGGAATTTTAAATGTATCTCCGGTGGGAAGTAGGACTGTAAGTCAAGCCTCTTCGCTATAAGATCAAGGTTCTTTCCACAATAACACCCAGAGAATGAGAAGGATGTACGGAATGTTTCAGAGAACACTGAAGCCACAGCTACTGCACATGTCTAGGAACTAACTTCTCTATCCAATTAGTCTTCACTCACAGTGTCCCTTCTGAGTCCATAAGGAGTTTTCTACTCAAAACATCCTCCTCTCCTAAATCTTTCCTGAGTACTAAGAATTAGGTATCAGTCTCAGTACTTGACACATTTCTTACCCTTAAAACCATGGAGGTCGGCTTCCATGGATTTATTGAAACTAAAAATAACGTCTATATATTAACCACGTAAGCAAGACATATGTTGTTAAACCTAAAGGATTCGTGTTAGAGCAAGGATACTATGCCCATCAGCTAAAGGTAAGTCCTCACATGACGTTCATAAGACTAGCTGGGCTTCCTAAGTATTTCCTCCTCCATACATGCCACGACGTGATTCTGTCCTCAGTCCCTGACACCACAGCCAGCCCAGGAACAATTAATTAGAAGTTGGAGGTGCTAACAAGGGGACATATAATCCCTGACTTTGGCAATTAATCAATTTCTTTGTGTGAGTCTATTTTCTTAAGGAAAAAAAAAAAAAAACAATTTTAAATGAGGAGTCACCTGCTCTGTTGCCTGCCACCGCTGCTGGGGCCCGAGTGGTTCACTGCATCAGGAAGGCAGATTCCAGACACCAGGAACTCGCGCCTCCAATCCCAGACGCTATGTCCAGCAAAGGCTCCGTGGTTCTGGCCTAGTGGTGGCCTGGACACCTCTCGCATCCTCATGTGACTGAAGGACAAGGCTATGTCATTGCCTACCTGGCCAATATTGGCCAGAAGAAAGACTTCGAGGAAGCCAGGAAGAAGGCACTGAAGCTTGGAGCCAAAAAGGTGGTCATTGAGAACATCAGCAGGGAGTTTGTGGAGTTCATCTGGCCAGCCATCCAGTCCAGCACACTGTATGAGGACCGCTGCCTCCTGGGTACCTCTCTCACCAGGCCCTGCATCGACTACAAACAAGTGGAAATCCTCCAGCGGGAGGGGGCCAAGTATGTGTCCCATGGCGCCACAGGAAAAGGGAACGATCAGGTCCAGTTTGAGCTCACTTGCTACTCGCTGGCCCCCCAGATAAAGGTCATTGCTCCCTGGAGGATGTGCGAGTTCTACAACAGGTACAAGCACCGCAATGACCTGACGGAACATGCAAAGCAACGTGGGACTCCCATCCTGGTCACTCCCAAGAACCTGTGGATGATGGACAAGAACCTCATGCACATCATCAGCTACGAGGCTGGAATCCCGGAGAATACCAAGAACCAAGTGCCTCCAGGTCTCTACACGAAGACCTAGGACCCAGCCAAAGCCCCCAACACCCCTGACATTCTCGAGATCGAGTTCAAAAAAGGGGTCCCTGTGAAGGTGACCAACGTCAAGGATGGCCCACCCACCAGACCTCCGTGGAGCTCTTCGTGTGCCGAACGAAGTTGCAGGCAAGCACGGCGTGGGCTATATTGCCATCGGTGAGAACAACTTCATTGGATGAAGGTCTGAGGTATCTACCAGACCCCAGCAGGCATCATCCTTTACCATGCTCATTTAGACATCAAGACCTTCACCATGGACTGGGAAATGCACAAAACCAAACAAGGCCTGGGCTTGAAATTTGCTGAGCTGATATACACCGGTTTCTGGCACGGCCCTCAGTGTGAATTTATCTGCCCCTGTCTTGCCAAGTCCCAGGAGCAGGCGGAAGGGAAAGTGCAGGTGCCTGTCCTCAAGGGTCAGGTGTACGTCCTTGGCTGGGAGTCCCCACTGTCTCTACAACGAGGAGCTGGTGAGCATGAACGTGCAGGGTGATTATGAGCCAATTGATGACACCGGGTTCATCATCAATTCCCTCAGACTGAAGGAATACCATCGTCTCCAGAGTAAGGTCACCGACAGATAGATCCCTATACAATGAGGAGCTGGGGCCTCCTCAATTTACAGCTCCCCCAAGTACAGGTGCTAATTGTTGTGATAATTTGTAATTGTGACTTGTTCTCCCCAGCTGGCAACCTAGTGGGGCTGTCAGGACCCAGCTTTGTTCCATGATCCCCCTGAAGCCTGCAGACATCATCATCAAAGGGAAGGGTGGGGGGCAGCTGTGGTGGGGAGCTATACAATTACCATTAAAAGAAAAAAAATGCCTGGGTGCGGTGGCTCACACTTGTAATCCCAGCACTTTGGGAGGCTGAGGTGGGTGGATCATGAGGTCAGGAGTTTGAGATCAGCCCGACCAACACGGTGAAACCCCATCTCTACCAAAAATACAAAAATTAGCTGGGCATGGTGGTGAGTGCTTGTAATCCCAGCTACTCAGGAGGCCGAGACAGGAGAATTGCCTGAATCTGGGAGGCAGAGGCTGCAGTGAGCTGAGATTATGCCACGGCACTCCAGCCTGGGCAACAAAGTAAGACTCTGTCTCAAAAAATAAAAAGAAAAAGAAAAAGAAAAAAAATGAAGTCTCTTGAAAGATTTGCCAAAATAGGCTAGTACTGTGTGATTAAAAAGAAAAATAGTGGGTTAATACAATAAACATTTGTGTCAGCATATCTGTGGGTCAGAAATTCAGGAGCTGCTTAAATGGTTGGTTTTGGCTCAGAGATTTTTCAAGAGGCTGTGCTCAAGATGTCACCTCAGGTTGCCACCATCTGAAAGCTTGAATGGAGCTATAAAATCCATTTCCATGATGGCTAACTCACATGGCTGTTGGTGGCAGGCCGCAGTTTCTTAACACATGGACCTCTCCATAGGTCAGCTGGAGTGTCTTCATGACAATGTAGCTGGCTGCTTTACGATCACAAGGTCCCACAATAGGCCATCTGCAAGCTGAGGAGCAAGAAGAGTCAATCTGAGTCCCAAAATTGAAGAACTTGGAATCTGATGTTCCAGGGCAGGAAGCATCCAGCACAGGAGAAAGATGTAGGCTGGGAGGCTAGGCCAGTCTCGCCTCTTCAGATTTTTTAAGGCTGCCTTTGAATTGGTTTTCCCATTTTCTTCTCTCCGTTTTGATTCCCTTCATTCTTTAGTGTTTGGTCTCAGTGGAACAAGAGTTGTTCATTCTATCCCAGACCTTGCATCAGCCCTCCCATGACACTATGTGCCTGCTGTTTTCTTGAGCTCTTGAGTGATCCGTTCTTGAGTGAGCTATGACTTTGTCTCTTTAATGTTTTCCCCTAGTATTTGAATCCTTTTAATTAAGGTGTTTATTGGAAGGATACTTTAATAGTACTTTTTGTTTTTGTAATGCAAGCTTATTATGCTAAAGTTTTCAAACCAATGTGTTCAATAGAGATGAAAAAAGAAAACTAATTCCTCCGTAAGCGTAAGTTTATTTTTTTTCCTCACTTAAGACAAAGCTAATGTTCTAAAAGGTTGTGAGTCTCCTTACACGTGTCTTTACCCTTGGACAAGGTAAAACAAGTTATAATGGTGGGTGTGACTGATGCTTATTAGTCCCTAGCAAATTAGTAGACGTTTTGTCTCCTGATAACTCTGGCTTTGATTAATGTTTGCTTGCTGCAGTGGGGCCTCATGGACTTTCAAGATGGCACTCGTTCATTGGAGAAAGCATTGGAGATTCTTACGTAAACCTGTTGTGTTTATTTTATCATTTGTTTAAAACATACTTTTCCTGAGAGATAAAACGTCCTCCCTGTTTTCTGAGTTCTAATTGGCATCAACTTCCGTGTATTTCAAGGCAGCTGCTTAGTGGGGAAATGCAGGGGGCCCTGGAATCCAAACACACCTTCTCCTGCTCCCTGACTCTTTCTTCCACAACAGAAGAGAGCAATGACCAGTAGTTAGAGGCACTTTACTTTTTCATAAAATAGACTAATGTAAACTCAGTTTTGGAGACATTGAATGATGACTCTTTTCAGGCTCCAAATGAACAATCTGTTTAAACAGCAGGATATGTCAGGGAAAAAATCAAGTTTTAACTTTTATTAGATCTCTCCTGTTTAGTTCACTCCAACTATATGTGTCTGACATTATGAGAGTGTTTATACAGGGTGTGAGTGAGTAGTTACCTTTCTTCCTGTTGAAACATTAGGGAGGACCGGGGCCCAGTGGCTGAGAGCTAAGGTCAGAGTTGGGCAGAGCTAGGTCTGAAGGCCACTTCTTCCACTTAGCCCATGCGTCAGTTTCCCCTCTGTGAAACATGGATAATAATACTATGTACGTCACACTCACAGGACTATAGGAGGCCACATATGGAGAATATTTAGCTGGGTGCTTGACGCAAAACAAGCATCAACCAACAATAGCCACAATGATATTGTCCCCATGTTTTTCAGCTTGAGTTCCCAGGTGGATACCTCTGATATTAGATAACACTGATATTACACACCATTGGTATCTGTAGATACCAAATGTGATTAGCTAACAGTGAATGTAGACATGACAGTGCTTCATCAGGTAGACATCAGGCTTCGGACATGCCTCCATCTCCTTTCTCCAACCAGAACCCCTGTGAGGGGGAAACAGCAAGTGAAAATACTGCAAAGCTTTGCATTTAGAAACCGGAAAACAGATGCGCAGAGCAGTCTGCCTCTGTGTAAATGCACATTGTAATCCGTTTTCTAACTCTGCCTTTACAAGGATGAGCTAAGCGGTTCGTTGACATATCATTATCACATTCTGAAGATAAACAGCCACAGGATCTATGAACTCTCATCAGGCAGTTAATTATTCTTGAATTTTTCTGCACTCTTGAAACATATTCTATTTATTTAACCGTCCCCTGGGAGCCCTGGTCGCTTTTGTCCCTGCCACACGGCCAGTGGTGTAAAACCTCTGCATCTGTCAGATTTCTCCATGTGGAGCATAATTGCCTGATTTCCATTTGAAAGTACAGCCCTGACATTAAAACGACATAGACACACCAATGATAACAATGGCTTCCTGACACCTACCAGAGGAGAGGGGGCGAGGGGGCATAATGCAGGAATAAATAAATGCACGAATGAACGCTCGCCTGCACGGGGCCAGGTCTGAATTTACAGCTGCAGATGAAGTGTTCCTCGGGAGCAAACAAAAAGAAAGAATGAAAGAATAAAAGAAAAAGAAACCAACAGATTAGCATCCGCGTGAGTCTGTTGGAGCCAGATGGCTCTCTGTGGAGAGCGAGCTGTCCTGCTTTCTCCCAGTAACCCCGACCAGCAGACAGCAAGCCCGCTACACGGGGAGAGAAATGATCTCATTCCTCAGCCGGGCACGTGAGCCGCCTTCTTTCTCTCACACACAACTCGAGCTGAAGAGAGAAAGGGTGAAAAGGAGGGGGTGGGGGAAAATGGGTGACTGTAAAGAACAAGCAGGTCCTCGTAGCCCAGAGGAAGAGCGACACCAGGCCCTGGGCAGCCCTGAGCGTTGAAGAACTGTCTCCAGACGTCCACGAAGGAGAAGACAGGGAGACAGAGGGGACACCGACACACTGTTATCTCCTCCATACACATCCATGAACCTCACCTCCGCGATCCAACGTTGCCTGGAAGGCTTGGTGTGTGGAGGCCGGGAGGAGGGTGCAGGCTGCTGCAGAGGCCGTGGGTTAAGTTCTGTGCCCCACTGGGAAGAGGCAGTGAGCAATGTTCTCACGTCTTCCTAATGACAATGGCCGCCTGTCTCTGTGGGCCACAGGCCAATGAGTCTGTCAGTCCTCAGCCTGCAGGACCAGCCACCTGCTGGGATCCTGGTCCGCCATGCTCCTGAACAGGTGCCTGAAGTGGAGGCAGCTGGAGTTGGGGGGCAGACAAATGGGACCGACAGGTTGTGGGTGTGGGAGGGCTCCTATCCTTGAAGATTCTGAGGCTGAGAGGGGCCTGGTCTGGGGTCATTCTGCCTGCCCTGCTGAGCAAAGCATTCACTGCTCATAAACAAGTCCCTTGTCTGGAGTGACAGCCACACGTGGGGCTGGTGGACATCAGACAGACCACCAGATGCTGGTGTTAGGGCCTAGCACTTGCAGGTGTGTGCAGAGGTGCAGGCCTCCTTCGAGCGAATCTACCTGCTTAGTGAGTGTTTACATACCCAGCTTGGTGCCAGGGCTCCTGAGGCCTCCCACCCAGAGAAGCAGACCAAGAGAGAATGAAGGTGCCTGTGGGAGTGAGTGCAGGGGCTCACCGAGTACTTTGTCAGCCTGGCTAGGTTGCCTGGGCACCTGAAGCTTGTCTCCAGCAGTGTTTACTGAAAAGAGTAAATAGTAGTTTCCAGGGTGACACCAAATGCGGGGAGATGTAGTCATTCATTTACGGCTGGAAACTATTATTTGACTCCTAATAAATATGGAGCACAATTCTCTTCATTTTCAGCCCAGGATAGGGGCACCTGCTTCACAATTCCTGGCAGTTGTCGGTAAAACTGAACATTAAGCTGGCATATTCTGTCAGGGCCAAGGAATCAAAACAAGCTGCCAGCTGGGGGCTAAAAACACAGGCTCTGGCTTTTCTTCTTTCTAAAAATGAAACGGAAAGCCAGCACCCCACCAAAAAACTGTTTTGCTCTTTATCTCCCAGGCAATGCTACCACATAACAGGGTTCTTCGTTCTGTACAGGATTCGCACTCACAGCAGAGCTAAGGATTGCGAAGGAAACCATATCACTAAAGTAACAAGAGTGTGAGCTCCATCATCGTTCCTTGCCTCCACTTAAGCAGGGAGATCAGTCACTCAATAGGAGCATTTAAGAAAATTGTAAAATGCTAGCGTTTAAGGAGCGCTTACCAAAGTGTCGGCCCTGCTTCTAAGTGTTTTGTGTACATTTCATGTAATCTTCATGACAACCCTATGCAGCAGGTTCTCTGATTATCCTTGTTTGACAAATGGAATGCCAAGTCCTAGAGATGTTAAGCAACTTTGCCAAAGTTGCACAGCTAGTCCCAGGTCCATACCACCAGGCTTTCCCACCTCTTTTGATGGTATAATAACTGAGCTTTAGGCTCCCTGTTTTGGCTGCTCACCAGTGGTGCCATCTTGGGCTACTAAGTCTCCCTGAGTTCCCATTTCCTTATCTGTCAAGGAAGGACTGGGATAGTGGTCCTATAGGGTTGCTGTCAGGAGCAGAAGTAATGTGTAACATACATGCATGCAAGGCCAGTGCCCAGCACATGGCTGAGGCTCCATAAATGTTAGTACAGATGGTACCCTGATGGTTTGATTTAACAGTTTTTCAACTCTACAGTGGGTTTGTTGGGAAGTAATCCTGTCGTGTGTCAAGGAGCATCTGAATTAAGATAGTTTGATTTACAGTTTCAACTTTACCATGAGTTTACCAGGATATAAACATTTTATCAGGATATAAACCTGATGCATTTTTGTATTTTCAGCTTACAATGGGTTTATCTGGACAGAACCCTCATCATAAGTTGAGGAGCATCTGTGGTTACTACTACTGTGAGCATTGTTACTATCTTTGTGCTCTTGTATTTCACTGAATTCTCACATACACACATGCACACCTAAAACTGTGAGTTAGGTGGGGCAGCTGTCACTAACCCCATTGTACAGCTGGTGTAGCAGGTGGTAAAGCCAAGAACCCCCATCTCTTGACTCTGCACTTTGTCTAATCTGAGCTTGCCGTTTCCTGCTGGACTGCAGGTCACACTTGTCCATTTATAGACAAAAGACACAGTTGCTCTCTAGAAAGACTGGAGCAAGGAATTCAACTCTTGTCACTTTCCCTTTGTCTCCAGGCCCCGGGATTGGCTGAAGATGGAGCTAGGTCCTGCCTGTGCCCTCCTGGGAACTGCTGAGACAGTTAATGCCTCTTGGGACAAGTAAGGTACTAGCTTAAATGGATCACAAGCTCCTGTGTGCCCTTAAGATTTTCTTTAATGTCTTGGTCAAAAAAATACTTATTTTCTTATCATCACGAAATGCAGATGCATAGCCCCATCTCAGGCCTCTCTTCCCCAAGTTGGGGTGGCCTCCGAGAACATTTCCAACACTCCTCTTTGCAGAAGGCATTCTCCACCTACAGCTGGAAGCAGGAGAGGAACCAGCCAAAGGATCTGGGTGTCTTGGCTGTACTCTGCCTTCTTTCCTTAGCTTTCCTAACTGTGCCTTTCAGGTGGTTTTCATGTTTTCCCTTTCATTTTACTTTCAGAAAATCTCTGGGGAATGCAGCTTTTGTTCTGTTACTTCACGCAATTCCCAGGACTGGGAATGAAAATTATTTCCTTTCACAACTTCTGGCTGAGTGCCTTTCACAGCCCGGCTGCGTTCTGGGGTGATTTATAAACTGCAGAACCTGGGTGTCTTTCCTCCTCCTCCTCCCCCTACCCGTACCCCTTCCCCTCCTCCTCCCTTTCTCCTTCCCACCACCCTTTAAAACGAGGTGAGCCTCCAGAGTCAGGGTGTCAGCCACTGGGGCTCTTGTTCAGGCAAAGGCTCAGTGGAACCATAGTGATGAGAACCTGAAGCCATTCATTCCTGTTAGAAGAAGACAGAAATAGGCCTCAAGGCCAAACTTACATCTCTGAGAACAAATTTGACCCAAAAATCTCAAAGTTTAGGGTTGGCTTTGAACTAAGAATATAAAAGCACATTTTCCAAACTTGTCAGGATTGTGTTTCATTTCTAGACTTTTATTCTCAAAGGGGTGATGAGGAAGAGACACAGCTTAAGAAGTTTTGAGCTGAGAAATGAAGTCAAGTCACTTTTCTTTGCTGCCACAGAACTAAGTAGGGGGAAAATTAAGCCCAGGGGTTCATTTAACCTGTTACAACAAAACGCAGAAACCAGACGGCAGAGTGTCATTTGCAAGGTGATGTGTCTTTGTCGGAACTGAAGGCTGTCGCAGGTCGGCTGCCTCCATGGAGTCCCCATCTGCCCCTGCACTCCCCACAGGGACGGTTTCATCAGGAGCTGAAAGAACACAGAGGGGTGAGCAAGTGATGGAGCCTCAGACTGTCTGTCTGGGCCAGACCCCGGGGAACACGTGTGGACACTGTGTGCCTCCTTTTCTACTCAGGAAGAAGTCTTCACAGCCGAGGCCAAACAGCCCAGACAGACCACTGCCTTGTGGCTATTTGATTTCTTTGAACTGCCCTGTGCCATTTTTTTGGTCATGCCCAAATCTTTGCTTCTACATAAGTCACACAATAGCACCAAGCCTCCTTGTCTTCTGGCCTGTGACTGTCTGTGAGTTCTGAGCAGCAGACACGGAGGCTGAAGGTCAGAGCCAGCATTGCCACTACTTGCCCTGTAACCCTGGATGAGTTACTGAAGCTCTCTGGGCCTCAGTTTTCCTCATCTGAAAAATGGGGAAATAACACCTACCTCCCAGGGCTGTTATGATCATTAAACTAGATGATTTATACCAAGTGATTCACACAATGCCCCATAGAGCACAAACTCTAAGATGCCAATTAGTATTTCTAAGCATGGGAGGGAACCCTGGGAGAAGGCCCTGGAGAAAAACTGCCTCCGGGACTGTGCACCAAGGCAAGAGAGAGAGAGTGGGATCAGAGAAGGAATGGGATAGAGGCTGGGTGGAGGACACTGAATCTATGTCCCCCGTGTTCCCTGCAGTTTCCTTTGGAAGGGCAGCGTCTAAGATTTTAAAGTCATATATCATTCCCATTTCCTTTTTAAAAATATGAATGATTGTCACAGAGACATTCAAGTTCAGAAAGTTGCATGTGTTAGGTCTGAGGCTCCTGTGTATCTAGTGTTATAGAAAGTGGGAAATCAAGAGGTCTCCTGTCTTCGGCCTTATCTTCCCAAAATAATGGATGACTTTTTTTTCACTATTAGAGGCTGTTAGCACCTCAGACTTCTTCCTGAACCTGGATTAGTGATCAGTTTTGTTTTAAGATCCTAAGAGCACAAACGAGGAGACTGAAACAGGCCCCATTCGCTAATGTACTGCTCGTTGAGGAATGTCAGTGATGACGTACGTGTGGAAAATTTGGGGCTGCCAGACCTCTCCCCAGTCTCATCTCAGTCTCAGACCCAGAATGAGGTGAAAATTGGAGAGAGGGCCCTGGAGCAGAGAGAGGCGGGTTCCTGGGACATGTAGGGCCGTGTCACTGAGGCAATTTCCAGCAATGATTTACAGGAAGCGTTTAGCTTATGCATAGATTGGGGCCAATCTGAAAAGGAATTAAGGTTCATGAAACTCTCAACTGTGACATCTTATAGGGTGTGGCCCAACCAGAGTTAGCTAAGTACAGATGTCATTAGCTATAGATTCATTTGATTGCTATTACGTATTCTCTGTCTCTCTCTCTCTCTCTCTCACACACATACACACACACACACACACACACACACACCCAACTGAATTATATTCAGCAGTATTTTATGCTCTTTGGAAATTGTTACTTATTCAGATACAGGGTGTTTTGTTTTTGCTTTTTGCAGATTCTCTACTAATTTTGTTATTCCCAATACCCTCATCTTTTTCATTTTGAATTATGGAGTTTATTGCAGTATTGTATTTTTGAGATGTAAAAACTAGTATAATTAGAACTAAGTTTTTCAAAAATGGGAACATGCAGGTTAAATGATAAGGATAGTATATTTGTGAAATCTGGGTTCCATTTTGTTTTGTCATCGTAGCAAATAGAGAAAAAATGAGTTGATTACAGATGGAAGTGTAATTTTTTTTCTATTGAGAAGACTTGGTCATCTGCCTCCACATCCATCACCACCCACCAGCACTACAAAGGGCAGCTGAACTCCCCCCCAGTACTCCTCTGTGCCCCAGTTTCTCCAGATGTAAAACAACACCACTCAACACATCTGTCTCCCCCTCAACTCAAAGAAATGTTGTAAGAATCTTTGAGAGAAAAGAATCTCCACAAAAGTGTTGTAATCCCAGAACTTACTTGTTTAGTATCTTTGTAATTGTATGAAAAGTGGAGGTTACTCTAGTAAAAAATGAAAACTGAGCTGGAAAGGGCTGGAATTGCTAAAATGAGCGGAAATATGGTAAAGGAAACCATTCCCTGTACCCAGCAGCTGTCAGGCTATGTTCATGATCTGCTCTTGCTTCCTGAGAGCACCATGATTTCTTTGTAACCAAGAGGAATAATCTATTTTCTGGCCTAACCTCTCATAAGGTATTTTGGAAGTAAGCTGAACACTAGGAAATAATATTTTACAGATCTCTTCATCTCCTCTTTATTCAACACTCTTTAATTTTTCCCCCTTGCAATTTCTCTTCTCAGAAATGTCGCTTTTTAGCGTTGATTCATCTCTCCTGCCTCATAGCACATTTTTCTCTCTTCTAGCCTGACCATTTTTCATTTTTCTCACTTGTATCTTAACTGGATCTTCCATCTCCTCCATTTCTACTCCTATTTCCTTTAAATTCATTTTCCTCCTCCCCTTTTCTCTCCCTAAAGAGTGAACAGACAACAGATAGGACAATCAGCTAGGATTGTGCTGAGAAAATGAACTGACACAGCACAGTGAAAGCTGGACAAGCCAAACCTGACTCCATCAATTTGAGTTGACGCCTTTGACAATTCAAACAAGACTTGGTCAGCACAGAACCGCAAGGCTGTCACGGAATTTTCACACATATATGTTTGACATTCTACTCCAATTCAGTTCCACAGTCCAGATGGTGGAAGAATTTTGTTTACTTGAGACAAATTCTCATCCATCATCTTTTGCTCCCACAAGACCATTGCTCACAACCCCCAAGGACTGCCTATGAGCACCATCATTTTGTTACAGTTAATGCTCACTGTTGTGCACAGCTGGGAAATGTAGCCTTCTGGTTAATTACATTTTCCCATCAATAGAACTTATAAGGTACATCTTCCATGGGTTGCTGACATCTAGACACCTGGGATACTCTAAACACCAAAGCTAACTTGAACAAGTTTAGTCATTCTTGGAAATTTTAGAGGAAACTTCAGGACTCATGGAATATCAAGGGTACCAAAGATGTGTTGTAGATGTGGGTAGTATAAGATAATTGGGATTTTCATTTGGTACAATGTAAAAGTGGTTTGGGGGTATGCGATAGCACAAGTCACATGGGAAATAAGGGTACCATGTGAAGCACATTATATCTTTTTAAAATTTTCCTCCTCAGTATTAATGTGTGTTTAAATGTTCAAAGGAAAGAAATGTATGACCTTCCAGATTACAAAACAGTATATGCATGACAATTCCATTTTTGTAAGAAAAAAACATGCATGTATACACATACACACAACCTCCCATACACAAGTCAGGGAAGATATGACCCATATTTTAATAGTAGTCTCTCTGGGTGATGTAATTATAAGTGCTTTTGTTTTCTTCTTTTGGTTTATCCATACTTATTAAAAATTAAATATTTCTTCTATAACACAAATAAACAAATAGTCTTTAATTGGACAAATCACATAGCTCAGTATTAAAATCAGCACAGAAATCTATCTCAATAGAGATCAAGAACAGATTAAATGAAAAGAATAGTTGCAGAAGACATCTTCCCATTTGGAAAACACCTATCACGTGAGATTGTCAAACACAAACTTGGAGGCTGGGGAGTTGAGGGTGGTAGTAGCTGCAGCGATAGCAACATGGAATGTGAGGAAATGCTGTTGCCTTGGGGAATAGAGGTGGGATGTGGATCATCACCTGCTATCACAGGCAGGTTCTATGAGTCATACACGATATGATATGGGGTTACAAGAAGGATTCTTGCATTTTCCATTAAGATAATCCCTTCATAGCATTTCTGCATCTGTTTCTAACTTTCTAAACAGAATAAGATATGGAAGACCATATCTTGGTTTCAACACTGATTATCCACGACTGGGGTGAAGGGTTTGGCCTGAGCCTGAAATCAGACACTCAGTCATCTCCAGGGCCCTGCACCACCATGGCTTCACCCCACCCATGGCTTCACCCAATCCTGGTCCTTGACAGCACAGGGCCTGTGCCACCATCCCACCTCTCTCCCCACCCTGGACTGGCCTTTGCTCAGTGTGGTCTCCACTTGTACAGAGCTCTGTACCCCTCCCGCTTGCTTCCATCTCAGTTTTCCCAGGGTTCACCATCATCCCAGAGGAAGGACAGGCGAAGTGTGAACAGAGAAAAGAGACACAAATTTCAAAAATGAAATTTTAGGGGAAACTCTACCAGTGAGTGTAGACTTCTACCCTAGTGATACAAAGAGTGCAATGGCATTTCCAGGATGAGGGGAGGGGTGGCTGTTCTGGGATCATCCTACCTGGTTGCCTCTTTCTATCCATGGGCAAAACAGGCCATGCTGTGCAGGAAATAAATTCCCAGCTTCCAGAAGTCCCCACATTTTCCAGACACCAGAGCAGATCCTTGCCTATTCTCGTTTCTGCTGTTGCGTGCACCTTGTCTAAGAGGTTTTCCAAATCCCAGTGTGTGTTTCAGCATCGCTTGTGCACACTGTCATGCTGGAGCGCCCTGCACAAGGCTGAGATCCTGACTTCCCATGTGGATTCTTCTGTCCCGTTTGTCTGAAGCTCTTTGTAGGCAACAGATCATACTTTAAAAAAACAAAAAGCAAACAAACAAACAAACAGAAAACACCTCTGCAGTACCTCTTACAGTTTTGTGTTAAGACCCATATATTTGTTAAGCGAATGAACACGCAAGTGACTCAGCAGTCCGCACACCTGACACTCTGCTGTTTTCAGATGCTACATAGTATCTCATCTATTTCTCAAAGCAACCCTGTGAAGAAGGCCCTCCATTACCCCTGCATTCAGGATAAGAAAAATGGCTTGAAGAGGACTTGCCCATAGTAACACACAGGTCACTCAGTGCCAGGACCTGGAATTCTGATTTCAGTCTAATGCTCTTTCCATCACGATGGTGATCCCCAAGCCAGTTGGCTCATTAGAATCCCCCATAAAGTTGGTTAACGAACCAGTCACAGCCCTACTGCAGACCTGCCAAATCCCTCTCAGGTGAGGCTCAGCCATCTATACTGTCAACAGGTTATTCCACAGATGATCCGGCTGCCCTCCCACCCATGCTGCCTGTGCTGACCAGCTCTGATTTGACATCTGGTCGATGTTATCAAGGGTGTCAACGCAAAACTTCAAGGCCAGCCCTGACACTGAAAATCCTATGTTCCTCCATTAGTCGCCTCCTTGTGTGTGAAGAGTTCACTTATACCTCCCAGGATCCTCCTTCTGTAGGAGCTAGGTTAACAGCTCAACATCTAGAAAACCCAAGGTTAAAAATGGCTGTGACACTCATTAGCCCCAAGGGGGAAAGGTCAGCAAAGTTTGACAGCCGCACTTAGGAAGGCCTGAGAGAGGCTGCAGAAAGGCCCCGGAGCTGAGAACAGGGACTCAGCCTTCCTTAGAAGCCTGGCTCCAAACCAGCTGGGCCCCCGCTAATTGGCCACGTCTGGGAAAGGTGCTCATAGAGTCACGACTCTGTAAAGCAAGGGGCAAGGGCCCTGGCAATTAAGTGACCACAAACCCATCCAATAATTACTCATCGGGGGACTGCAAATGGTGGGAAAGTTCTTCCTGTTTGGAAGAGTGAGTAAAATTTGGAGGGAATCAGCAACCTGCCCCCCTCCAGCAGCAGACCACTAAAGTCTAACCCCATCAGGAGAGAGACCCTCACCACTCAAGTTCTCCAGAGGAACAATTAGGAGTTGCTTGAGAAGTCTCCCAAGCTGACTTAACCTGCCACGAACCCAGCAAGCAGACGCCCTCTGACTGTGATTTATAAGGAAGGGGTCGCCTCCAGAGAGGGGCCTGGGCTACTTGCCTAAGTGCTGTGTGCAGGTCAGCCTGGAAACCATTATTATCATCATCAGGAGGATCAGTTAGGAGACAAGTTGAAGCAAGTTGAAATTTGAAAAACACATTAACAGAGGCCTGACGAGATGCCAGAAGAGTCTGCCAGCAGGGACAGCTGGAAGGCCAATTTCTGAGTCAATACTGAAAGGTGGTTGCTTAAATATCTGAGTCAACACACACTGATTTCTCTCCGGCTCAATACTCCCGTTTAATTGCACTGGGGAGTCTCTCCACTGACACATCTAACACCAAGATACATAGTTAAGTGAAAGAAAAGCACATTATTGAAGTGCAAATGAGGTCCTTCGTGCAGCCTGCAGGCCTGGGTCCCGCTGAGCGCTCCCTACTGCCCTGGCTGAAGGTGGCTGGGCCTTGCAGGGACTCCATGTGGCCCCCTTTTAAAAGAGGGTCGAGAGACGGTGAGGCCCAGGCCTCAGCTGGCCAGCAGAGAGAAGTCTAGGTGCACTGCAGCTGCACAAGCTACCAAGACTCTAAGATACTTTGTCAGGATCCAGGGTCCTCTCCAGGGAGAGGAGGCCAGGAGTGCCTGTTTCCCACCCGAGAGAGCCAAGTCAGATGGAAGAATGCGCAACTGGAGAGCCATCATGTTTGGCAGCCAGGTGACCACCTGACGAGGTTGGTGGCAGAGATGACGAATGAAGCAAGTCTTGAATGTCTGCCCAGCTGCCTGGAGCCTGGGAAGCAGGCTGGTCTCTGAGGAGTCCTGACAGGTCATGGCTACTGATGGAGACACTTCCCCATCGTGATGCCCACATAGGGACCGAGCAGGATGGCCCAGGGGTAGTGGCGAGGGTGGGGGCTCCCACAGTGACCCTCTGGCAGCCTTCACTGACTTCAGAGCTAAGCATGATATAGGAGACCTACCTGGACCCGAAAACCCATGAGAACCAGGACCTGAACCACAGTGAAGAGGCAGGGCCCATGAGCAGGTGGCATGAGTCCTCCATTGCTAAATTCTATGTCTGCTGCCAACTGTCGGAGATAAGGAAGAAACCCATGTCGGTGGTAAACTCAAACTCAAAACTCAAATTACTGGGGCACATTGTGAAAGGGCCGTTTCTGGTTCAGTACGTCTGGGTGTGGGTAGCTTTGGGTCCAATGGCACTCTGGTGCACACCAGTCTGTCATGCACCCACAGTGTGGGAGTGCTTCCTCATTAAAACACCTGCTAATCACACTGAACAATCAGAGATCTGTTCAGATGGGGCCCGGAGGATCTGAGAGAGACATGGCTGGGCCATGTGTCAACCCAAGCAGTTCAAGTGCAGTGGCTACCACTTAGGGAAACTATGAAATTGTCTTGGTCTGATACTTAAAACTAACTCACAGGGACCTGATCTGCCCAAGACAAACAAGTCTGAAATGAAGATCAAATGCTATTTCTTCCACTTACTAGTTGTGGGACCTTATATAACTATTGTGTAAATGAGATAATGTGGGTAAAATGCCTGGCACAAAGTAGTTGCCAAAAAAAATGCCAGTTCACCCCTCAAGTTTTCCCTCAAATCTGAGGTGGCCTCAATTTTTTCCTTCTCTAGTTGTCAGTGTTGCTTTCCGTCCAGGAAAGCCACAGTTAGAAGAGGTGCTGTGAAATTTTTGTCTCTCACCTCTAAGCAAGACATCCAGCTCTGTTGGTCCCTGTGGCGGGACCTCCCCATCTCCCACCCAGCAGAAGTGTGAAAAATGAATTTACTCATCTTCCTGGAGCATAAAGAGTTTTAAGACCTTCCCTTCTGAGCTGTTTATGGAACTGCCATTTAGGAATTCAAATGGCAGAGCCATTCTCCCTCTGAAGGTCCCCAGGGAGCTCCAGCACCTCCTCCCCTACCCCTTATTTCATGCTCATGCTTTTTTGCACGTCAATAAGCGGTCTCAAGGCCAAGACTGTCCTAGGCGCCCATGCACCTGTCTGACTTCATCCCTATGGCTCCCTTCCTCTTGCAGCCCTTTCCAGGCACACTGGTCTTCTTGTCTTCTGTGAACTTGCCAAGGCTGTTTCTGCCCTGGGCACAGTGTTGCCTGGAAGCCCCTACCCAGGTAGCCACATGGGGGTTCTTCCTTCATCCAAGTCTCAGCTGAAATGCTGCTCCCTCTCAGAAGGCTTCACTGGCCCTCTATCAGTTTTATTTTTTTTCTTAACATTTATCACTACCCGAATGATCTTATTTGTTTAGTTACATGTTAATTGTCTCCCTCTACTAAACCACAAGCTTCCCAAAGGCAGGGACCTCATGTGTTTAGTTCAGTGAGAATTGCGGATCCCTGGACAGTGACTAGATGCTTAGTCCGTTCCTGCAGCAGCAACAGCTTTCCAAGGAACACGATCAAATGGATCTATGAGTGTTATAATTCTATCCTGTAATAGGTTGGACAACTATTCAGGGTTTTGGGCACTGCCAGAAACGTGCAACTCCAGGAAGGAGAGGAGTGGGGACAGGAGGGAAATGCCTCCAGGCAAAGGCAAAAACTTTGCTCTGAGCTTCTCATGTCCCAGAATTCGAACGTCCATCTGACCCCAGGATCAGAGGACAGAAGCTTTGCTCTGTCTCCTCTCACCTGAAATGAACAGAAGGCTGCTATTCATTCCCTCAACCTCAGGTTCTAGGATGAAGCTAGAGGGAAGCCTTCGGCCATCAGGGCAGTGCCAACACCAAGGGCTCAAGCAACACTCAACTTTAGAGATATTATCTAGTAAAGATAACGAGAGCTGGACTTTTTATATGGATTATTAAGCTGTTCTAACTCATCACATGGATCCTTTTATTTGTCTTAAGAAATTGCCTCAGTGACTAGAGATGGTTTTTAGAAAATGCATGAGATGTGATCCCCTCTAACAAACATACACTGTGGCCGAGCCTCACTTAACTCCACACGGATCACCTAGCATGGGGGTTCTAGAAAGGGATGGGGGAGCTGCTGCTACAGGGGTTCCTGTTGTCCACCCATCCCTGGTTCTTCATTATTACTTTGTGACTCCATACTCAAAACCAAGCCTTGTCAGTCCTGAGAATGGCTCTGGCTCTGAGGGAGCTGAATGACTGCCAAGGCCATCCAGAATAAGCATGAATTAAGCAAACCCTCCTGTCCCTACGATCCTCAGGACAAAGTGGAGAAGAGGGTAACTGGGCTACTCTGCGGAAGTGTCAATGCCCTGAGGTCTCTGTAAAGCACCAGATAGTGCAGGAAGAGGAAGTCTCAGCTCTCCTTAGTAAGACAAGGCAAGCTACTGAGGGCCACGCTGTCCAGAGAAACTTCATTTGGTAGATGCACAGAAAGTAATACATTTTTCTGCTATTAGAGATTCTTTTGGAAGTGAGTATAGAAGGCCCTGCCAGAATGAGAGCCCTTGGGACACCTGGGATGGGGGTGCTCAAAACAACAGTTTATTCAAAATACAGCGAGCAAGTCAGTAGCATCCTGCCCCAGAACCCCAAACACCAGCTGTGCTATCCCTTCCCAGCTCTTTCTCACTGCCCATGAAGTGACCTCTGAAGTGTCCGATTGTCTTTAGGAGCAACGCAGGGCTGGAAGTATTTTAGACCAGGCCTGCTGTACTCACCATCTGTGTCTGCTGTGTCTCTGTCGGGGATCAGCTGCTGACCGTCGGCATAGCTCATGACAGTTCTCCTGTCTTGATTTCCCTGAGCACTTGCTCCTGCAAAGAAACCGTGAGAGGAAGGAAAAGTGAGGATGCTTGCATGAGTGGGCTTCATGGCGGCCGAAGTGGGAGGCTTTTTTTGGATGCCTCTGAACATCGGCTGCCCCTGGCAGGTTTCCCACAGGTGCCCATCATGTGAAGGACTGGATGGAAGTTCCAGCTGTTGGATGTCGTGCTAGGGAGGGTGAGGGACATTTAACATGTTTCATGTACTCATTGCCTAGAACGAGGAGATGTACTGTCTGAGAACAAAGTGGAGGAGAGGACGCTCATTTAAGGAAGAACTCTCCTGGACATTATCCTTTCTTGTTCCTTTCACCTTCTGGGTCTCTTTGTGCTAGGGTGGAGTGGGGCACAAGAAAGACCCTGTAGGGCCCTTTCTTCTGCATTGCTTTGGTCTTAGACACAGTTCTTAATGCTGACTGCACATTAGAATCACTGAAGTGCCCTCACTCCTGCTCCTCCCTAAGTAACCACTCCCCATGGGAGATAATCGGAGGGAGTAGACCCATGTGAAAAGAGTATCAGTGAACATAACAGTGTTTCCATGCCCCTCCCCCATCACTGTCTTTGAGAGGCTCTATCTTGCCTCATGGAGCTGTCAGTGGTCACTGGGAGAAAACACCCTGGCCCCCGGAAGTTAATGGGGGTTCCTTAGGAAGCAGTATCTGCATGAGGTCTCCCCTGAGAGTGCCTGGCCTTCCTGCTGGAGCCGCCCCCACCCCCGTGCTGCACTCAGGGCAGATGAAGGCAGGCAGGGAGAGACAGACTCACCCTCCCCCAGAGCCTGGGGGCTGAGGCTCACAGCAGGAAATCCAAGGCTGCTGGGGAAAGGGAGAGGGGACTGGGAAATGCACAGAAGCATGAAAAGAAAAGGGTTGGGATCCTTCCTTCCTGGGACCACATATATGTTTGTGCAGTTTTCTCTACATAGAGGCACCTGGCCAAGGGTTTCAGGGTGAGGACTGACCTCAGCCCACACAGAGGGTTTTCCTCTACGATAAGCCATGTCTGGGGGCTGTCGACCCCATAGCCCACAAAGGGGTCCTTGTTCTTAATTTGCAGAGACACTGACTGGGGCCTCGGGGGATGGGGGCTGCTATCCCCTGCCCTCCTTTCACACCCACCCTCCCTCCTCTTTCTCAGGCTCCATTCTGAGGGCTCCGGGTTAAGGCACCCTTCCTCACTTTCTACTCGGGGTTGCTTTTCCCTAGCTCAGAACTGAAAGTGGGTTTGATTCTACTGACTCAGACCTTGCTCCAGAATACTGTTTCTCTAAGAAGTGTGGGAACCCTCAGCGGACGAGTGGGAGAGAGCAGTGTGGGGTTAGAGCCAGGCACAGCTGAGACCTATCTGCCCTGTCCTGTGGCAAAGCCTCCAGCCCTGCCTTCCCCTCTCCAATGATCACGTGGCATGATGCCCTCTCCCCACTTTACTTTGTCCATTTCTTGACAACGAAGAAGAGAAAAGGGGGGAAAGTTTGTTTGACTTCTCTCTAGAAACCCTCTGTGCTGTGGGGCTGGCATGATGGTGGGTGGGAGGGAGCGGGAGATACCAGTGGATGAGGTGCCCAGAGCCTGGAAATTCTGGGGCTAAAAGCTCTAGTGAGAACTGATCCTGGTCCTTATTGCCAAAGTTATTTCTCGTTTTTTGTTTAGATTTTTGTATCTCAGTGTCTACAGCAGTAAAATGTGGCCTAAACCAACTATAACTCACAGGGATACTAAGGTGAGCTGATATTAGAATGAAAGCATTATGACAACAATTTTAAACATTCTTCAAATAATCCATCTTTTCTTTGGGATAGTCCCACTTTAAAAAATAGTCATCATAATCCACATGTCCCAAAGAGACATACTGCGTATAATAGCTGTGTAAATAAGGAATCTCTGGACTTTGGGATTCCCCTTGTGGGCCTCTGGAGTGGCCACAGATTAGTTCATGTCAGAAGGAATTCATTCCTTTCTTGGAGGTTCAGAAAGGCCTGCCTCCTGCTACCGGGTTTCCCCTTTAGGTCAGCACTTCCGTCTTAGCCAGGCTGTAGCTAAGGGACCCTGAGTGTGTGGGATTGATCAGCCTTGCAGCTGAAGGAGACCTCGCCATTGGATTCCAGCTTCTTTTTGGGGGTACCATGAGCCACACAGTAATCCCTGGTCCAGCTTAGCACTGGGTTGTTTTACCCTAAACTCCCACCCTCTTGTCATTCCTGGAGCTGGGTGAGTCACAAATTTTGTCCCTCATCCCAGTTTTGGAAGCTAGAACAAAATGTGAAAGGCAAAATGTTCCAGCATGCGAGGGAAGCCTGTGCTGGAGCCTCTGAGGCTAGGAAGCAGAGGAAGCACTCACAAATCATTCCCTAGCTACCAGAGAGCTGCATGGGAAATGCCCAGAGAAGAACCTTGAAGACAAATGTATGTAGAACTCTTCAGCTGGATCTATCAGCCCAGCTCAAAGAACATCATAATAACCAGGATACAAGAGAAGAGTGTTCAGGGCAAGATGGTTGAACTGAGCCTTGGAACTTGGTGGTGGGCAGGGACACCATCTGTGTTGACCCTGCAGATACTAAACATATCTGAGGTGGTTAGTGGAAAAACTACTCAACACTAATGGCAAAGCTTCTCTTTTTTGCTTACCCTTGTGATCAAGTGGGGTTTTAGATCTCTCCATGATCTCGTCCTCTGTGGCATTCAAGTTCTGGACCAAAAAGTATGTGGTCATTTTCCCTTTACCTTTCACTTTGATTTCACCCCTCTCAATGATTTCAAACCCTTGATTTTTTTAAGGCGCTGCACAGAGAAAAAAAATGCATCAGACATCAAAGATTGTGGGTCTGTAACTCAAGAGTTGGCTACAATGCAAAGGGCTACTCAAGAGAAAAAGTCCAGGACACAGGACACACAACAACAGAGGAGGGAAGATCCCAGACATCAGCCTGCTGAAGTGGGACAGAGGCCATGGGGAAAGTGAGGATGAGATATTCTGAACAGGATGCCACAGGCCAAAAGAGAGCACAGGGACCCACCAGAACCCTCCCAACCCTGCCACCAATTTTCCTCCCTCCAGCTCACCCCTCATATGGGCATTGCTCACGTTTCTACACACCATGCTGTCAGTGCCCATGTGAACACCACCTTTCATGGTTCTGCCACGTAAGGCTCTTGGGTATCAATACTCTTCTTTCCATCTTCCCCAAGTGCACTATATACCCCACGCTTGCTACTATGCTCATCCTAACTACCCAAGCTTTCTCCACCATAATTTCTGTCTGCAGAGGAACTGAAGAGGAGGACTATAGGGTAGAGACCATGAAAAGAGACAGAGCTACAGAGTAATTACAAAATGTTTTCCTGTTTATTTACTGGCCACCAAGTGATGTTGGAGAAAAGCCAAAGAACCACTCAGACCAACGAGGATTCAAATTCATGACCACCTGCCTCGGCAGTCCATCGAGCCTTCCCTTGTCCTTGGCCAGGTTGGAAGAGAGTTCAGACCTTCACCACACTCCTCATGTGCCTCCATTTGTCATCTGCTCCCCTCACTTATATGCTGGTGGCTGTGCCTGCTACTTTATGCCCTGATTCATCTACAAAATTACATTAATTACAGGTGAGAGCCTGTGACTTCTCACCCCATGACCACACTATCCTGTCCCCCAATCTCCGAGGATAAGGTATCTTTCTTGTCCAGGGTCTCCTCACCCATGCCCCCTTCCCACCACCTCTGGGCCTTGCTCCATTGGCCACCCCACCCTTATCTTCAGCTCCATTTGCCTTTCTCCTTCTGCTTTTCAGTGTGCTTATGTCTCTTCCATCCTAAACAGAAGCAAACAAACGTCTCTCACCTGCTTTAATCCCATAAAATTTTCTCTTCTTTTTATTCTTCAGCCCAATGTCTATCTCACCATTCTACTACAACCACTTTTGAGAATGTCCCCAAAACCTCTAGTGAGTATTTTTCCATCCTTATTACTACAATTGACATTTTTGTTCAATTCCTTCTTCCTACAGTCATCCACAAGAGTGCCTCTCACCCTGAACTCTCCTGGTCCTTTCTGACTATTTCTTCTCCTGTCTCTTCCCTGGGCTCCTCTTCCTTCTATGCCACTTAAATGTTGGTTCTGCACAGGATTCCTTTCTTTTTCCACTGTTCTTTGCATACTGCATCCTTCCCTGGGTTGATCTCATCAACTCTCATGACTTTAATTACCACCTATATGTTGCTTACTCCATGTCTAGATCTTCAACAACTCATCTCCAAACTTCATCCATCCATTTTGTGGTACCTCTAGCTGAGTGTTCCACAGTTCCTTTGAACCCAATGTTTCCAATCTGAACTCATTGTCTGTCCCTGTGATCGGGGATACTTCTCATTTGTCCCATTGCAGATGGTGGGGCCACCATTCGAGCCCTAGTCACCCAGAATGGAGACCCAGGCTCCTCCCTTCTTCTCCTCCCCCATTTCTAACTAGTTTAACTGGTTTTATTTTCCCCCATATTCCTATCACTAATGTTCTGATTCAGATCAAACTCCCAACAGGTCTCATCTATCTCATTTTCTGGTCCTCAAGTACGTCCTTTCAGGGTCTCTAGAGTGGTCACTGTCAAATAGGACCCTGACCCTGTCACTGTCTTCAACCTCACTCTCCTTGGGGGCTTTTCCTCACCTACGGCATAGGGCCCTTGCCCTTCAGCAAGGCATGTGCAGCTGTCATCACTCCTGTCTCATATTTTCCAATACAGAAAAGCTCAGGTGTTTATAGTTCTCTGCACCTCTTCTACATGTGAGCCTGTACCTGCTTTTTACTCCCAATACCCCAATTTTGGCTAAATTTTACTCTGGAACTCCTTTTTCAAGATTCAGCTCAGGAATCTCCTTCACAAAGCCCTTTTTTATTACTGGGTCAAGCACCCTTGCCTGGGCTCTCATGGCACCCTTTATGACTCCCTTGGGGATAAGAGTGCAGCAGTTACAGGGAGGACTGTGTACCCTGACTTCGTGGGCTGCATGTAGGCTATTCTCCTTCCTAGCCTACCTGGTCCTGAGGCAAATGATTAACCTTTTTGTGCCTTTTCTTTCATGTACATAATAATAATGTATCTTCACAGAGCTGTTGCAACTGTAAATGAATTAACATATGAAAGAATTTAGAATAGAATGTGGCCTATTGTAAGTGCTCAAGAAATTGTATTATTTTATGCACATATTTATCATTGTACTCCTCTCACTTTAAAAATAATTAACTGCAACTTTTCTTTTTTCTTCTGCTAGACCAAAGGTCAGCACACTTTTTATATAAAAGACCAGAGAGTAAATATTTTAGACTTTGTATATCATATGGTCTCTGTTGCAATGATTCAACTCTGCCTTTGTAGCATGACATCAGCCATAGACAATATGTAAATGAAAGCGCATGGCTGTGTTCCAAGAAAACCTTATTTACAAAAATGAGCAGCAGACTAGATTTGGTCTGTGGGGTTATAATTTGCTGTTCTCTGAACTAAACTACATGCTCCTCGAGAGTAAAAACTGTGTTACAGTTAGAAGCGCAACAAAATGTATTGTCTGCCGCAACATCTTCTGTAAGCCATTGAGACATGGAAGAAAAAGCACGAGTTTCCTCCACTACCCCATCCCACAGCTGCTAGGCACTCTATAAGTTCTGGAAAGAGGGAGGGACAAAGGAAGGCATGAATAAATGGAAGGCTACCTGTAGGCTGTGGGGCTGAGGTGCACTTTGTTGGGAAGCCCATGACTTTCCATCCTAGAAGCTATGTTCACAGTGTCACCAAACAAGCAGTACTGTGGCATCTGGTCTCCTACAACACCTGCTAAGACTGGTCCAGTGTAGATCCCCACTCTGATCTGTACAGAGAGAGCATCACTGAAAAGAGACCATCTAATACTCCTGCTTTTATTTGTAAGTTGAGATATAATTTACATAAAATTTTTAAAAAACAGATAGTAAAGTGTTTAGCTCCATGAGTTTTGACAAGTGCTTATATCCCTGTAACCGCCAGCCAAAATGAAATGTAAACTAGTTCCATTACCTTGCAAAATTATCTTGTGCACCTTCTAGTTAAGCTCTCTCCCCATCTTCTTCAGCAGAGATAACTCCATTCTCATTTCTTTTCTCTCTCTTTTTTTTTTTTTTTTTCGAGATGGAGTTTCACTCTTATTGCCTAGGCTGGAGTGCAGTGGCGCGATCTCAGCTCACTGCAATCTCCGCCTCCCGGGTTCAAGCAATTCTCCTGCCTCAGCCTCCAGAGTAGCTGAGATTACAGGTGCCCGCCACCATGCCTGACTAATTTTTGTATTTTTATTAGAGATGGGGTTTCACCATGTTGGCCAGCTGGCCAGGTTGGTCTCAAACTCCTGAACTCAGGTGATCCACCTGCCTAATCCTCCCAAAGTGCTGGGAAAATAGGCATGAGCCACTGCACCCGGCCTTTTGTGTTTATTTTACCAAAGAGTGATTTGCCTGTTCTAGAACATCACATATGTACAATCATATAGTATAAACTGCTTTTTATCTGGTTTCATTTACTCAACACAATGTTTTGAGATTCATCTATATTGTCTTACGTATCAGTAGTTCATTATTTTTATCACTGAATAGTATTCTATTGTAAGAATATACCACATTCAATATCCAGTCTCCTTTTCATGAACATTTATTTTTCAGTTTGAATCTATTAAAATTAAGGATGCTATAAGCATTTCTGTACAGATATGTTTGTAGATATGTTTTCCTTTCTCTTAAGTACATACCTAGAAGTGGAATTTCTGAGTCACAAGGTAGATACATATTTAATTTTACTTTTTAACAAAACAAACAAAAAAACTACCCAGCAATTCTCCAAAGTTGTTTTACTGTTTTACATTTCTATCAGTGACGCAACACTTTCAGATGCTCCCATTTTCACCATCGTTTGGTCTTCTCGAGGGTGTGAAATGATATCTCGCTGTGGTTTTAATTTGCGTTAAATTGGTGACTAATGATGTTAAGCACATTGTCACACATACATTGGCCGTTCACATATTTTCTTTTGTAAAAAGTCTGTCCAAATTTTTGCCTGTTATAAAAATTGAGCTGTGTGTCTTTTATTGTTAATGTGTATGAGTTGTATACATATATGTATGTATTACAAATATTTTTATCAGTCTGTGGGTTTGTGTATTTATTTTCTTTAATAAGCAGAATTTTTTAATTTTGATGAATGTATTCATCTGCTTAGGCTGCCATAGCAAAATACCATAGATTGTGTAGCTTAAACAATGGAAATTATTTCTCACAATTCTGGAGCATGGAAGGCCAAGATCAAGCTGTGGGCAGGGTTGGTTTCTCCTGAGGTCTCTCTGCTTGGCTTGTAGATTGTCCACCTTTTTGCTGTGTCCTCACATGGTCCTTCCTCTGTGCACATGCATTCTTAGTGTCTCTTTATATCCAAATTTCATCTTCTTATAAGGACATCAGGCACATTGCATGAGGGCTCACTCTTAAGGCCTCCTTTTACTCAGTAAAGGCTCTAGCTCCAAAGACCATCATGTTCTGAGGTACTGAGTACTAGAGTTTCAAAATAAGAATTTTGGGTAGGACACAATTCAGCCTGTAACAATGAAATTTATCATTTTTTTCCCCTTCATGGTCAGTGCTTTCTGTGTCTTATCTAAAACAAACAAACAAAAAAATCATTATTTCCCCACAGTCATGATGCTATTCTTTATTTCCATCAAGGAGCTTTATGATTCTAGATTTTATGTTTAGATTTGCGATACATATCAAATGATTTTTTTGTATATGGGGTGAGGTAGAAGTGAGGTACATTTTTTCTTTCCATATGATATTCAATGGTACCAGAATCATTTTTTTAAAAACAGGTTGCCTTCCCCACTCAATTGTTTGATGCCTTGGTCAAAAATCAATGGACTAAACGTGGAGTCAATGTCCGGACGCTCTGTGCTGCTCCGGTGGTCTCTTTTTCTGTTCTTCTCTCAGTCTAACTCTGTATTTTTTTTACTGTTGCTTTAGAATAAGTCTTGAAATTAGTTGTGTACATCCTCCAATGTTGTTATTTTCTAAGATTGTTCGGGTTAGTCTAAGTTCTTTACATTTCCATATAAATTTTTAAATTAACCTATGACTATTTTCTAAGAAGCCTGCAGGGATTTTGTTTGGTATTCTGCTGAATCTATACATCAATTTGGGGAAAACAGACAGCTTAAATATATTGAGTTTTCCAATGAATATGGTGTATGTCTCCATTTAATTAGGTCTTCTTTAATTTCCCTAAGCAATATCTTGTAGTTTTAAGCATAGAGGTCATGTATATCTGTTGTTAGATTTATTCCTAGAAATCTAAATAATTTTATTTTCTTTTTATTTCATTTTTCAATTTTTTTGTCCTTAGCATATAAAAATTTAAGTAATTTTCCTGTATTTATGCTATGACCTTGCTAAACTCATTTATTAGACCTTATAGTTTCCTGTAGTTTGTATAAGATTTTCTAGGTGCACCATTATTTGTTCTGTGAATAATGATAATTTTATTTCTTCATTCATTTCCAAACTTAATGCCTTATATTTCTTCTTCTTGCCTGAGTGCACTGGGTAGGGTTTTTGGTATACTTTAACTAGAAGTGGTTGTCTTTGTATTTATTCTGCTTGGGTTTGCTGAGCTCTGGATATGTGCTTTGATATCCTTCATGTTGAAAAATTC
Source organism: Piliocolobus tephrosceles (assembly GCF_002776525.5). Classification (NCBI taxonomy): domain Eukaryota; kingdom Metazoa; phylum Chordata; class Mammalia; order Primates; family Cercopithecidae; genus Piliocolobus; species Piliocolobus tephrosceles. The sequence continues at coordinate 66,108,941 of NC_045455.1, read as the reverse complement.
TTGACTATTATCTCTTCAAATATTTCTTCTTACCCATTCTCACTCTGTTCTCATTCTAGCATTTCAGTTACGTATATAGGAGTCCATTTGATATTGTCCTACAGATATAGAGTGTCTTGTTCCCCTTTTTCACTCTGTTTTCTTCTTTGAATTTCAATTAGGATGATTTCTATTTCAAATTCCCTGATTTTTTTCTTTATTGTGTCTAGTCTTTGTTAAGCCCATAAAATTAATTCTTTATTTCTGATTTCTGATCATAGTTTTCTACTACATACAGATATAGATGTAAATATAAACAGTATGTATGTATTTCCCATATCTTCACACTTGTTTTGATTCTTTTAGACTCTTTAAAATATTTATCAGACTTATTTTAAAGATTCTATCTGATAATTCCAACATCTAGGCTATTTTTGGACCTGCTTCTATTGACTATTTTCTCTATTGGCTGTCCACTATATTACCATTTTCTTGATTCTTCTTGCATCTCATATTTTTCATTATTTAATTGAATGATCCATATTGTGGGTGAAAATACAGTAGAGACTGAAGTAGATAACATTTATCCCCCAGAAAATGTTACATCCCTTCAGAATTAGGCTGCTGGAATGGGGAGTAATCTAATCCATATTTGAGTTGGGTCGGGGCTTTTCCAGAAATATTGGTAGATTCCATGCACCACAGGTTTCAAATATTATGAAAGCTGAATCAGAACTTTCAGTACAGCAGAGCTTAGAATCTGAGCACCAGCAAGGCTCTGAGGACCTTGAGTGCTGTACAGCCCATCCACCAGCTTTTGGAGTTGTAGGAGATCTCCTTCTGCAGTACAGTCCAACAGTGAGATTTTCAGAAGTCTCTTTGCTCTTCAGTCCCACCCTGGCTCTCTGCACTTTGGGAAAATTTTCTCTGCCATTTCTCCTTGCCCTCAGACTTCAAAAGGTCATTGTAGTGTACTTGGTGAAGATGAAGAGTACTTTAGTTGGATTTCTCTCAGTTATCTTACTCTAACATTAGCCTTTAATGGGCCACTGTTTTGCATTTGGGAAAGGCCCCAAACACCTCAGGGACTCGGGAGTTCTCTCAGCTCTCCTCTCCTGTCCTAGTCTTTGGTTGACTAACCCGCCGCACTTGGCCTATGAGAAAGAGTTGGTAGATGGGTCCAGACTCTGTGTCTGCTGCTCTCTGGCATTGTAACCTGTTGTTTCAGCCCTGTGACCATTAAAAATCCCCTAAAATTTAGACGGGCTTATCCCTACCCTCACCTCTGGAAGATTACTTCTTCTGCTGCCCTGCCAGGATTGAATGCAATTATGAGGGTCTTCTCTTTGAAAGGGTTTGTTACTTCCTGGGATTTAGTTTACTTTGATTCCTTTGCTTTCTGGTGGGAAATAAAAATAAAAATAAAAAATAAAAAACTACTAGCATGGGAGCAACAGTCTCTTGCAGCTTTCTACATCCTAATCAGGTTGCTTGTTGTTTTTACTTGCTAGATTTTCTTCTCCTTGAAATAAAATTATAACTTCCTCTAGAAAAAGAGGATTCTCTGAACCCTTCAAAGCACCTAGTAATACTGTCTCATACATGGACGGATCTCAGTAAATGTATATTAAAGCTATATGAATAAAATGATAGAATATCTCACTGCAAAATAATTTTTAAAATGTAGAAATGGCAGCACAATTCTGTTAAGAGAGAAAGTGTTTCCAGTTCTTTCCCCTACATCCTTGAATAAACCCATATGATATGCTCTTTCTGGTGGATATTTAATGATGACCCTAATTATGTCCATAGTCTTACCTTGGAATTGCTAACATCTTTTCCTATTTTTTTCTTGGTAAATCCACCTTGAGTGTTTCCCAGAATTCACTGTCTATTTCATTCTTATTGGTGTAGCATTATTTTCATCTCTGGTGCTATGCTCCTTTCATACACACATGCACACACACACACACACACATGTGCACACACACACGCACACACACACATGTGCACACACACACGCACACACACACACACATGCATGCACAAGCACGCACACGCACACACGGACACGCACACACGCACATGCACACACACATACACCATACTTTCCATTTTATTTTAATTTTTTCACCAGTGACTTATACAACGGTCCCTTGACTGAAACATTTATCTCTTATCTAACGTTCTTATATCTCTTCCCTCATTACCTCCTATCCTGATTTTTTATTTATTACATTGGATTTTTATTCCACTGATGCACACAGTGTTTGCAATGAGTCATTATGGCAGCTGTCTTGTTCTTGTGACTATCTAAGGCCAGCTTCTACTTAGAAGACTACAGTGAACGCTGTAGCCATGAGCTGCACTGTTTCTCAGCTTCTAACTCACCATGGTCAGAGTAAGTGCAGCACATTTTCAGACTCTCCTGTAAAAAGGTTAAAATGTGGAAAAATCATAGTCCATCTTATAATTGGCTTTATTTTGAATTGACTCATTTATTTCGAATTTCTGATGATATTAGCAAGAGAAGGATCTAGAAATCAAAGGCAGACAGACGCCACTCTCAGCCATCCTGGGAGCATTAGGATCTGCTGAGCCAGGGGAGGAGGACATTCATTTTTCATCTTCAAAACTGTTCAACTTTTAGAGTGTGAACAAACTTCCAGACTTGGAAACGTACTTTTCTGTGAGAAAGGCGGGCAGATGTCTCGCTAGTGGCCACGTGGTGGAAGGAAAGCCTTTCTGAATATCTTATGGCATCACGGTGCCTGGCCTGCTGACTGCAGGCAGCTTCACACCTCAGCCTGAGTTCTGAACCTGTCAGATGGCATGTTGGAGACACAATTTCACAAGCAGGAAAAGTTGGCTGCTCAGTAAACCTGAACCACTTGTTGAAATGCTTGAACAGAAAAGCAGGAATTATAAATGAGTTGGGTTTTAAGATGGATTGAGCCCTGCTAGATAAATAGGAAGAACTGCTCAGCACTGTCCTAAGTTTCTGACAAAGGAAGCTTACAGTCAATTGTAGGAAAACCTTGAGCACCGCAGCCTCCTCTGAAATTTGAGAAAAGTTGAGACTATAGTAGCCTTAGGAATATCTCTATTAAGAACATACGCAAGAGAAGAAAAGGACTAGGATGCATTACCCATTTTAATGATGGCAACTTACCTAGTAATCACCTAAGCACATAAGCAGAATTCTACTTTTGTGTGTGAGATGTTTGGCATTAAACCAAGTACTCAGTTGCCCTCTACCTGGATGGGTTCTCCAGTAACAAGATTCATCACTTCCTTTGCAGAAATTCTTATCCCCAAGGCAAAATTAGCTACTCTTTGAGCATGGCTTCCAGTAGGCACTGGTACACCTCCTACCACCATATATGCATCTCCTATTGTTTCTACCTGTCAGGAAAAAAAAAAATAGGTATTCAGAGGGTTTCCTTCATGCACTAAACATGTCACTATGCTTTTTTTTCATTTTGCATATATTGACAAAGGGACTATATTAAAGCTGGCGATTGATTCTTTGCTAAGGGTATGAGGAGCATGAGGGAGGAAGTGAGAAGGAAAAGGACTCAGGAAACAACCATAAAAGAGCCAAAAGGCCTTTCTGCTTTGGGTGGAAACAAATTCCAGAGAGGAGGAAGGTCCTGGGTAGTCATGTGATGCTATATATGAGATAACACATTGTTTGGATTCGACTTTCTGCTGAATTTAGGAGTAGGAGAACGATGCTCTAGGGCAACGGCGTTTGCCCTTCAAGGGCACCAGAGTGCCATCTTAGCACTGAGTATTGTAAAAAGAATTCCTAAAAACTAGAATTCCTAAAATACTTCCAATTCCCTTTCAGCTCTTATTCTGAGCCCACACTCATCCACACCAAACCCCAGACCAGTGAAGACAGAGGCAAAGGGAGACTTAGAATCAAGCACTTGCCCTGTGTGAGCACACCGTGTAACACCCCACACCGCACAGACGCTTACTTTATAGACTGCGTGCACACTGGTTAATCTGTCAAACTTGGAGTACATGGAGTTCAGCATGTTCACTATTTGTATAGGTTCACAGGCAGCACAGATGTCAGTAAATGTCACCACATGGCTGAAAAGAATCGTGCAGCTTTTAAATTCTCCTACAACAGAAACCAGGTATCAGTGAGAACCAAGGAGCTAGACTAGTAACTCCATGAATTCTGGATTCAGAGGCCCTTTGAGAATCAAACCTGCCTGTGCCTTGTGGGAAAAGGAGCCGGACACCATTCCCCATTCAGCATCACTCAGCAAACGTTTACTGAGTGCCCGCTGCAAGCTAGTCACACTAGGAGAATCATATCACAGGGGGCAAGCAGACCAGGCCCTCGCCCCCAAGGAGCCCGCAGTCCAATGAAGGAGACATAAAAGTGAACAAATGCTTCTAGTAAGATGCAACCAGTGCTGTGGGAGGACAGAAAGGGTCCCTAGTAAGTGGAACAAGCAGAGCCTGAGCTACAGGAGACCTGGGGACAGGGCGGACAGAGACTGGTCACTGTGAAGTGGTAACTCCCAGTCTTTGTATGGCAGGGAAGCTACCTTGTCCTCAACACTTGCTCGTAAGTCATGCCCCTGATTCCACCTTGGCCCCCATTCATGCTAACTTCCACATAGCAACCAGATGCCCTGTTTAAGTCAGATCTCCCACTCTTCAATCTCTAATCTTTCATGATTCCATCACACTAAGAGTGCAACCCAATGCAACCCAGGCCTGACCATGGCCTACAGAGGAGACACCCCACCTCTGTCCCTTTCACCTCTCCAACCCCATGTCCCTCCGGCTCCCTCCACTCTGGCCACACTGGCCTCAGGGGTTTCTCCAACATGCCAAGTACCTCCTGCCTTCCGGCTTCTACACCTAAAAAAAGAGGTGTTTCCTCTGCCTGACACTTTTCTCAAATATCTATAGGGCCTGTTACTCACATTTCAAATGTAACCAACTCAGTCAGAATTCTCTTGACCACCCTGTATAAAATAGCCCCTAGACTGGCTATCCTCTTAGCTTGATTGCCTTCACCCACTCCATACACATGTGACTATATACACACACACACACACACACACACACACACACATATATATATATATATACACACACATATATATATATGAGACAGAGTCTCACTCTGTCACCCAGGCTAGACTGCAGTGACAAGATCTCGGCTCACTGCAACCTCTGCCTCTTGGGTTCAAGCAAATCTCCTGCCTCAGCCTCCCGAGTAGCTGGGCTGTCCTACAGGCACATACCACCATGCCCGGCTAATTTTTTGTATTTTTAGTAGAGACCAGATTTCACCATGTTGCCCAGGTTGGTCTCAAACTCCTCAGCTGAGGCAATCCGCCAGCCCAACCTCCCAAAGTGCTGGGATTACAGGTGTGAACCACTGCTCCTGGCCCAATATTTTGTATGGAATGGTTTATTTGGCTTTTGTCTACCTCTGCATTAGAATACAATGCTCCATGAGATGGCAGACTGTCAGTTTAGATCTCTGCTGTATCCCAGGCACCTAAAGTAGGGCCTGGCACATAGTAGATGCTCAATAAATATTGAGTGAGTGAATCAATGACTCCTTGAATGCAGCCGGGAGTTAGTTAAGCCTCTAATTGTAATTTCCCCTTCATGGAACTTTCTCTTCTCCTTGGCTTCTGGCTTATCATCCTCTCTTCACATTCCTCCTAGCTTTCTGATCTCCTTGTTTTATATCTTTCCTTGGCTTCTCAAACTTCTTAAGTACTAGATGTTCCCTAAACAGTAAGACTCCACTCTCTTCTCACTTCCTGTCCTCTAGGTGATCTTATCCACCATTCACAGAGTCTATGATTAACCCTGCCCACATTGCAATAACTCCCAGATGAATAGCTCCATGCCACAATGTTCCCTTGAGCTCTCACTAAGATTCCTACCTCTGATCATCCTATGTGGAGTATCCCACAGACATCTCCAGCTCAGTGGTTCTAAAATGGACCTTATCATTCTCCCCCAACCCTGATCTTCTTTCTGGCCCTGTCTTAGGATAAATCATCCCATTTTTCCATGCAAGAAGCCTCAGACCCATGCCTGCCCCCTCTGTCTTACCTTCCCCATCTGGTCAGTGGGGAAATCCTGCTGATTCTTCCTTAGGCTGCCCTAGTTCAGGCCTCTACCATCAATCAGCTGTACCCTTACGGGCTTTCAGCCCCACCTCACGCATTCACTACACTGCACCCCAAATCAGATTCATAAAACTCATCATGTCATTCCCATAATAAGAGAAGAAACTTCAATGAATTCTCACTGCCTACAAAATAAAAGAATTTCCTTTTCCTTAATAGTCCAGATTAATCACTGCATCACCTGAACCTCACCCTAGGAGCATTAGGATCTCAGCCTCACCAGACCCCACTTTTCCACATACCCCATGCTCTGGGAACATGCCCCATGGTATTTATTTGCACATTGCCTTACCTTTGCTCTCACTAGCCCATTCTCCGGAAATGCCTTTTTCCTCTTTGCTTGCTGAAATTCAGCCTCAAGGCCCAACTCAACTGTCACACACTTTTAAGAGGTGTCTCCACAACCCCAGCCTGCCCCCCTATCTCTTTCTCTCCTGACATATCTTTATTATTAATTTCCTTATCCCTGTGTTGCCATAGCACCTTATGTGATGGAAAGAGTATGGATTTTGAAGTTAGATGGCCTTAACACAGTTGCTTTCCAGCTCTTTCACTTATCAGCTGTGCTGAATGTCCATTTGCTCAGCAATATGGTATGGACAATACCTCCCTCATAGAAATGTTGAGAAAATTTAATGAAACAGCACATGTAAAATGTCTAACATGGATCCTGGCACAATAATTGCTCCTTAATGCAGATTAATTTCTTTGCCATTGGTCATTTCTACATCCATTAATTTATTCTGCATATATCTATCAAACTCACAAGTCTGTAAACTCCTCTGTGTCCCCAGATCTGGAACAACACCCTGGCATAGAGTAAGTTCACCAGGCATGTCTGGTGAATGAACACAGTCCCATGACAAATGGAAAGTGAGTTCAGGGTAAACACAGCATCCCTGCCTCCATAAATAGTATACTGTCCCAGAATGGTCCTCAGAGGAACCCTGTGGTTTAACCAGTGTGCGAGTGTATTATTTTTAGTTACAGTTAAGAACCCTACTCATTGTCACTGAGTAATGAGGCCAGTCTCAGGATACATCCTTACATTCTTAGAGAACCTAATGTGTGTGTAGTTGACAACCATTTTTATATAATTCATGTTTTACTCCTGTATTATTTTTATTATCAATGTAGAGAGAACAAAGCTGAGAATATACAGGTGGAGTAATTACCCCAAGACCATGTCACTTACAAGTGACAGAACCAGAATTCAAAACCACTTCTATCTGGCTTCAAAGCCTGTGGCCCTGACCACTAAGACATACCACCTTCTGCTCAGAGGTCCCTGTGCAGGAGAGGGTGCCTTACCTGCAGACACCTTTTTGCCCTCCCTCAGCTGGTTGGCCATGTGTTTGGGCGGCATGGCATAAAGCAAGGTCTCCGTTTTTTTCTTTTCAGTGGACAAGTGCTTGGAGAGGACCCGTAGCTCTTCCTTCTTCTTCATTTCCAGCTGGTTGGACAACTCTATCTTAGCCAGCCGCTGCTGGTTCAGGAGGATGAGATCCCTGGTGGTGTCATCGGGTCGATGTCAGAAAGATGCATATTGAGTCTTCCAGCTCGTGCAGGCTGCGGAGCTTCAGAGAGCACAGGTACACCATGCACTGCATGGACTCCATCCAGATCATCTGGCCTTGCCATCATGGAGAGAAATGCAACAATATTGTATGTCACCAGTCGGGGCTGAGACAAGCTCGCTGGACAACCAATCATCTCCCACACTGTGTGCTTCTAGTCACTGCACAGTCACACTCCTTCTCTTTTACCCAAGGTCCATGAGACCTTACTCATCTCCCCTCTTTCCCCAGCAGCTCTGTCCATTGCCTCCATTGAAGTGGCTCCCATCTATCAAGGGCCTCCATACTACTGATACCAACACAAGTTTCTTGGATTTTTCTTTACTCAGCCCTTCTGCTGTTTGATGATGTTAACCAGACCCTCCTTCCTGAAATCTCACTTCCTAGGACTTCTCTGCACTGCTTTCTCTCTGAGATGTCCCCTAATTCTTTGAATTTTATTTACATTATTTTAATCTCATTCCTTAAATGTTAGTGTTCCTGAGGGTTCTGTCTTGGTATTCTCGTTTAGCATCACACAGCTGCATCCTACACCATGCTGACTGAATCCGAATTTCCAGAGAGACCTTGCTTCCTGAACTCAATATGTGTATTTCTTTAAAAATAGATATGTTTGCTGTTATTGTAAAAGCAGTATACATTCATTGCCGAAAACAAAAAAAAGTGAAAGAAAATAGTAAAAATCACCCACAACACACCACATGGATAATTACTGTTAATATTTTGTAGTACATCTTTGTTTTACAAAAAAAGAGGCATGGCATCTTCTTTTCATAATCTGAATTTTTCACTTAAAATATATAACATATTCTTTCATAGTATGAAATATAGATATGCATCTTAATTTTTGCTGGTTACCTTGCTCATACTAACTATTAAATAATAAGTGAGTATTGAGTATATTATATCTAGTTTATCATTGTATAAACAACATTGTGATGAATAAGCTTGAGGCAGTCTTTGTGTATAATCATGGTTAGTTTGTTAAAAGATATATTCTTAGACATGAGTTTCTTAGACAAAGAACATGCTCATTTTTAAGGCTTTTGGTACATATTGCCAAAATACCCTCTAGGATGATTGTGACAATTAATAATTCCATAAACAGTATTTTTTTTCTTCTGTTCTCCCTATCAGGTGTCTGTTCATGGATATCTGAACTGAAGTCATCTTCAATCCCCTCCACAAATCTTCTCTTTCTATTAGTTCTTTCATTACATATGTAGTTAGTCCCTATGATGAGCCAGGCATACCTTTTTAAGCATTGGGGATACAGCAGTAACTCAAACTGACAAAAATCCCTGCCTCAAGACATTACATTATGTCTTTTTTTCAGTTAATTGCACCTTCATCACCCAGTTACCCAAGCAAGGAAGCTAATAATTATCCCAACGATTCTCTTCCACCCCCCACATCAGGTCACCAAATCCTGCCTTAATTATCTCATGAGTCTATCCTCCAACTGCCACCCCAGTGCCACTGCTGGAGTTTAGCACCTTAGAGCTTCTTTCCTGCACTCCAGAAGCAGCCTCTGTCTGGCCTCCCAGGATCCATTTTCTCTACACTCTGACCCATCCTTCACACACCTCCAGAGTGATCAATCTAAAATCAAATCTGATAACAGCAGACACTTCAACATGTTTCCAGCTGCACGATAGAGTTCAAGTCCTCATCTTGCCAGCCTCCTCTGCCATCACTCCACTCTACACCTCACTCGGGTTCCCAGAACATGTCATTCTCCCGTCAGACATCCCCCAGCTCTGCCTGTGCTTATCCCTGGAATACCTAATCATCCCTCTAATAGAAAGATAGCTCAAAATGTGTGCCCTTTCATGGCATATACAAAAATTTGCTCAAAATGAATCAAAGATGTAAATGTAAGAGCTAAAACTATAAAACTCTTAAAAGAAAACATAGAAGAAAAGTTTCACAACATCAGATTTGGCAGCAATTTCTTGGATATGACACCAAAATCACTGGCAACCAAAGAGAAAATAGATAAATTGGATTTCATCAAAATTAAAATCTTTTGTGCATCAAAGGACACAACCAACAGTGAAAAGGTAACACACAGAATGTATTTGCAGATTATATATCTGAAAAGAGGTTAATATTCAGAATGTATAAGAAATTTCTACAACTCAACCACAAAAGCAAACAACCCAATTAAAAATGGACAGAAGACTTGAATAGACATTTTTCTGAAGAATAAGTAGAAATGGCTATTAAAGATGCTCAATATCAATAATCATTAGAGAAACACAAATCAAAAGCACAATGAGATACCACTTCACACCCATTAAGATGGCTACTATTTTTTAAAAAGCAGACAATAAGTGTTCATGAGGATGTGGAGAAATTGGAACACTCATCCATTTTGATGGGAATGTAACATAGAGCAGCCACTATGAAAATCAGTAGGGAAGTTCCTAATTTTAATAAATTAAAAATAGAATTACCATAAAATCCAGCAATGCCACTTCTAGATATATATTCCAAATAAATGATGGCAGGGACTCAAAGAGACATTTGTACACCCACACTTATAGTAGTAGTATTATTCACAATAACAAAGTGGTGGAAGAAACTCAAGTGTCCATTGATGGGTGAATGGATACAGAAAATGTTGTATATTCATACAATGGAATATCATTCAGCCTTAAAAAGGCAGGAAGTTCGGACACATGCTACATTATGGATGAACTTTAAAAACATTATGCTAATTGAAATAGGCCAGTCACAAAAGAACAGGTACTGTATTATTCCACTTATATGAGGTATCTAGACTTGTCAAATTCATAGGAACAGAAGGTAGAATGCTGGTTGCCAGGGAATTGAGGAAGGACAAATGAGTTATTGCTTAATAGGCAGAGTTTCAGTTTTGCACAATATAAAAAAAGTGCTGGAGATGGATGGTAGTGAAGGTAGCATAACATGTGAATGTGCTTAATATCAATGAACTGTACATTTAAAAATTATTAAAATGGTAAATTTTGTTATGTAAATTTTATTCAATTAAAAACAAAATGTGTGCCCTACTAACAGTGAGTTAGATGATCATGTTACTACATAAAATACATTAATTTAATGCCAATAGTACCTCATGCATTCTGAAAATTTTGGTAACATCAGAATTTTATAATTACATATTATATATAATTTTATATTTATGTATGTAACTATATTACATATATAGTTTATGTCTAAACCAGAGATGGTTGAGGAAATAAAATATATTCTTTACAGATCAAGTCAAGTGGAAATGTCAGAAAAAAGAAAATGTGTTCTCAATGTAGCCCCTACCCCACTTTTTAGGAAACTGGAAAACTTTGCATCTTCCCTTTCTGATCAATCTCTCAAATAGGCAGGGAGCAACAGGAAAGGAGTGAGTGATTACCTCGAAATTTGAGTGTGGTCTGACTTTACCATGCTACAGGCATCCTTTCTCTCCGTGTCTTCAGGACAAATTGACTGTTGATAAATTTGTGGATGCTGAAAATGTTGAAGGTAACTTGAGGATGAAGGAGAAATACTCATCCAGTTGAATCTTCTGGGTTTGGAGTCCTGGCACATACTTCTGAATGTTCACTCCAGCTTGCTTCACCTGTAGCTATCCACAGAAGACAGATACAAGACAGGAATAGAAGGTGACCCCCCTCCCCATAAACTTCCCCTTGGAAATAACGTTCTAGCCATGTTCTGTGGCTCACTGTTGGGAAAGGGGGTCAGTAATGGAATCAACATCATGGAAGTAATAATTTTTTTTGAAACAATCAAATCTGTGCTAATGTCTGAAAGAAAAAGAATAGTATGAGAGTGCTCAGAGGCTAAACTAAAGAGAAATGAGGTTACAGCTCTCTATTGGGCTAATAGTTCCTCCCGAGCTCTGAGACAACTCTCTCTCTCTCACTCTCTCTATCATTTGCTAATGAAGAAACTAGCAAATTCTATAGCATTGGCTCTATTACCCAGGTCTGAATGAAGAAATTCATCAAGGGGATGGGGGAGATGCTTTTCACTGCTATCTCCAGTGAACACACAGAAGGAGGAAGTAAAATAGGTGTCCTTTTAATGAGTTCCTAATCAATTCAGTTGACATATATTTTATCCATGGAAATGGATTAACAATCAAACTTAAATAGTTACGCTCACAACTCTCACAGAGCAGTGGCTTGAGTTGGCATGACCCCTTCCCCATGTTCAAGATGCAGAATGTGAAGCTGGGTGGGATGGAGACATACCTGGTGGCCACAAGGATGGGAAGAATTCACGGGTAGAATTCCACCCTGTCGTTGCTACTGATTGTGTTCTGCTGTCTGTTTATGTAGTGAATTTTAATGTCACTTCCTTTTCCCCTTTTTTCTAATGGTAAACTTTCCCATGCTTTTACTAGTTCAAACCTCCCTTTCTACCCTATCAAGAAGCTCCTGCATTCTGGATTCTGGAGGATACCACAATACGAAAAGGAAATCAATAGTCCTGCCAGGGTAAAGCCTAGTCTCCCAAGTCCTGGGGATTTCTCAGGGACTTGAAAATCTCCACTGTTCATGAAGGACTATAAATCATGCTCACTTCCCTGGCTTAGCCCCAATCCCAAGCTATAGAGGGAAGAGTCTCTTACTGATTCATCAAATACAATGTGGAAAGGAAAAGCGTTGCAGAATGTCTTCTCTTCAATCCAGAGTCTCTCAGGATAAATTGGCTCAAAGGCGTTCATGAGATGCCCTGAATGTAGAGAAAGTACTGATGAGAAGCAGCTCCTGCCGCCACCCTTGCACAGAGCAGAGCTCAGGATAGGGATAGTATCTAAAGTGTTTCACAAGCAAAGTGCAATCCCACTTCTTTTGCATGGGCTCCCTCAGCATCTCCAGATGGCCACGGCAATTCTTCTTCCAAATTAAAACAAACAGAAAACTTGCTACCAGGTTGAGAAGCCCTTCTGCCCCCTGCCAAGTTTCTGCCTGCCGCTGAAGAGTTTCTGGGCCAATTGAGTACGTCTCGCCATGAACACAGAGTCGGCATTGAAATGGTGACAGCCAGACAATGAGCCAGCAGAGCAGAGCGTGTGCTCTGGGCCCAGCATCAGGGACATTTGCCATGGAGCTTTTTAGACTGACAGTTTGGGGTGGCACGTGAAAATTTAACCAACAGTCCTATTTGGCAGGGGGTAGAGATTCGAAATGGAGCCTTTTTGATATGAAAATCTCCTAGACAAAGGATGTCAATTGCATGTTTGACTCACTTGCCATGGCTTGAAGGACGCAAAATGCAGCCCTTTGAGCCCTGCAGACCTTCTCCCAGATGCGTGTCACCTGGCCCATTGAGCCCTGACACAGAGCACCCTAACTCCCTTCTCTCAGTGGATCAGAGCCCTTATTCAGACTCAGGCGTTAGGTGCTAATCGTTAGACCGGCTCAGTGCCCACAGGGCTACCTTAGCAAGCCTAATGCCTGCATTTTGCAAATGAGAAGATGGAGACTCTTGTCCAGGGTCACACAGTTCCTTAGGCACAGAGCCAGAAACTTGCTTTCTTGGCTCTTGATCTAGTGGCCTTGCTGGGTGACCAGGGTTGCTATCCACAGATCTCCAGTCCAGAAATGTGTCCAAATGGAGAAGGCCTGACTGCAGAAGAGGAGCTGTGGAAAATTCATTGTTCCTGATGGCACATCAGTGCTCATCTTCCTTCTCTCCACTCATCACCTGTTGGGAGTGATTCCAATCGTGTCTCCAAAAACTTTTTCTTAGGACAGGAGAGACAATGTCTCCATGTGACCCAGCACAAATAATGAGAGGCAATGGAAGGACAATTAGAGCCTGGCATTTTAAAGTTGAAAACCACGGTCGCCAAATCCAAGTGTTGCGGAAACTAGTGCCATGATAATCGCAGAGGGCTTGGCCCCATCAGTGTACACTGGCAGCTACTCCTGAGAATCAAGCAGTCTTTCTGATCTCAGAGCTGAGGTTGGGAGAACAACTCACTTACCTTTTCCAAACATGACCATGCTTCTCACAACATCCCAGTGGGATTTTTTCACAGGACAAGCAGAAACATTCAAATATTTCTCCTTCATCCTGAGGAAAGCTGCCTGGAGGGCCTGCAGATGGCAGGGAGATAGGCACCTGGTCACATGACTGGAGAAGCACAAACCCCATTTGCTGTGATGGGGTCCACTTTTAACTAAGGAACTGTGCCATGGCCAGAGGAGCAGCATGAGGGCTTACAAGATCAATTCTACCAAGATTTTAGCGTTCCCGATATTTTTAAATCAAATTAGTCCTCATACTGTTTCTCCATTAAAGAAAGCCATAACTGTTTAGAAAATCTCAAGACGGAACTAAGATGCTATCTGGCAAGAAAATCATGCACGAACATTTCTTCCTGTGGTTGAAGATTCTGCAGTGAACAGACTCTGAGGTGGACTTTGAAAATACTCTAAGGAATCACAGACTAATCCTAATCTGAGTATTTTCACAAGCTATGGTCATGGAGAGCTATTCACCTAATGTACATGGTAACCTGAGCAGGTAATGGTCACCCTACCAGGTGCAAATGAGGTGGCCAAGTACAGTGTCTTGAGTTGACTCAGGACCTATGAATGGTTCCAGCTGCAGAAGTGGGCACTGAAGACTGGAAAGATCAATTTATTTGAGGAGGATTGAAAAAAAAAAACCATCAAGTTCAAATTTCAAATCCTTCATATGGTTATTCTTATAGGTGAACAATTTTCCAGGCTCAGGTACATTCCAGAATGCTTCTCAGTATATATCCACTTAACCTTAACTCAGCAATCCTCAACTGGGAATGATTTTATCCATTACCCCCACTATGCGGACACTTGGCAATGCCAGCAGACATGTCTCCTTCCTCCCTCCCTCCCTCCCTCTCTCCCTCCCTCCCTCCCTCCTTTCCTTCCTTCCTTCCTTCCTTCCTTCCTTTCTTTTTTTCTTTCTTTCTTTCGCCACAAATGAAGGGATGAGGTTCTACTAGTAGGAAAAGACCAGGGATGCTGCTAAGGACACTATAATGTAAAAGACACACCATCAACACCAAAGAATTATCTGGTTCAAAATGTCAGTTGTATCAAAATTGAGAAGCTCTGCCTTAATTCCACTATTAGAAGGTCCAGTCGGTCTCCCATCCAAGCACTAACCAGGACCAACCCTGCTTAGCTTCCAAGATCAGTCATGTTCAGGGTGGTATAGCTGTAGACACTCATAAGTGGAAGTTGAACAACGAGAACACATGGACACAGGGAGAGGAGAATCACACATTGAGGCCTGTCAGAGGATGGGGGGCAAGGAGAGGGAGAGCATTAGGACAAATACCTAATGCATGTGGGGCTTAAAACCTAGATGACGGGTTGATAGGTGCAGCAAACCAACATGGCACATACATATCTATGTAATAAACCTGCACGTTCAAAACATGTAACCCAGAACTTAAAGGAAAATGTAAAAAACAAAAACAAAAAAATCAAAAGGTCCAGTTGATTCTGTTGTTTGCATAGATTTTTCCAAGACTGATAGCTCTACTTAAGTGCAACTGTTCTTTCTAAAGGCATAGCAAACCCAGTACCTCTTGGTCTCTCTCGATGCCCTGACTGTCTTGTAGCCTTTCTGACTTTGCCTTTCTCATCTTCCTGTGAGCCTTCAGAAACACAACATGCTCCTTCTTCCCTGTCCTCTCCACTTCTTCATTCATGTCAAGAATGTCCATGGTTACCTCAATGTCAAAGAAGTCTTTGGCCACAGCCTCAATGATACCTGCAGCAGAAGGACACCTATTGTTGAGGGATGGCCGAAGGCAATTTTATCAGTAAAAATCATAAAATAATCAAACTGTAAAACTTCTGATGAATCTTCTGAAGTTCACCAAGCCCAGGCCCTGCTTCAAATCAGACATCAGCGACAGCCAATTAAATAAAAATATGCAGAGACTGAAGTTATACATGTTTGGATACCAAATATATCCATGCCACTTTAATTTCTAGTTTGGCATCTATTCGTTTGTTTGTTATTTCAGGTAGGCATTTAACTCATTAAGCAAACAAATAAACCTAGAGATAATGTAAGCAAAATTCAGTTGTAAAAGCATTAAGGATCAAGTTTTTAAAAGTGTTCCTCTGGGCATCTATCCCAGGGTTATATACAAAATACAGGGAAAGCACCAGGCACAGTGGCTCATGCTTGTAATCCCAGCACTTTGGGAGGCCGAGGCGGGCGGATCATGAGGTCAGGGGATCGAGACCATCCTGGCTAATACAGTGAAACCCCATCTCTACTAAAAATACAAAAAATCAGCCAGGCATGGTGGCGGGCGCCTGTAGTCCCAGCTACTCCGGAGGCTGAGGCAAGAGAATGGCGTGAACCCAGGAGGCGGAGCTTGCAGTGAACGGAGATCACTCCACTACACTCCAGCCTGGGGGGACAGAGCGAGACTCCATCTCAAAAAAAAAAAAAAAAAAAAAAAAGTATATATATATGGAAAGCATGCATGAAGATGTTTATGATAGCATTGTTTACAAAAGCAAAAGATTAGTATTAATGGACAATGTAATAATAGGAGATTAGTTAAGATAATTACAATATGGGATATCATTCAACCATTTAATATGTGGTTTTAAAGATTATGTGGAGGCCGGGCGCGGTGGCTCAAGCCTGTAATCCCAGCACTTTGGGAGGCCGAGATGGGCGGATCACGAGGTCAGGAGATTGAGACCATCCTGGCTAACACGGTGAGACCCCGTCTCTACTAAAAATACAAAAAATAAGCCGGGCGAGGTGGCCGGCGCCTGTGGTCTCAGCTACTCGGGAGGCTGAGGCAGGAGAATGGCGTGAACCAGGGAGGTGGAGCTTGCAATGAGTGGAGATCGTGCCACTGCACTCCAGCCTGGGCGACAGAGCAAGACTCCGTCTCAAAAAAAAAAAAAAAAAAAAAGATTATGTGGAAACATGCTTTTTCTACAATGCTAAATGCAAATAAAGAGTTGATACAAAATAATATATGCAGAATTATCACAGCTATGTAAAAACCTGTATAATTTAAAATGTTGAAAGAAAAATACAAATTATTCGTTTTTGTGGACTTTTGGAAACTTATTTTAAAAGCTCAAGGACTTTGGGAGCAGTGGTCAAGATGATTTGAAGTCACACATTCTAAGAGAGTTTTAACTCCTTACCCGTAGCCAGCTGTTAGCCATCCTGGAGAATCTGTGGGGAAACTTTCCTCACTTCAGAAGCCCCATAGCTCTGCGGTCAGCTGAGCCATTTCCATACCTGATACAATGTGGCACACACCACTTCTATCTGAGTAGTAATGGAGAACCATTTTCCCATCTGCTCCTCTCTCCACACGAAACGATGGTGCATGCATCTCCTAATTAAAAGACACACATTTTTGCCAGTGGACACAAATTGCGTAAATTATGCTTTTGAGGCTTTGTGAAACAATAGTATTTATCCATTACATCCTACGGAACTATATCCCAACCCTCTCTCCAATCACATAAAAACTCCCACTGTTTCTGCTCCTGTATGTCAGGAATTTTATACTATAACTACTATACTTTAAACAACTCTATATGGCAAGTACTAGTTCCATTTTAAGAGGAAGAAACTGAGGCTTAGGGAAGGTAAACCTAGGTTAATGGTAGAACAACATTTAATTCCCAAATGAGCCTTTGCACCGTGCCAGGCTGTTTCTACCCATATTCTAAAAGCAGCTGTCTGCTGGTAACAGGAAGCCTTAGTGAGTTTCTGCCACACTTGGCCTGTGACCAAGTGACCATGGGCATCTTCACTTTCCAACACATCAGGGAATCAGAGAATTTGCAAGTAGAATTAATCAGTTTCTTGTTCTGAAAGGATAATGTCATCTGTGATGTCAATTCGAACATTTAGAAAGTAGAACCTTCCGCCGGGCGCAGTGGGCTGGTGCCTGTAATCCCAGTTCTCTGGGAGGCCGAGGCGGGCAGATCACGAGGTCAGGATATTGAGACCATCCTGGCTAACACGGTGAAACCCCGTCGACTAAAAATATGAAAAAATTAGCCGAGCATGGTGGCACACGCCTGTAGGCCCAGCTACTCAGGAGGCTGAGGCAGGAGAATCTCTTGAACCCAGGAGGCGGAGGTTGCCGTGAGCCGAGATGGCGCCACTGCACTCCAGCCTGGGCGACAGACAGAGCGATCTCAAAAAAAAAAAAAAAGTAGAACCTTCAAGGATACATCAGAAGAGATCCCCTTTCTCCAGAAATGTTGACATTCAAATACGTATCATTTCACAGTAAATGAGATGTATACTAGGAAAGAAGAATAGAGACTTTGCCTGGGGGAGTCTCTAGCTAGTTAGTAGACAGTTCAGTACCCTGGACACACAGCTTTTGGCCATGAGGGAATAGATAAAGGAGATGGGTTCCTTCCAAGATCTTTGTCGTCTTCCATGGTGAAAGGTTGTTAGTGAAAATGGGTTTCTTTTTTTCCCCAAATACCTTTTCTTTTTTTTTTTTTTTTTTTTTTTTTTTTTTTTTTTTTTTTTTTTTTTGAGATAGGGTCATGCTCTGTTGCCCAGGCTGGAATGCAGTGGCAGGATCACGGCTCACTGCAGCCTCTGCTTCCTAGGCTCAAGTGACCTTCCCACCTCAGGCTTCTGAGTAGCTGGGATTACAGGCATGCCACCACCATGCCCAGCTACTTTGTGTGTGTGTGTGTGTGTGGAGATGGGGGCTTTGCTGCGTTGCCCAGGCTGGTCTCAAACTCCTAGGCTCAAATGATCTTGTCCACCTCAGCTTCCAAAAGTGCTAAGATTACAAGCATTAGCCACCATGCCCACCCCTTAAATACTATTTTTTTTTTATAATTTCAAAAGTGTGTACCTAGAGAAAGTACATATATTTATTTGTATGTATGTGTGTTTATATCTTGACAAAATGGAAAGAGTAGTTGAGGCAGCACATATAAAAAGCATCAATAAAATAGGAAATTAACAGTTAATTTTAAAATTACATCCAAATCCTACATAGTGAAAATAAAGTAACAGAATACAGAAGCCTGAAAGAAAGTCCACGTGATCCTGCTTCATGCCCCTCACTCCTTAGCCCCTGCCCAGAGACACTTCTAAAAGTTTGTGCTTTTAGTTCTTCTGGTCAATGTCACTAAGTCTCTAAATAATATAGTTATACTTTTATTTCTTGCTTCAAATAGGACTTTTTGAAAGTGGAGAATAAGGGCAAAGAATAACAGAATAAAACAAAAATTTCCTAAAGAGACAATCTATAATACTTTGCCCAGAATAAAGCACTATATAGCTGTTAGGTAACATTACAGAACAGAATAGAAAGCCCAGAAATAAGGCTGTACACCTAAAGCCATGTGATATTTGACATGTGTGGGTTTGGATCCAGCTCAGCCACCATGCCTGGGTGATTTGGGGACAGTTACTTGACCTTTCTGGACCTCAGTTTTCTCATCTGTATAATAGGAAAAATAAGACTGCCAACTCTAATGGCATCAGGAAGATAAGTCAATGTTGACACATTACTTAGCCCAACATCTGCCTCATAATTAGCACTCAATAAAGGTTAGCTAAAGCATAAGAAGATTAAAGGCTCAGTTATAACCAGAAATGTATACCTCAAAGGCACTGCCAAATTACTAGACAGACACAGAAAAAGTAAACATTATTTTATTTGTTATTTTTGCCTAAAGAGACAATCTATAATACTTTTCCCAGAATAAAGCACTATATAGCTGTTAGGTATCATTGCATGTATCTTCTTCCAACTTGTATATTATAATATTTAAATATTTTATTTATCTCATTATATGCAAAATGTCCTCAAATACCACCAGAGAAGTTCTATTCTATTGCTTCTCTAGCATCACTTATAAGTGAGAGCTAAACATTGAATACACATGGACATAAAGATGGCAACAACAGACACCGGGGACTACTATAGGAGGGAGGAAGGAATGGGGGTCGAGGGTTGAAAAACTATTGGGTGCTATGCTCACTACCTGGGTGTCAGGATCAATCATACCCAAATCTCAGCATCATGACATATACCCATGTAAAAATCCTGCGTATGTACCCTCTGAGTCTTTTTTTAAAAATTGAAATTGTAAAAAAGCAAAGAAAAAAGATCATAGAATAAAAAAATATATGCATTATAAAAAATATTAAAAGGTCCTAACTGTATTTCTTTATATCCTGATTGTTGTGCTTTAGCTAAGAAATTAAAAGGAGGTTGTCATGCAAATTATCGTAATTATTAAACTGGCCATATTGAATAGAGAGAAAAGAAAGGGGAAGGAATAGAGTTATTATTTATTTATGGAAAGCTGATTTTTCTGGACTGATTACAATGCTAGAGACTTTTACATCCTATCTCTCGTAATCCACATATTGCTATGAGGTAGGTTATTTTTTTCCCTACTTATTTCTTTTTGTCTCTGTTTGTGTCCAATACCTTAAAAAGTGCTTGATACATACTATCACTCAATAAATATTGGTCACCCAATAAATATTATTAAATAAAATACATTGAGATTCAGAGACCGCAACTAACTTGCCAGAATTGCATAGCTGTTAAATTGTAGAGCCAGTGGGACAGCCTCGTGGGCCCATCTGACCCCATAAGCAGGGCTCTTTCCACTCCCTCTACCCTTGAGTAGTTCACATGATAACAATAGGACAGGCCTGGCTATTCATGCCCAACTATTCATGACTCATAATTGAAGTCAGTTAAGGCTACCAAGCCTCTGATTCCTTATATGAAAAATGGAGAAAACAATACTTTTCCCATGTATCGTCTATGGGGGGTGTGTAAGGGTTGCTGAGGCTTTTTAACATCCACAATCCCATTTTGTCCCCATGACAACCCTGAAAGGGTGGATATGAACATCAGTATAGAAATGGTGAAGGAAGATCTCAGTGAAGTACGAAGGCCCTAAAATTAAACTATTTTCTATAAAGTAATAAACTGTTATTATGATATATATAAATGTTCTTTCACCTTTTCTTGTCTAAAAAATAAAAGAGAATCTAGATATTTGAATTTCCAGTGATCTCTACAAACAAGAAACCC
The DNA here is from genome assembly GCF_002776525.5 of Piliocolobus tephrosceles. Lineage (NCBI taxonomy): Eukaryota > Metazoa > Chordata > Mammalia > Primates > Cercopithecidae > Piliocolobus > Piliocolobus tephrosceles. Next base: position 66,088,116 of record NC_045455.1, on the reverse strand, counting down.
AAGGAAAGAACTCCAGGAGGGCATATCCCAGTAGGCAAATTAGTTTCCTAACACCTCAGTCGGTTACCCATGGGTTAATCAGAGTTGGATGGTTTCTGATTCTGGCTCTTAGCCCTGTCAAATCTTCCCTTCTGATACATGAATAACATGAATCTGGCTGCATATGCAATTTATCAGCTCCATCCTGGCCAGGAAACCTTAGGAGAGCTTTTGCAAATGCACTGAAACCTGACTGTTTTCCAGCCTTTGTTCCAATTGTAATCAGTCTCCAGGATTTAATTCCAAATCAACACCACACCCTATCTGAAAAGGCCATCCCTTCGGTTTTTGTGAGCCAGTTTATAAAAGTGGCCAGCAGGTGTTTCGTTTTCATTCTCTTCCAAAAAGAACTCCTGGGCCCACCAATACCAGGTACCAAGGATTCTGCAGATGGGAGGGTTCTCCTGCAACTGCACCTCCGTAGGGGGAGGTGGGGAGCTGGCCCAGGACTGCCACAGTATTTGCTTCCTCTTAGGCAGCCAAGACCAGACTCAAGTGGCCTTACCTGATAAGAGAGTGCCAGGTAACTGTGGAGGGCATCCAGGTTTTCAATAAATTCCATGAGATTTCCTCCCAGTGTCCGTAGCATCCTGTCATAGCCAGACATCTTACAGAATTGAAAGAAGTATTCTCCAAAGAGTTTCTGGATGGCTTCCATGGAGACACCTGTAGAAAACAAAGCATGCCCCATAAATAAATCCCCGGGAGGTGTGTGTTCTCCTTTGCATGGTCTTCATTTATTTCCAGAGGGTTCACATCCTGGCTGTGTGACACTATTGAGCTACTCTCTAAGCTGTCACTTGCCTCATCGGTAAAATGCCAATAACCACATTGATGTCATGGGGCCTTTGTGAGGAGCCCAATGCAGCCTGGCACTGGGTAGGTGCTTGTGAAACATGAGTCTCCATAACAAATATTTCCTCAAAGTCAAGAAGGGGATGCAGAGATGCCGTACCTGCTTAGCTGCTGAAGCCAGTACCCAGAACAAGCTTCACTCTGGGTGGGGAGGGCACGGCACTCCACGATCCCTCCCAACACCTCCCACATCTTTAAATGTAACAGTCTCTAACAAGACTACAAGGATGTCTCTGAGAAATAACTAATACACAGTGAAAAACCTATGTCTTCAAGGCTATAGGATTCTCATTTACCAAGAAGATGATACCAAATACTTGCAGTGACATTTCCTTTCTCTCTTGACCTCATCAGATCCTGGCCTCCCTGTGAGGCCCAGTATTCACATTCTATTCTCCATAAAGATTTCTCTGAAGAGTCCAGGTCACACAGAATTCTCTCTTCCTAAATATTGCGTTTTTTTCTTCCTAATTCATGGTAATTCTGGAGAGAAGCAACCTGGTCCTACATGTTTTCTGTGCTAAACACAGCGTAGGTGACTGATGAACACCTGGAGGTAGATTTGCAGCGTTAGCTGGGACTGCTGCTCACCTCCCCACTCCCCAGGCTGCACTGTTGGAATAGACAGTGGGCAAGTGTCCACTTTATGGGAGAGAGAGCAAACATTTTGAAAGAATATTTTATAGTTCTGACAACACACATTAATTATGGTTCTGTTACTCAATGTTTGCCCAGCTCTTATAAGGTAGCTAATCTTATTATCATGTCCTTTTTATAGCTGAGCCTATGGGGGCTGAGTCATCTTTGTGAATTGACTCCAGTCACATAAAGTTGCAGAGGCCAGATTTGTTGAAGAGGCTCCAACTCTAAGTTCAGCGCTTTTTGTACCACATCCCCCAGCCTCTGAAGCAGCAATGACAGAAGCAAGGAGTCTCCCCAAGGCAAGGGCTGCTTATGCATTGGCATCACTGACAAGGGAGAGAGGGCATCCATCCATACTGCTGGTCTGGAGCTCCTGTGAGAAATGCCCTCTTATTTACAATGGGGCTGTGACACATGTAAGTCCTGGGGACTGGGGCGAATGTCTGTACTGCCCAGGTTTATGGAAGGCCTGAAGAGCTCACCATCACCAGTATCTATGGTTACATCCTTGAAAAACTCTGATGCTCTGGCTGGATTTGAAATTCACAGCAAGGGACATTCCAGGTCTCATGAGCTATCCAGGGCTAAATCCTGCAGAGGACAGACCAAGGAGGTCTGGGCACTCTCCAGCTCCTGCTTGCTTCCTAGGATGGTCTGAAGAGCAGTTTCCCTACAGCTCATAATCCACAGCCAGACCATGGGGCAGATCATTGTTCTGTAATCTGAGCAGCATAGAATCCCCACTGTATTGGTCTAGTTTTGTCAGAGATGAGTTGTACATATTTTCCAAGATGAGTTACACATATTTTCCAAAAATTGATTAGTCCGATCTGAATCTAGACAAAGCTTGGGATGGTAAAGGAGCCAGTGGTAATGGCCTGTGTTAATTGCCTCCATCGGATTCTTTGCTTGTAGGTGCATCCTGGCTGGCTGCAGGCAGGCTTGTCTATACCAGTATTCAGGGGCCACCTGCTAACCCCTAGGGGATCTGAGACAAATTCTACCACGTTCCTTTCCAATGCTTGAGTCTCTGGGAGGAGAACTGCTAAAAGGTAAACAGACAGATGGGAAATTGTCCTTCTGCTCTCCTGCTTCCATCCCTCTGTTACCTCTAAATCTAGCTTATTCAGACTAAGAAAAAACAGCTGTGCTGTGCATCCTGGAGGCTGGAGCTCTGAGCAGGTGCATCCTGTTACCTGCCAGGAAAAGCAGGGGTCCCAGTGGCCCCCCTTCTCCCAAGAACCTCTGCCAGGAGGACTGGGCTGCCTGTAAGCCAAGCAAAGTTATATTCAAGTGAGAGTGGCAGCTTTGGGTAAAGGACTGCCTGTTTGACTTTTAAATCTTTAAACTTACAAAAATCCATGAAGCTGTTTGTTCCAGGCTCTGGTTATTTTGTTTGTGGATGACCAGCTCTGTTAACAGGAAAGGACATCTGGCTGAGAGATGAACTGTTTCCCAAACAAGGATCTGGGGTTTGAGCGTGGTGCTTTCCACCTGTAATGGGTTTGGAGCTTTTTCTAGAATTATTAGTTGAGAATGCTTGTCCAGCAGAGAATGAAGCCCACTTTTTTAAAAAAAATCAACACCTGTCTTAGTCTTTTATACACTTTCACCTCAGTGTATTTAAGATTCCAAGAGCCCGCTAAGTCATAGGGGATCCAAGATATATAGGAAATAGTTAGAAACTGCAAGAAAGAACTAAACTAAAGTGCCTTAAAATGGTTTTTGATAGTGCAGGGGACAATTTATGCTATGCTTAGTATTCTTTCATGTAAGAAAGAAGGGAAAACAAGGAAATAATCATCTATCTGCCTACTTGTGCAAAATTAAACACCTGAAGGATAAACCTGGATCTATTGAGATTGGTTACCTACAGGACATTGGTAGGCAATTGGGTGGAAAGATTAGAAAAATTGTGGAGTTGGGGAAAACGACATTTTTCTGAGCATAACTTTTTGAACAGTTCTGGTTTGGGGGGTCACGTTAATGTTTCATATGCTTAAAACAAATAAAACATAAGATCAACAAGGATAGAGAAAACCCCTAAGATGGAATACAAACAGAAACAAATTCACAGAACAGCATTTCCACAGAACAGTTTTGAATAACATAATTACCCAGGAAAAAAATTAACCCAGTAATATTTGAATATAGTATTTACACTACTGTGTCCTCAGGCCAAAAGCAAAAAGAAATTTAAACAAATATTTTACTGCAGTTCGTAGGCTTCCTTTTCACAGCAGTGTGGGTTAGAAATTCTGAAACTATGTTCTGAACAAGTAATATGTTGCGGATAGTGGGAGCCAGGTTTTTCACTATCTGAGAACGAAGGTACAATTATGGAAAGGAGAAGACTAGAATGAACCCTGTGCCTCTGGATTAGAAACTCTAACATAATAAGACAATGAAATGTATCATGGTTTTAGAGATATATATATCCAATATATTATGTATCTAATATGTTAATATATTTTATAAATTTTAGACATATAATATTATATAAAACATATGTATATATATATAGAGAGAGATGGATGTGTGTATGTGTGTGTGTGTGTGGGTGGGTGTGTGTATATGACATCTATTTTCCAGCACTGTCCACTAAGAGGGCCTAAAAGCAGTGACACCCCAGTAACAGTGGGGTTGCCTAATGTCTAGATCTTAGTTTTTAAATGCCCTTCTCCTATAAAAGGAATCAGGGCCTTGGAGAAATGGCAGATTCAAGGGCAGGGGCAGGGAAAGGATGAGATCAGCCCATAACATCTTGTTATGCAAGAAGGTAAAGAAGTGATCAAAGAATAATGGGGACATGTCAAAAGGACACAGGGGCCAGTTTAGGGAGGCTGTCACTGGCTAACTCTTGCAGAATTTGAGCATCAAAATAAATAATAAAAGGAAAGTATTACAGCCTGTTTTTAAAAAATAAGAATCACAAATCTACATTGAAATACGTAAATAAAAACATAGGGGAGAGGGGGAAATTCTTCCTTACAGAAACTCAATGAATAATACAAAAGGAATAATATTTTAGAAAATTACTATTTGACTTCCATCATAAGTATCGATTCAGACAAAAATCACAAATAAATACTAAAATTATGAAAGAGGGAGTTTGAGAAACGACAAGATATTTGCATAATCTGAAAGTATCTTCTCACAAGATACTAATTACAAAGGGAAAAGGTAACTTTACAGTGGAGAAAGCTGGCAAATTCTAAGTAAATCAAATGATCAAGGTTAGCCTCACTAATAATAGGACACATCAATGCAATATGCCTCCTGATATGATAAACTGGGAAGGACAAAAGATCACGTCTGTGATCTTCCTGCCAAGAAAGCATAACCTGAATTATATCATGAGGAATATCAGATAATCCTGAATTGAGGGACATTTTGCAAAATGTCTGACCAGAACTTTCCAAAGATACCAATTTTATAAAACATAAAGAGACTCAGAAACTGTTCCAAGCCAAAGAGTACTGAAGAGACATGATAACTGACATGATCAGGATTTTCTTTTGCTCTGAAGGACATCATTGGGTCAATTAGAAAAATCTCAATAAGTTCTATAGATTAGATAATAGCACTATATCTATGTTCATTTCCTGAGTTTGATTGTTGTACTGTAGTTATTTAAGATAATTTTTAAGGACAAAAAAGCATCACATTTGCAATATACTAACAATTTCAAGAAAAAAGTATAAATCTAGATATGAAGAGAAGGATAGACACTATATGGTAAAATGTCAACATTTGGGGAACATGGATAAAGACTACATGGGAATTCTTTGTACTATTCTTGTAAGCCTTTTGCAAGTTTGAAATTATGTCAAAGTAAAAAAGTTTCTGTTGATTGCTCTGAAAAGACCACAGAGAATCTTACATAATAAGACCATAAAGACCACGCTTATCCATGGCCAGCTGAAATACACCTGCAGCCCAGGCATCTGTAATGCTATGAATTTTGTTAGTTATAATCGGGGCATTATCAGTATATTTTTAATATCTTTATCTTGTTAGAGACTCATACTGAAATATTTATGGATGAAATTGTGAGAAACCTGGTAATTGCTTTAAAACACTCCAGAAAAAATAAAACCAGAAAAAGAGTGGAGGAATCAAATAGATGAAATAAGATTGGCAAAATATTGTTAATTAGTGAAGCTGGGTGGAGGGTATGTGGGCTTCTGTACACAATTCTCTCTACTTTTGTGTGTGTGTTAAAATACTTCTTTTTTTAAAATAAATAAATAAAAGACTTGGGGTTTTTTTTTGGTTGGTTGTTTTTTTATTTTTATTTTTTTATTTTTTAGACAGAGTCTCACCTGTTGCCCAGGCTGGAGTGCAGTGGCGCCATCATGGCTCACGCAGCTTCAACATCCCCAGGCTCAGGTGATCCTCCTGCCTCAGCCTCCTAAGTAGCCGGGACTACAGATGTATGCCATCATGCCTGGGTAATTTTTGTATTTTTTCAGAGATGGGGATTTTGCCATGTTACCCAGGCAGGTCTTAAACCTCTGGGCTCAAGTGATCTACCTGACTTGACCTCCCAAAGTGCTGGGATTACAGCACCCAGCCAAGACTTTTTTTCCGGAAGGAAAACAATGGTCACAAAGCTTCTATGCTTGGCTCCCCAGGTGTGGAAATTTCTAACAAGCTTTTACATTGGAATGTTGCATGAACTCAAACTTTCTGACTTAACAAGCATGGGTCTTCTTTGTCACTGGGAAACGTTTGCTTCTTGCTGGGTTTCAGCTCAAGGTACTGGAAAGAGTAGAGTTGGGCTGCACAGGGCACGGGGACAGAGGGAACCTATTGAAGCCCCAGTGAGGCTGGCAGGGACAGCATAGCCACCAAAGCAGAGCCTCCTAGGCAAACAGCCCACTCAGGGCCAGACTTGCCAAGACCCCTGCCCACATCCCATCACCCAAGTCACAGGCAACAAGAGCTATTCCTCATGGCACCCTTCCCAAGTCACCCAGCAAAACGTATGCTCTTCAACAGCAGAAGGAAGTACATGCTCTACCTTTGACAAAGTTTTCCATTGAAAAGTGGTAATTTTTCCCCCAAAGCATTGGTATTCAAAGGATTACTCTTCAGATACCTGAAAAGAGCTATAATCTCACATACTCTTTTTCTCCAATTGTATCACTAATGTCAGACATCAGTTAATTTACGGGGAAATATTTTGGAATAGGAGAAAGAGGAGTTTAAGAGAAGGAAAGAAACATCTACCTGTGTCCATGCCATAGTTTGCAAGGAGGAAGAAGACTCTAAGTTGGGAGGGTTGGGCTTCAGAAGTAGTAGTAAGTTTATTCAGGCATAGAGAAAAAATAAACTGGAAGTCGATTAAGGCAGCTCAGAAAGTGGTGCTCTGCAGGGATGAAGCAGTTCCACTGAAGCCTGGTAGAGAAGAAACTGCCTGACTCCTGTCAAACCTTGGAACAGAGTAATCAGCCCTACCAGGGCCACGGCAGAGGGCCAGGGGTCTATTGGGTGGTGAGGAGGGGTGAGGGATAGGGTGAGGTACCTTCCTGTGTACCCACTGGGTGTCAGGCATTTTGCTCACCTTATTTGATTTCTTCTGTAGGACAGATGAAACTCCCTGGGTTGTTGTCCTACAGACGAAATCAAATAAGGTGAGCAAAGTGTCACAGGTATCATTGCTGCACAACCAGGGGAACATTTGCCCCGGGTTACATTATCAGGAGCCGGTGTAGCCAGTGGGCTCATCCAGGTCAGTCTGATTCCAAAGCCTTTGCTCCAGACATTGTCAACTTCCCCTCCAGTCTGTGGGATGAAGCACCAGCCTTGGAATCAGCAGACCTGAATTCAGGTCTCCATTTGTGGCTGGCTGTGCAGCCTGAGCTACTTGTCCCACCCTCAGAGCAGTATGGTGCAGAGCAAACGTTAAAATGCCTGACTTCAAGACCTTGTCAATTTTATGTTGTTCTTCTTTTTAAAGATGTGAGTGCAGAGAGGCTTGCTGGCATTTGCTGATAGCTAACTGTTGAAACACATTTTACTATGGGTGTCTTCGCAAGCAAAGTCTAGACGGACACAGCTGTGCCAAATGGCTGTTGTGTGTTGTTTTGAATTTTGTCACTTCAGATCACTAATAACCCACTTACACACTAAGTAGGCACTTATTCATACACAGAACAATTCCTTATGCAGTGCTCAACCTGCCATCTGGTCCCCTCCTGAATTATGCTAATTGGAAAGCACAGAGCTATGCAGTGGCAGAGTGGTCTGGAAAAGTACCAGCAATTGCTTCAAGGTAGGGAAATTGCATTCTGAAGCCCACATGGAAAGCAAAGCCCTTGCTATTGGTGACTAAGCATGCTTTTTCCTTTGTCAAAGGGAGCATTTTCAACTGACCAGTGTATTTTGTTAGAGAGTAAAATGTCCTTCCTGTAGCCTCCCCTTTGGCTGGGTCCTGCTCTTGCTGTCTCAGACTCATGGGCGTTGTAGACATACAGAATCACCATGGGCTTCCTGGAGCTGTCCTGATTCCACATCTCATACATGTGTTCACTCGATTTTGCATCTCAACTTCTTATTTGAAAAATGTATTCGCCATACTCATTTGTTCTTCCAAACAGATATAGGCCAATAGATGTTATGGAAATAAACGACAAGAAGAAAACACTTCTGACACTCAAAGCTAGGCAGAGAGAAACCACAGTGATGTACGTTGGCTTTCGGTGGAAAGGTGATGTGGGCCAGCCCACACATTGGTCTGTAGACTGGCTGCTGCCTCTACACAGGTTGGTTGGGTTGGGAATGTGACGGCAGTGAGCAAGGTATGTGATGGCATCTCATTGCTGAAGGTACTGCCACACCGTTTGATGCACATGAGCACAGCCAGCCACAAAAATGGACTGGGGTGATATGATATATACAGAGTATTTCTTTCTGATTCAAGTTCTTATATTAGTCCACTAGGGCCACCATGACAAAATGCCATAGATGGGGTGGCTTAAACAACAGATGTTTATTTTCTCAGAGTTCTGGAGATCAGAAGTCTGAGATCAAGGTGATAACATGGTTACTTGGCTTGTTAGAGGGTCACCTTCTCACCATGTCCCCATGTGACAGGGAGGGAGAGAGCCAGCGCTCTGGTATCTCTCCTATAAGAGCTCCAATCCTGTCAAGAGGGTCCTACCCTCATGAGTTCATCTCAACCTCATGAGATTTCCCAAAGGCTTCATTTCCAAATATGAATTTGGGGAATGAGGGCACAATTCAGTCCAGAGCAGTTCTTAGGTTAAAAGATATTTTTAGAATCTTGAAAAAGATCTGCATCTACCCTTGAGAGCATGAAATGACAAACTTTTCCTGTAAAGGGCAGATAGTAAATAGTAAATGTTTTCGGCTTTGCAGGTCATATGGTCCTTGTGCAGCTACTCAGCCCTGCCACGTAACACAAAAGCAGCCATGGATGACGTGTAAATAAAGGGGCATGGCCGTGTTCCAATAAAACTTGATTTACACAAACAGGCAAAGGCCCAGATCTGGCCCTTAGTCTGTATGTAGTTTGCTAACCACTAATCAGAGAGCTGTCGCCCAGGCTGGACTGCAGTGGCATGATCTTGGCTCACTGTAGCCTCCACCTCCCAGGTTCAAGTGATTTTCCTGCCTAAGCCTCCTGAGTACCTGGGATTACAGGGGCACGCCCCCATGCCTGGCTAAATTTTTTTTTTGCATTTTTAGTAGAGACAGGGTTTTACCATGTTGCCCAGGCTGGTCTTGAACTCCTGACCTCAGGTGATCCACCCACCTCAGTCTCCCAAAGTGCTGGGATTATAGGCGTGAGCCACCGCACCTGGCCCATAATTTATTTTATTTTATTTTAAGTTCTGGGGTATATGTGCAGGATGTGCAGGTCTGTTGCATGCATAAATGTGTGCCATGGTGCTTTGCTGCGTGGATCAACCCATCACCTAGGTATTAAGCCCAGTATGCATTAGCTAAATCTGCTAATGCTCTCCTTACCCCCGACCCCCACAACAGGCCCCAGTGTGTGTTGTTCCCTCCCTGTGTACATATAGAACATAATTTTTTACCACAGCCATTTGAAGTGAATAGTGTTTGGACGAACGGAGGCAGGATGGCGCACTTCCGGGTTCTTCTTCACCAACTCTTCCCGCGCGCGAAAATGCAGCCGGCGCCCGGGAAGGTGCAGACCAACCGGGCATGCGCCAGGTGACGTCCATCCAAAGAGACCAAGATTTACCTGGTCGCACCTGCGGAACGCCCCCCCCCCCACGCCCGTGGCCCGCCTATTGCCCTCCCACTCCTAGAACAGCCGCTCTTGGCCAGTGAGCCACACGGACTTCCCAGCCCCACTCGTGTCGGGATGTCGGGACTGCCGGAACTCCGTCGGAGAGCTTCACCGGGGGGACTCTGTCGGCCTCCTTTGCCCGAGGCTGATAGACCTCTCCCCCACACCTTAAGTGACCAAAAATAAACTTGCAGTTTTGCTCCTACACTTGCCTACCCACTGGTTCTTTTGCCCTGGCTCTGCTGGTCTTAGAAAAACAAATCAAATAGCAAAGCCTGTCTCTTCTTATAAGGGACAGTATCCAGAGGTACAAAACATAGAAAGACTCCCGTCCTTCCTTCAGATTCAACATTCAGCTGACATTTACCGAACACCCAATATGTGCCATGCATGTTGCTAAGTGCCTTACATTTGTTATTTGATTTAATTCATTCCTTCCCACAACCCTGTAAGGTATTATTCCTTTTGCAGGAGATCAACTCTCAATGAAATTCTAGCCCAAGGTCACACAGCTGGTGTGACAGAATAGAATCCACCCTCCATTCTCATTCTGGAATAACAACGAGATGTTCTTTGGCAGAGGGCTCAGACCAAATCAAGACTACGCGATACAGCCACTATGTCCTGCTGCTGGGATCCCTTGGAATAAAATCAAGAAACGACTAAAGGTGGGCTTACTTTCACTACCCATTCTAAGCTTTCTTGCTGTTTTATTTCCTAAGCTCTGTCAAAACTCCAGATTTTCAGCTCAAAAGCAGTCGCCCCTCATTACAGAATTTCCACCTAATGATGCGTATTCTTTCTGTGGAGATGCTCCTCTTAGTTAGAAGAAAGGATACTAGATGCTCCTCTTAGTTAGAAGAAAGGAGGCAATTGCAAACCATTAGACTTACCTGTGGGCCTCCAGCCTTCACTGGGATCACAGTCAGCCATAAGGGCAGCACCTAGGCTTTGCCTATCTGGGGTGGACATATTAGGATCAAGAGGGGATCTGTCTGTCTGGTTTGCAAAAGCGTATTTAACATTGTAATCGCATACTTTTAAAAAAATTAAAGTGATGCTTAAGAAAATAAAAGAGGTAATCTCTTTGACAGGCGTGTCAAGCACGAAGGCTGAGAGGTGACCCTCTGGGGTGGCTGTGCTGCTGCCACCTGTTGAACAAGAAGGCCATAGCTGGGGAGCAGAGCTGAGTCTAGAACCCAGGTCTCCAGGCCTGCAGCCCCTGGGAGCAGCACAGTGCTGTAAAGAGCACACACCCCGCGCTCAGACTCAAGTGCAGAAAGCTCAATGCTGTGTGCTTTTTGATAACCCGGCCCCACAGAAACCTCCCCTGGTGTCAGTTGCTGGAGAGACAAAGGGGCCTGGGAGTCCCTGCAAAACAGGCTGGACAGGGTAGGGGTGAGGTTTACAGGTATCACTGACACGTCCCAGTTCCTGGGCCAGCTTCGGCCTAGAATCTCTCTCTGTAAGCTTCTTTGGAGAGCAGAGTTCATTGGTGGATTCAGGGCAGAGGCCTAGCTGTGATTCTTGGGAGGCCACAGGGGCCCTGTCTGCCAGCTGCCTGTGTCCTCCCTCTAAGTGCTGCTGTGTGGTGGGAGGCTGGGAATTGGCTTTAGGAAGCATCCGGGAGGTGTTGCTGCTCTTGGTGCCTGAATTCCAGGAGCTGAAGGAGCAAACAACTGTTTCACTCCTTGTGCCTTATTTCCAGCCTCAGACACAACCTTGGTTCTATCGAAAGATGCAGGTGGGAAGTGACCAGGGGCTAACATAGAACTGGTTGGAAGTTGTTTTAACAACTAGTTGGGGCACCAGATTCCTCCTAGCTCTGATCACCATCACCTGCCAGGCCTCACTGGCAGCTCTGGCCCCTTCTTGGCTCTGTGGCTCCAAGAGAGCAGCATGATGAGATGGTGGCCCAGAGTGGGCAGGGGAAGCAGGTGACCACTTGTTACCGGAGAGGACTCTGAGCACCACACACATCTAGCTTCCTTAGCCTCAATGACTTCCCCCTCCCAGCTTGGCAGAGTCTTTGGGCCTCTCCTGGATACAGATCCCTGGAAGGTCTTCTGCATTCAGGAGATGACCAGGAGCATGAGAAGAGATGTAGATGTCAGTCACATCGCCCTGTGAAAGCCATGGGAAAAGCCCTCGCATCTGTCAGATCCAGTTGCCTGCGAGTAAAGCTGGCACTATCTTTTCAATCATCAGAGAACTTTTCTGAAATTCAAAGGAAAGGGAAATACGCTTAATGGCTCACATGACACAGGCACTTTACACATCACTGTTGCGCTCTGGAGAAGCTGCCTGTCCCTGTGGGCTTAGCATTAGCTAGCTGCCCTGGCGTGTTCTCAGGCACGCCTGCTGAGCTGATGACTGTGGTACCTGCCACTGACTTAAACCTATATCATTGTTTAGGTTTATCGTTCCTGAGAATGGCAAGCCAATTTTCTAGGCCCTCAGAGGCACCATGAAACCAACTCAAAACCATGACCCCTGCTGCCGGGCCCTCTGCAGGCTGCATAAGAGCCAGCTTGAACGCTCCCAGGGACTGGGCCTAGTATGACACTTCCAACAAGCCTATACCTGGGTTCCAGGTGCCAAGCATGAGGCCTGATGCAGCGTCTGCCTAAGATCATCCTTAAATGCCATCTCGCACTCTCACAGTGACCCAAGGCAGCACCGCCTGTGAGGAATGGGTAAAGGAAGTTCAATGGGAATGGAAAAAGGGACTTCATCAAAGATCCTGGAAGTACAGAGTGGGGCTTCCGCTTCCTGCATAGATCCCTGGAGCCTGGGATGTTGGAGGCTGCCTGCCTCTCCCTCCCCTCAGGCCTGCCCTGGCTCACTGTGTACTCGATGCTGGTAAGAAGGAAGGATAAAGAAAGGGAGGGTGTACTGAGTTAAATAGTGTGCCCCCAAATTGATGTCCACCCAGAACCTCAGACTGTGACCTTATTTGAAAAGAGAGCAGATGTAGCTAGTTAAAATAAGGTAAGGACATAAGGGATTAGGGTGGGCCCTAAATCCAATGGCTGCTGTCCACATGAGAAGGCCACATGAACACACAGGGAGGAAGGCCTGTGGAGATGGGGACAGAGATTGGGGAGACGTGTCTACAGGCTAAGGGGTGCCAGCAACTGCCACAAGCTGGGAGAGAAGCAAGAGACAAGTTCTTCCTAGAACCTCCAGGGGAATGAACCCAGCCAACACCTTGACTTTACACTTCTGGCCTCTAGAACTGGGAGAGAATTGATGTTTGTTGTTTGAAGCAACCTGGTTGTTGGTACTTTGTTACAGCAGCCCAGGAAACACAAAGGGGAGGGAGGGAAGAAAGAAGAAAGGGAAAGAGGGAGGGAGGGAGGGAGGGAATGTTTTTTGAGAGCCTATTATATGCCAGGTACCACATACAATATTTTTACATACATTTTCTCATTTAATCCTCCAAATAACTCTGAAGAGTAGATCTTGTTCAACCAATGAGAAAACTATGACTGTTTAGGTAATTTGTCTCTGGTCATTAAACTAGAACGAGGCAGAGCTAATTTATTTTTTCTTTCTTTCTCTTTTTTTTTTTTTTTTTTTTTTTGGTCTGTACCTTTTCCCCTCAGGGCCTCAGGGCCTGGGGAGTGAGCAGATTAACAAGATAAAAAAATTCCATGCTAATACATCCATGGGAAAAACCATCCTGGGAGGACATGTACGTTGTCAGTGGGACCATCCACACATGGTCCCCCTCCTATGACCCTGTCAATGGCATTTTCATGTCCAAGCAGATGGGAAAATATGCGATGGAGAGCAGACAGGGGAAGGGCCCTCAGCACGCTGCAGAGCACCCCACATCCGTTTCCAGGTAAGCATGAGTGTAGGTGGCATACGTGGATTCTCAATGTTGTTCCTCCTGACACCCAGAGGTAATCATAGCAGACCATTCTAAAGTCATTAGCACACCTGTAAAGCCAACATCAAAGCCAAACATGATGGTAGTGGTACAGACGGTGGTGCTCATCATTTTTGTCTGTGAGAAGCCTAAGGTCACTCAAATGGAAAGGGTCATGCCTGAGCCTGTACTGGGTTAAATAGTGCCCCCCAAAATTCATGTCTACCAGGAACTTGTGAATGTGACATTGTTTGGAAATTGGGTAATCAAGTTAAAATGATGTCATTTAGGATGGACCCTAAATCCAATATGCTTGATGTCCTAATGAGAAGATGGAAATTTAGACACAGAGACAAAAATACAGGGAGAAGATAGCCACGTGAAGACAGAAGCAGAGATTGGAGTTATGCTGCCACTAGCCCAGGAAAGCCTGGGGCCACCCGAAGTTGAAAGAGGGAAAGAAGAATTTTTCCTGAGAGCCTTCAGAGACAATATGGCCCTGCCAGCAACCTGATTTTGGATTTCTGGTCCCCTGAACCACAAGAAAATGAATTTCTGTAGTTTTAAGCCACCCAGGTTATGATACAATCGATCCTCATTATTTGAGGATTTCATATTCACAAATTTGGCTACTTATTTATCTGTAGCCCCGACATCAATACTCACAGAGCTGTCAAGGTCATTCACAGACATAGAATTTCCACCGGCCAACATGAATGCTTCTAGCCAAGGCAGAACAAGGCTGTGCTCTATGTTCTTATTTTAGTTCGAACTATAACCAAGTGTCCTTGTTGCAGTCTATTTAGTGTCATGTTTTTCACATTTTTCTGCTTTTCGTTAGTGATTTTGCTGTTTAGAATGACCCCAAAGTGTAGGCTGAAGTGCCATCTAGTGTCCCTAAGCACAAGAAGATTGTCACATCCTTCCAGAGAACAGGCAGTGTTAGATTAGCCTCCTTCAAGCATGACTTACAGTACTGTTGGCCAGCAGTTCAATGTGAATGAATCAGCTATGTATATTAAATATATATTTTTTTCACAGAAGCACATATGAAACAAAGTTATGCATTGATTGGTTGGCAAAAATCTTGTGACCAGAGACTTTCAGGAAACTAACCTGGTATTTCCCCTAGGAACAACGGTTCAGTATTCACTAATTCAGCATTGCAGCAGCTTTACAGACTATAACCACGGCAATAATGAGAATCAACTGGGTTTTGTTACAGCAGCTCTAAGAAAGCAAAACAAGTTCTTTCATACTTACCCAGAATGTTGCAGGCCTCTTGGATGAGCTTAATGGTGATGATGTCATCATACACTGTGTAGGTCATGAAGGCATCTTGTACTTCTGCAGAAGTTCTGGAAGATAAATCGAGGTGCAATGAATGCTCATCAGCTGAAGCTTTGCCCCAGGAATATATCCACTGACCCAGCAAGATATACATAGCAATAACCTTCTTGATCATAAGGAATGTGAGACATTGGAGTGTTTGGGTGTCAGCTCCTCCAAGAAGCCTTCCCTGGACCTCAGTTTGAGCCTGGAGATCCCTTCTCAAGTACCCAGGATAGGCTATGCACTTCCTCAACTTATATAAAGATTGTTGGCCTTACCCACTAGCCTGGGCTCCTTGACAGTAAGCATTGTGACTTATTTTTATCTTTGAACCCCCAGCAAGTGGCACTGTACTGAGCACATGTTCAGAACTTAATATATGGTAGTAAACTGGAACCCAGTGGTCACAGAGTCTTGTTCTCTGAATGGCAGAGCAGCTGCTTGAGTTTCTCACTGTTTTGCAGTGTAGTTGGCTATGTTGCAGGAGTTATTGATGGACTTTAGTCTTCAACAGCTAGCCAAGCCTGCTGAAAAGAGGCTTAGCCTGGCAGTCTGAGACTTGCACCCTTGGTTTGGCCCTTATGTGAGTCATCAAACTGTAACTGGTAATTGAGTTAGCAAATGGGGGAAGGAGGTTGGTCAGGGAATGTGTCTCTAAGAAAGGGAGATTTTGCTGAGATTGAAGGATGGGAAGGCAAAGAAGAGCCTTCTGGACAGACAGAACAGGCTCCTAGGCAGCAGAGAGCATGTTTGGAGAACAGAGACGGGTCAGAGCATTCAAGCTGATCCAGAACACACCACAGAATCTTGGCATTGCAAGAAGTATGGAATATTCTACATGTCTGATTTTCTAAATGTCCAATTTCTTACTACATGCTATTTCTGACTGCTGGTTTTCCAGTTTCTTCTTGAATGCTTCCAGTGACAACAAGCTCATTCCTTTGCAAGACAGCACATTCCACTTACCAACTTCTCTCTTTGATGGAAACGTCTTTCTTATGTTCAACTGAAACCCCCTTCTGGGCCCTCATAATAACTCCTATTTGTTGAGCTTTTGGCCCAAGAGATGACCAATTTATTACTTATCATTCCTCGTACTATTGAGAAGGCTGATGCTCAGAGGGATTAAATGTCTTGCTATGGTCACCAGTTGACCAGAGAAGGATCTAGGCTCTGGACTTCAAAGCCCACATCACTCCCGCACTGTGCTGCTGGGAATTTACTCACTGGCCTTAGTTCTTCCCTTTAGGAAAATGCAGACTGGGCTGGTCCCTCCTCTTAATGCCTAACCTTCTAATGTTTCAGGATCCTTAATCACCTCTAAATTTAATTATCTCTTTATCATCTTTCTGGACTTCATCTTCCACTCGGTAAAACGTGGCAATTATTATTACCTGCCGTTCCTATCTGCCAGGAGTGTTGGTAAGGATAAAACAGGACAACAAATGTGAAAGAGCTTGGGGAAAATGAGAACCACCATGCAAATCCAAGGGGAGCTGTGATGACAAGGAGAACAAAGGGGCTGCGTGGTGAGTGGGCTGGGGTTTAGGAGATGTTGGTTCCAAGCTTATGCCTTACACAAATAAGCTCTGAGGGAAAATCACTTCCCCCTCTGGGCCTTGATTTCTTTATCTGTAAAATAAGGGAGATACTGGGCAAGATTCGTGTTTCTCAACCTTTTTTAACCTCTGCAACACACATATCCACCAGGGATTCTCACATCCCCAGAAACACTTGTGCACGCAGTTGAGGATCCTGGACTAGAAGCTGCTTGAATTCTCCTTTGCCTGTAAGAGTTCTAGTTTTGGCCCCTGCCTATACAGTGCTTTCTAAGCATCTTCGGAGGCAGCTGTTCAGGGAAACCGGCTGTAGGCCTGCTCGGGCGAGGAGTGCTGTACACCACCACTGCTGCCTAAGTGGGGTACTCTCCACCACGTTGGAGTTGCCTCTTACTCGCCCCCACGGACTCACAAGTCTCAGTGAAAATGTGTGCCCTCCTTCTGCGCCTATAAGCAAAACAGAAACACATGGACAAGACCCCGATTTAAACTTGACACATTGTCATAATGTGTTCTGAAGACCTTAGAAAGGGTTAAGTGACCTCCAGGACTGTCAGAAATGTAACAAACTCCGTGGCGCTCCCCAGCCCTCTCATAGGACCACCCATTAACCCATCTCTGGATCTGGCAGCCTGTTCTTTCCTGTAGGCTGTACTGATCATATTTTTGTGTCAAATATTTATTTGGGTTTGTATATATGTTGCACGTTGCTGGGATGCCAGACGTGCCCAGACTGTTATGATTATACAGGGATTTTCAGCCTTGTTTATTGATCTCCACAATCCTGCATATAACATTTCCCACAGAGCCAGTGCACACTTGCATATGTAGTCATTCAAGCTGCTTTAATAAAACAGTATGTTCACCAAGAATTTTTTTAAAATAAATAAACCAATTGATATCTTCCAATGAGATGACAAAGCCTCTCGTGTGCAGAGGGGAAAGAGAGAAAAATGACTATTGGAAAGTGTTTTGAAGAGATTGAGAGTTGAAGATGCAACAAATGTAGGAAATAAAGTAAGAGTTAGATGTTTCCAGCTCGCACAAAGAGGAGTACCTGTCATGGAACATGAAAAATGTCAGCCACATAGGTGCTTGTATGCATCCATGTGCAGGAGACTGAGGAATCAGTGTTTAATTGTCACCAGCAGGCATTCAATACATGTTCCTCTTTAGTTAGTTCCAACTAGCGATACCCAAAATATCTGAGCAGAAAATCAGGGCCAGGCTGCCTATAGCAGAGCAACTCACACAGCAAAATAAATACACAGATTCCTGAGCCCCAGGAGGTGGTGTCTGAAAATCCATATTTTTTTAACCACTTGCCTCAGATGACTGTCCAGGTTTGATAACCACTACACAGAAACACCTTCTAGGATTCAGTCTGGCAAGGCAACAGGTTACAAATGATACATTTTACGTGGTTCAACCTTACTAAACTGATGTAATGGTTTTTCAGAGTCCAGGGTGAGTTATAAAGCCCATAGGAAAAATGAACAGCACTTTGTAGCAAGTTTCAGGCCAAGAGAATGGGATCAATTTAAGCCATAGGAACTCATTTTTCAGCAGCTCTCTTAATGGTAGGTGGGGAATTCATATGACAAACTTGTCTGTCACTGTGTGACTCAAGGGGTGCTTGGGAAAGACAGGCCGAGAAAGGCAAAAGATTTGTCCTGGTGTCACTACCATCTGGTATTTAGAAAAAGCACCAGACTGTCTTTCTAGCCTGTCCTCCAGCTGGCCTGTCTGGCTGCCCACCGCTTTCTTAATAAAATCCAGACTTCTTAGGTGGACATACCCAGCCTCCGTGACCCAGCCCCTGCACCCACTCCTCACCTCCAGCCATTTCTCCCATACATTCATTCCTCCAGCTTCTCAAGCTCCTCTCTTCCCTGACTTCCCACAGGCTCTGCTCCACTGGAAAAGCTCTCACTTCCCCGATCTGGCTAACTTGATTCTTCCTTCCGAACTCAGTGTCAGAATCCCAATTCTGGACATTCTCAGCCACTTGCAGATCTGGGCATCCTTGCTCTGAGCCCCCGTGGCTCTCTGTATCACCTGTCTTTGGGCTAACTGTGTGTGGAATTGATTCGCCCGTCTGCATGCTTCCTAGACTACCAAGTGGAAGGATCGCGACAATGTCATTTGATTTAACATCTTCAATACCTAGCCCTGTACCTGGCACACAACAGGTACTCAATAAATAATTGTAAGATAATTTAGGTGAGAGACCTAACTTGGCAGAGGCTCACAGACTCTGTGTGTCCGGAGGAGACCTAGGATCAACCCTGGCTCTACCACCATCGAGCTGGATGACTTGGAGCCAATCTCACTGTGCCTCCATGTCTTCATTTTTACAATGTTAGTATTCAATTAGGTCACTGTTGTCATGAAGACTGTCATGTCTGGTCCTCCCCTTCTCTCCCTCAGCCACCAATGATGTCTCCTTCCTTGACCTCTGATTCACTTAGAAGGACGCTTAAGACATTTAAGCCGGCAGTTCTCAAAGTATGACCCATGGAACCCTAAGGTGCAAATACCTAAGGTGTTTTTAGGAATCCATGAGGCCAAACTATTTTCAAAACCAAATTAAGACATTATTTGCCTTTTGTACTTATTGGTATTTGCACTAATGGCACATAAGCATTGGTGAGTAAAATTTGGTGCCTTATGGCATCAATCAAGACAGTGGCACAAAACTATTATATTATTTATTATATTCTTTTTTTAAATCTTCAGTATATTATTTATAGTCATCATATTCTTCACTGTCACATATGTGCAGTAAAAAAAAAATGCCAGTTTCACTTTAGGTTGTTCATTTTGAGGTAGTAAAAATTACCAATGTTATGAAATCTTGACCCTGAGTATACATCTTTTGAATATTTTGTGTAACAGAATGGGAAGCACGCACTCAAATAAAGTACTTCTCCTATATGCAGGAGTGTGAAAGGCCACTTCCAGGAAAAGGACTTACACGATTGAGTTTTGAGCTGAATTAGCCACTTTTTTTAATGGAACATCATTTCCACTTAAAAAACCACTGACAGACGAACCATGGTTACTCAGACTTGGATATTTGGCAGACATTTTCTTAAGAAAAGAACAAAGTTAGCCTGTCACTTCAAGGAAAATAACTGGCAGAATGTGTTGCCAGTGACAAAACTCATGCTCTGAAACAAAAATAAGAATTTTGGGGAAAAAAATTGCATCTTATACTGTAAGCTTATTAGCATCCCAATCCTCAGAGGCTAAGATTGTGATGATATTGACAAATGCAATTTTGATATTGTATAGTGGAATGTGTCAACATTTGTAAGATTAGCACAAGTCAGTGAGCTAAGTTTCCAAATAACTCATGCAAGCTAGTACCAAATGATGCTAAAAATTTATATCCAAATGTAACACAGATCAAGAGATTTTAATATAACAGAGTATGAAGAAGGTCATCCGTACAGTTACAGATTCAACATTATAACTGACCTTTGAGAAACTACCACTTGTCAAGCTTTTGTGAGGTTTAAAAGAATAGCCACAATGATCTGAAAAGAGTATTAAAGTTGTTCTTCCTTCCATATTTTCCTCATAAATTTCAACCAAAATCATATCACAGAATACATACATTGTGGAAGATGGAATCCCACTTCCATTACTTCATCAGATATTAAAAGAGATTTCCAGAACTGTAAAGTAATGCCATCTTATCATTAATTTATTTGAATAATATAGTTATTTATCATAAAAATACATGACACTAACAAGTAATATTATGTATTGTACCATAATTATATTATATATTATAACATATAATTATTTTAGATGAATTTAAAAATGTTTTCTAAATTTGCTTGTTTTGATTTCTGATACCATAAATACCCGTAGATTAAACAAAAGCTCTGTGGGGTCTTCTATAATTTATGAGAGTATAAAGGTTTCTGAAGACCAAAGTGTTTAAGAACTTCTGATTTAAATCAAGAGTGATTCATGTTTGCTTTGGAAGCTAAAGAAGCTGAGGCTTCCAGAACTGGGAGGAAGCAGCCCCACCTGGCCCCCTCTAGCTAAAAGCCATCCCCAGCCTGAGAGGTCACTTTATATGCCCTGATGGTGGTCCTGGGTGCCTGTGGGTGGGGCTGCAGACCACCCAGTCCTCAGGACCATTTGCTTCTGGTAGACTCAACACACATCCAGACTCTATTCTGACTCCCAAAAAGGCATCTGAAAGAGAGACTGCACATTCCCAGTGGGGACTGCCTGGTCTAAGAGGACTTGCCTAAAAGTAGGGGAGAGGGGTGGAACAGGTCGAGGGAAATCAAAGGCTGGAGTTTTCCCAGGACTTGTCACCAGGAAAGAAGCACACTTCAGTAAGAAACTGCTGAGAAAGTTATGGATGTGCATAAAGAAATTTGTCTATACTAACAATGAAAACAAAATACAATAAAAACAATTTTCAGTCAGCCATGCTAGAATATTCATTCTATCCTCTTTATAGAAAATGACATTATAAAATCATTGTCTGATGAACAGAAAAAGCAAAATACAGCCAAAGATGCAGGAAAGCATATTCTAAAAGAGGGCTAATTTATGATAGTAGCCGGGCGCAGTGGCTCAAGCCTGTAATCCCAGCACTTTGGGAGGCCGCGACGGGCGGATCACGAGGTCAGGAGATCGAGACCATCCTGGCTAACACGGTGAAACCCCGTCTCTACTAAAAAATACAAAAAAAATTAGCCAGGCGAGGTGGCGGGCGCCTGTAGTCCCAGCTACTCGGGAGGCTGAGGCAGGAGAATGGCGTAAACCCGGGAGGCGGAGCTTGCAGTGAGCTGAGATCTGGCCACTGCACTCCAGCCTGGGCGACAGAGCGAGACTCCATCTCAAAAAAAAAAAAATTTATGATAGTAATAATAAAAACATGTTTTCAGCTTTCGATGTTTATGTTATCTGTCAGCTTTAAAGTTTTCTTCCTTAATTCTAAAAAAGTACTTATTTTTGTAGCTAAATTTTTATTTGTAATTATATTCTTTTTAAAGGAGGCTTCCCAAAGTATATAAGCTTCAGGCCTCATGATATCTGTTTCTACTCCTACTAAATTTATCTTCCAGGCCCTGCGCAGTGGCTCACGCCAGTAATCCCTGTACTTTGGGAGGCCGAGGTGGGCAGATCACTTGAGGTCAGGGGTTCAAGACCAGCCTGGCCAACATGATGAAACCTTGTCTCCACTAAAAATAAGAAAATTAGGTGGGTGTGGTGGCGTGTGCCTGTAATCCCAGCCACTCGGGAGGCTGAGGCAAGAGAATAGCTTGAACCCCAGGAGGCAGAGGTTGCAGCAAGCTGAAATCACGCCACTTCATTCCAGCCTGGGTGACAGAGCGAGACTCCATGTCAAAAAAAGAAAAGAAGAAAAAAGTTTATCTTCCATATAGTCCTACTAAACAAAAATATTTCTTAAGCTTTACCTTCAACAGCTTTTGTTAGAAAAAAACACTTCTGCTTTGTATATTCAGTATTATAATATTCACTATATTTTTAGAATTTCCCACAGATATTCTCATATGATCTGTTGGAGGCCGAGTCCTCCAGGTAAAATGCTCCGACCAGATTGATTTCTAAGGGCCCTTCTGGCTCTGAGGGGCTGTGGTTTCAGGCAGCTAGATGAACCAGCAAACACGTTTGTGGTCAGGAACGGGACAGAAGTGGGGAGACAGGCAACATTTTTGGATCAAAGTTAAAAATAAAAACTCTCTGCTTTCAGCTACTTTTTTTTTTTTTTTTTGAGACGGAGTCTCGCTCTGTCACCCAGGCTGGAGTGCAGTGGCCGGATCTCAGCTCACTGCAAGCTCCGCCTCCCGGGTTCACGCCATTCTCCTGCCTCAGGCTCCGGGTAGCTGTGACTACAGGCACCCGCCACCGCGCCCGGCTAGTTTTTTGTATTTTTTTTTTTAGTAGAGACGGGGTTTCACCATGTTAGCCAGGGTGGTCTCGATCTCCTGACCTCGTGATCCTCCCGTCTCAGCCTCCCAAAGTGCTGGGATTACAGGCTTGAGCCACCGTACCTGGCCCTTTCAGCTATTTTTAACTAGACTTTATTTATGGGAAAAGTAGATAACATGGAGGGACAGGGGCTTTCAGTCTTGAAGAAGGGGTAAGAAACTTGGTGAGTCAATTGGATGGACAAGGGATAGCAGAAAAGGGAACGAATGAATTCTGACTTTTTCCAGCTCAATTCGTTTTGCAATATACTGGGCTTGAAGGAATGCTTCTCAGGATGTCACCATGTTAACATCTTTTTTCTTTTTTTTTTTGAGATGGAGTCTCACACTGTCATCCAGGCTAGAGTGCAATGGAGCGATCTCGGCTCACTGCAAATAGCCAAATAGCCAGCATTACTGGCACCTGCCACCATACTTGGCTAATTTTTTTGTATTTTTAATAAAGATGGTGTTTCTCTATGTTGGCCAGGCCGGTCTCGAACTCCTGTCCTCATGACCCGCCCGCCCCGGCTTCCCAAAGTGCTGGGATTATGGGCATGAGTCGCTGCGCCCAACCAGCATTTCCTATTTAGGAAGAACAAAAATCCCAAGGATTCATAATCAGGGATCCTTGGTTTTTTTTAGATTGTAGAGCTCTTAGAGATTCTGATGAAAACTATGAACACTCTCCCCAGAAATTACATGTAGTCACATGTACACAACATTTTAACAGATGATTTTGAAGGGTTCTCAGACCTTCCCAAGCCTATCCACGAACCTCTGGTTAAGAACCCATGACACAGAGAAAAGCCATGTAATCCCACCCACCTCTCTCCTAAATGGGTTGGTTTGGGCTTGGTAGTCAGTCATCCATTCACCTCTCATTCATTTATTCATCTTCCATTCATACACACACATGAATCATCCAACCATTCATTCCTTTTTCATGTATCTATTTATACAGAGGAGAATATACGTCAGTCCTGATGGCTCTACCCATTACGTCTTCTTAGAGACCCCACCCTCCAAAGTCCCCACCCTCCAAAGTCCATCTGAAGGGGATACATATGGACTCCAGACCAAAGACCATCAAACCCTCTTTCTCAGGCATCTGCAATTGAGGCACTGAGAAACTGAGCCAGTCTGATGATGGTGATCTCTTTAATCCAAAGGGCATATAGAAAAGCTTGGAAGAAACAGAAATTGAGTCCAGTCATGGTGGTATATACCTGTAATCCCAGTGAGAGAGGCTGAAGTGAGAAGATCACTTAAAGTCAGGAATTTGAGACCAACCTGGGCAACAAAGTGAAAGTCTGTCTCACCAAAATATAAAATAAAATAACCAGGCACAATGCCATGTGCCTCTTATCCTAGCTACTCAGGAGGCTGAGGCAGGAGGATCACTTGAACCCAGGATTTGAGGCTGCATTGACCTATGAACACGCCACTGAACTCCAGCCTGGGTGACAGGCTTAAAGATGCATTTCCAAAAAATAAAAAAAAAAAGGAACAGAAATTAAAAGTCTTGCAGAGAGAAGAGAGAACCAGGAAAACAGAGTAAACATGAAGGAAGACGCAGAGTTGGAAAGAGGCCTGCTGACTTTCTGTTTCCTCTGAGATTTCTCTGTACTTCCTGCAACTGAGCTCTGTTAGAGTCTTCTGAATCTTTACAGTGACTCCTTTAAACATTAGCTTACACAGTAGATTGCTGATCCTTGGAAGCAAAATCCTGGACTGAGTTCTGCAACCAAAGTGCCAAGGGGATGTTAGCCGCCTCACCTATGTTGGCTGCCTCAGTCCTCACAAGTGGAGGAGGTGAGCACCATGATTATCTCCATTTACAAGTGAGCACACCAAGGCTCAGAAACTTCAGTAACCCTTCTTGCAGTTAGAAGAAAAGTTCTAATTTCTTCTTACAATTAGAAGAAAAGTTAAACTCCTTCTCATCTTCTACACATTTATATGTTCTGATCCCTAAAACCCTCTCCACCTTCGTCTCCTATTAGACTCCTCACATATGATATTCCAACCATGTTAGATTTTTTTCTGGGTCTCAACTTCACTGAGCTCAGTCTGACCTCAGGACCTTTGCACTTGCCATTTTCTCTGGAACACAGATAACTTCCCTGTCTCTAGACTGGCTCCTTCCTTCCTTTCATTCAAACATTACCTTTGCCAAAGGGTTTTCTCTGACCAACTCAGGGCAACTGGCATCTTCTCTCCCCCGTCACTACTAAATATTCTAAATTTAGCTCTTTGCACAACCTGAGTTTTATTTGTTTATTTGCCTGTTTACTGTCCTCCCCAGTGGAATACATTCCCAGGGAACAGAGCCCTTGCCTATTCCCTTTGCCTCTATTCCCAGTGCCTGAAACTTTGTTCAGCACATCCTAGAAGCTAAATACTTGTTGAATAAATACATTTGCCCAAGTCAAACAGCAAGTAAGTGATCCAGGCAAAATGTAAAGGTTTATCTGATCCCAAAGGCCTTACTCTTCCTAATCCATTAGTTCCTTCTCATTGTTAAGTTTCAATAAAGGTTTTAACCAAAAGATTATAAACAAGCAATTTAGGCCAGGCATGGTGGTTCACACCTGTAATCCCAGCACTTTGGGAGGCTGAGGCAGGAGGATCTCTTGAGGCCAGGAGTTCACAACCAGACTGGGTAACATAGAGAGATTTTGTCTCTAAAAAAAATTTTTTTTAATTAGCTGGATATGGTGGTGCATGCCTGTAGTCCCAGCTACTCTGCTGGCTGAGGTGGAAGGATTGCTTGAGCTCAAGGGTTTGAGGCTGCAGTGAGCTATGATCGTACCACTGTACAGCAGCCTGAGTGACAGAGTAAGACCCCGTCTCAGAAAAAAGAAAAAAAAAAGAGTGATTTATAATTAGAAATCTACAAATCTAGACTATAAGGGAGGAAAATACTGCAAGCAAAGGAGGAGAAACATCTGTTTCCTATTTCATGTTAAGATAAAATTTATGTCATAAGGTCTGGAAACATGCTTCATTTTACCTAATCATTTCTTCTTAAAATTTCTGTAGGAATTGATGGGTTTTTTCTTTCTCAGCTGAAATTCTACTCTACAAGCACTAGGGAATTTGTTATTTAAATGTGGCCTGAAGCAAATCCTTTTACACAACCAATAATCTCGCCTTAATTTCTCCTTTAAAAGCTGAGTTTTCTGCACTGGTTTTTTTTTTTTTTTTTTAGTAAATTCTAATATGATGCAATTTTCATAGCTGGTGGACTTGTTAGATTGACTTTATTTTTGGCTTAAAGATGCATTTCCAATGCAATTGTATAGATGCCTAGTGCTCTGTATACAAACATCCTCTGAGACCCAATTAAGCAGAGAATTGAAACTTCAAGATGAAAGAGATAAAACCTAATGACACAAGCACAGGATGTGCCCTGCTGGGTTCTCTATTCCCAGACATATTTCTCTGGTTCCCTTGCATTCTTGTACCCTCATTCAAATGTCCTTTATCCCCCTGGAGGTCATGTAGATTCCTGTTTGTTTGGGAATGCTGTGAGAACTGCTCTTCTAAAGGAAGAAAGAGATGACATTCCAGCCTTTCAGGGAGGTCGCACCAAGGATCCGAAAAGGAAAAAGTCTCTTCCATCCACTTACACATGGAAAGCTGGGGATTTTTTTCCCCCTTGATTTGGAAAAATGTGCTGAATATCTCAACCAATGAGGGTTCCAGCAGCTGGCCATGCTACCTGTGTTCCGTCATACCCAGAGGGTGAGAGTCCCTCCTTAAACAGCACATCTCAGCTGCCTGTCGGAGGCAGAGCTGAACGTGTCATTTTACCTCTGTTCATGTCTAAGTGCTCTGGCTATTTCTGGCCATTTTCAGTGATTCCCAGAGCCCTGGCCTTTCTCCTAGGCAGAACAGGTTCTTTTAAGCAGCAGCTGAGCTGAGGCTAAAGGTCCTAACCAGAAAATCACATGGTAGAAGATTCATAAGTCAAAAATCAATCAACAAAAATCCATCTCTCCCGCTCACAGCCTGGTCCCTAGCTTTATGAGGGTTCCTCAAGGCAGGCTTAGACAGTGGCCCACACTGGGTGTCAGGGAAGTCAGACTGAAAGGAGGAGTGGAGATAAAGTCATTCAGCAAATCACACTACTTTTGGGAGGCAAGGTCTCCTCTGGGCAAAGAGAAAGCCTTTGAGGAACATCTGCTTCTTCAAGATGGAAAGCATCATTATCTAACCAGCAGCAAAGTAGTTCTAATAATGTCAAGTATAATGTAATCTTAATGTAGCACCTATATCTCAGAGGAGGAAGAAGGATGCTTACTGAGTTTCTACTAGGTACTTCAGTGTAGATTGCGCCACTCAATTCTCTCCTTAACCCTAGAAGATAGGTACATTATTCCCCCTTTATCAATGAGGAAGCAGAGCTTCAGAGAGGTGAAGCAACCCACTCAAGATCACATAACTCTGAGCAGCAGAGCCCACATGCAAATCCAGTCGAGTGGGAGGCAGACCACTGCCCCTCAACTCTCCCCCAACCCACGTGAGGACCAGCATCTTGAAAATAAGCCAGTACCAAGCACGGGAGCAGCCATTATGCAACAGCAGCTTACATTTGTGGAGTGCTCATCCTGGGCCACTCATTTTTTCTAAGTGCCCGGTTTGTACTATCAATCTCATTTAACAATTGCAATAACCCCATGAGGTTAGCTACTTTTACTGTTTTTCTTTTCAGACGAAATACCTGGGTCGCAGAGTGGTTAAGTGCCATGCCGGGGTCATACAGACTGTAAGCCTTGCTTCTGGGCTTTGAGCTCAGCACTGTAGCCCCAGAGCCTCTGCTGAATCCAACGACTGCTTCCTAGGGACTTGCAACAATGCCCCGTGACTTCTGAGAATATGAGTATCCTATTTGCCAAGTTGGTTCCCCACCCGACCCTGCAATGGCTACCCAACAGCCTGGCTGAGCCGGCCATTTCTCTTTCCTCCTCCTAAGACTGCTCGCCCTCTGCATAGGAGCAGCTGATCCTCTGGAAGGCCCATGTGGGCATAGCTGGAGCTGACCTGCCCCTGTCAAGTTTGTAGCAGAGGAAACGATCCCAGTTTCCCATCTGACATCGCCCTTCCTAGTTGCTGTGTTCCAGGCACACCTGTAATGTTTCCACAGATTCTAAAGCCATTCAGGCCATATGGCTTATTTGCTTCTTCAATCCTCCAGCGTTTTTCGCAGTACCAGACCTAATATGGGAACTCAGTAAACGCATGTTTAAAGACACGCCTCTCTTATTTCACATAGAGTCCCTGAAAATGAATTCCCGCGTGGTGGCGGGCGCCTATCGTCCCAGTTGCTCCGGAGGCTGAGGCAGAAGAATCGCTTGAAACCGGGAGGCAGAGGTTACAGTGAGCCGAGATCACGCCACTGCACTCCAGTCTGGGCGACAGAGTGAGACTCCGTCTCACAAAGAAAGAAAGGGAAAAAAAAAGAATAAAGAAAATGAATTCCAGTTGCCAGTTGCTCTTCCTTTCCCGAGGCAGAATGGCTCAATAGAAAGAGGAGTCTTTGTAGTTACAGACCTGGATTTGTGTCCCCACCCCAGCCCCCTTACCTACCGAGCAGTCTTCAGCATCATCCTGTCTGGGACTGTTTCCTCTTTGGTAAAGCAGGGCAATACCTTGCCTTGCAGTGTTCTTGTTGGGCTTTCATAAGATCATTATATAAGAGGCGTGGCCCAAGGTAAGTGCTTAAAATAAGAAGACTGCTCTTTCCTGTTCTCTATTCTTACTGAGTTTAGCCTTTACAACACAATGGCCGTTACAAAAATAAAAATAAAAAATAAAAAAGTCTTCAGATTCTTCTCTTCCCAAGGTCGCATGGGGGCTGAAAAGGAGCACTTTACGGTTCCAACAGTGCATCCTGGTCCTGTTGCCCCCTTGCTGTGCAGTCTTGGCCAAATCACTTAACCTTTCTGGGCCTCAGTTTCCTCACCTGTCAACTGAGAAGATCTGGGCTAAGTAATCTCTCAAGGGTCCACCAATCCAAGTTTTCTCTGATCATAATTACTCAGTGCTCCTACTTAAAATATTTGAAAATGAATATTCTTCACCTCTGTGAGGCCAGAGCTCCTTTTTCCCATCTAAACTTGTGATTTGCTGATTTACCCCTGGGCTGCCTTCCCTAGAATAAGATGGTTGATGGTGCCCTGCGTGTGAGCAGTGGGCTGCAGTGACCAGGCCTGTGCAGGGCCATGGGTCTGGGCAGGACCTAGCTGTGGGCAAGTCACTGTGCGCTCAGCTCGATTTATTTTCTTTTTAAAATGGGGGTAGGAGGAAGGGGAGGGAAAGTTTGCATTAAGCATTTTAAGTTATTACATTACAGAAGCAATAAAAACATATAGCAAATTTGGAAAATAGAAAAAGAAAATTTGGGAAATAGATATTAGGAAAAAAAAATCATCCAGGATTTTATCTAATTCAGTCACTATTAGTTATTATTTTGGTCTTTCTCTTAATTCTTTCTCATTTGTGTAATTTACCTAGTAGATATGTAACTTGTGTCTTTTTTGTTTTTTTCTTGTTTTTTTAACTTAGTATTATCATAAAAATTTGCAAGTTGCTTCATGATCTTTGCAATCATCACATAATAATGTATATTCATTTTGTCATTCCATTTGTTTGTTGGTTTGTTTTTAACTCCTAAAGACAATTTTTATTTTATTATTTATAAATCTAAAGCTACATTATATCTTTTTGCATATATATGCATATATGTGTGCATAAAGGTATGCGTTTCTAAGAGAATAGATTCTCAAGAATGGACTTACTGCTTCAAAGGATTTGATCATTTGCACAGCTTTTGGTACATGTTGTCAGATTGCTTTCCAAAGGGGCTGCACTGATTTCCTATGCCACCAGCAATTCCCCATTTTGCTGCATCTTAACCAGAACTCGTTATTATCATTTAAATTTTTTGGAGATTTAATAGGCAAAGCAGTGCCTAATTGTTTTAATTTGCATGGCATTGATGAACTGAGGAAGCCAATCATTTTTCCATATTTTTGTTTTCCTCTCCATTCCTAGGATCAGATGATTTCTGAGCCACTTTCCTCCCCAACCTTAGGTCTGGGAGCGTCTAGGGAAGCAGACAGATGGCACAAGATTGCAAGAGTCAGACAGGAGACTATATGGAGCTATACATGATGGCATTAAGGGGTTACTGGATAGAGGCAGAGGAGAAAAACTAAGAATTAACTAAAGAACACCTAAGAAGTGATTCTGGCCAAACTTAAAAGGTATCTCCCCTCTTCTGTTTGGCACCTCCATTGATGTGCAATGGAAATAATGCAGTTGCTCTATCTTCTGTGATTAGAAAGAGAAAATGAGAATTCATTCATGAGATAAAAGTTAAAATAATGTTGGTATTATTTACAGTGAGACCCCGTTTTTAGGCTGATTTTAGTGAGTAAGACTGATACCTTCATGGAAGACAGCTAAGGTGTACCAGGTGTTTTCTGTATCTAATTCACATGTTTACGGTGCTGGACATGATCTCCCTAGTAACTGAATTGCTTTAAGAACCAGCTGTATCTTTTAAGATGGGTTCATTCAACTAACCGGCTTAATCCAAAGGTCAGTAAAAAGCTGTAACCGTAAAAACACCGGAGGCTTACCCGTTGCTCCAGAGACACCTCATCTTCCCTTTCGTATACTTACTTCAATTTCTCCCAGGTTTCTTTGGCAAATTTCTCTATCACGAGAGATTGCAGACAGGTGTTGATAAATCCATACTAGAATAAAAAACCAGAAGAAAAATACATGTAATGAGGCATGAAATCCCCAGTCATAGATGTTTGGACGAACCGAGGCAAGATGGTGCACTTCCGGGTTCTTCTTCACCACCAACTCTTCCCGCGCCGGCGAAAATGCAGCTGGCGACCCGGGAAGGTGCAGATCAACTGGGCATGCGCCAGGTGACGTCAATCCGAAGAGACTAAGATTTACCTGGTCGCACCTGTGGAACGCCCCCCCCCACACGCCCCTGCCCTGCCTATTGCCCTCCCACTCCTGGAAAAGCCACTCTCGGCCAGTGAGCCACCCGGCCTTCTCACAGCCCCACTCCTGTCGGGATGTCGGGACTGTGGGAAGTCCGTCGGAGAGCCCCACCGGGGGACTCTGCCGGCCTCCTTTGCCGGAGGCCACAGACTTCTCCCCCACACCTTAGGTGACCAAAAATAAACGTGCAGTTTTGCTCCTACACTTGCCTACCCGCTGGTTCTTTTGTGCCCGCTCGGCTGTCTTAGAAAAAACGAATCAATAGACATCTTCATGTCTTTTAGGAAATGTGCAATGGCATCCTCTTGGAAAAACTAACTGTACCTTTTCCTTGTTTCTTGTGATTTAATTTAATAGCTCTGCTCATTCCCAACTTAGGGAAACCTGGCAGCCCACCGCTTGGGTTAGTTCCATAGAGAAAACATATGAACTACATTTAAAATCAAATTGTAATTAGAGAAACTTAAAGAAAGTGTTTACCATCAATTATAATCCCCTCCGAAAAAAGGAACTGGTTTGTTTAATAAAGAATCCAAAAACACACCAGTGGCATGGAGGTGTTTAGACCTGGGGGAGAGGAAGGGCACACACTTCGTATCAATTCCAAAAATGCAGTGAAGGGACAATTTGTTTGTTTTCTTTATAAAAATGAATCTGTACCTGGCTGTGTGTGTGGAGAATATAACGAGGGCAGGAAAACAGAGGAGGAAACTCCAATGAGAAAGACAGCACCAGGTTAACAGAAAGAACTCTTTTCTGGGTGTGCTCATTAATCTGTGCTCTTTCTTCTTCCTCCATAAGAAATAAAAAAGGAGGGCCCACGAAGCCTTCTGCTTACTGGAGGGTAGTGTGCCCCGGGCAGGCCGCCTGCCTTCCCAGCTCGGGTCTCCTAACACAAGCGGGGTGATTGAGGTATATTTGAAAGCACTACGTGAGCTCAGCTTTCAAAAGATTTCTTCCTAAAGGGAAGAATTCCTTTGTCCCATAAATATCAGGCTCCAGATTTGTTTTATAAGTTCGGATTTTTATATATGTAGGAATTTCTCAAAGTGAAAGAGCCCAGTGCCAACAAGAAGGAGAGTGCCTAAACTCTGGTAGTTCTTTTCCAGAAATAGAAATATTTGTCCTGCTGGGCTATATTTCCAGTTCCCCACCACCAATGTCATCCTTACTCCTTACTCCATCTTGTCCTGGCTCTAGCATCCCCAATATGTGCCCGCACCCTAGCCTGGCATTCGAAGCACTCTCTAGAACTGTCTTAATTCATGTTTCATTTTATCACCTACTCCTGCTGCCTTAGGTTCATCCAAAATGCCTACCACTCTTCCCCAAACAGTGATGTCACTTCTCCAACGGATAGAGTTTCCTCCTTTCTCACCCAGTCAGCCCAGGGCAAGGCCAGGCTCCGATGCTACTGGGATACTGCCTGGTCTGCAGAATCATTCCCTCTCCCTCTGCCAGATCCAGCCATCATTCCCTGTCAGGCTCACTGCTGGATGCCTCTGTGTCCTCATCACCACAGGGCTGGCATGTTAAACTATCACATGCACACGCTTAGATTTTGTATCTATCAACACACACACATATATATATACACACACACATAGGCATATATGTATGGGTGTGCATGTATTTGTATATACTTATATATTATGTATGTTTATATGTGGGTATGTATACATACAAATGCATATGTGTGTATGTGTATATATATATTTTTCCTGTCCTTTGTTAAATTGCAAGCTCCTCAGGCTCCGGAAGTAAGTGTCATTTATCTATATTTTGATTAAAGTGCCAAGACAGTGTCTGCTACATAGGAGGTATTTAACAAATACTTATCGAGTAAGGAAGTACTGAATTGAAGCCTCAAGTCTGAACTACGAAAATCTTTAAATAACCCCAGTTATTCAACATCAATCCAATGTAAACAAAGATAGCAATTGTTCAACTTAGCAATCTTTGCAAAAGTATGCCCAATCAAATAAAACATCATGCCCACTGCCCGAGCACTAGAGACACCCTTCTAGTATATAACAAGGGAAACTGAGGCGTTGGGGAATTTGAAGTCCGCTGCTGGTTGATAACCACATCATCTACTTCTGGGTCATGACCACCCCGATAGTGTGCCTCTGTTTGATGAATTTGGGGCCATTGAGTCATGTGGTCCAGCATTTGTCTTTGGTGTTCAGCAGTTCCCCAAGCTGGTAGCGGAGTTAATCGTTTAGAGACCTTGAGCTTCTAGATCAGAGAGTGACCCCTCACCCTCTACGGATTATAAACATGTCCCTTTCCTGTCCACTGAAATCAGGTGACTTTCTCTGCCCCTGGAGAAAGCAGAAGAGGCAATGGATCCCACACGATGTGTCCAGTGTAGGCGGGGACCTTGGTGTTTGCTGCCCACACCCAGGTGGAGGGGGATACACGGTAGGACACACTCCCCATACATTTGAGGGCCTCATTGAAATGGGCAAGAATGGCAAGCCAGCACCAAAGTTCTGTAACCATCTGGAACTAGTGCTGTTCAACCAGTGAGATCAGCAAGCAGGCAGGGACTCTCATTGGCTGGCGGCACCCAAATCTTTCAGAGGCTACTTGGGCCATGGCTGCGGCACCCCAAAAAACATCTGTTTTCCAAAGAATCAGTTAAAACGTCTGAAAATGTTAAGGTTTAGCCAAATCTTTCTCTTGTAAAGATGTTTTCACATTCCATATCCAATCCTACTCACTGTGCCTGCCGGACATGGGCTGGGGAATGTGGCTTCAAAATAAAATGCAGCCTCAGTAAGCCCAGAGAGGGGGTACGGCTTAGGAGAAAGGGTTTGGGCTCTGGAGCCAGAAGGGTTTCTGTTTCTGTGACTTGTAGCTGTGCAGCTTTGGGTAAATTGCCTAACCTCTCTGAGCCCAATCTGCTCATGAGCTAAAGTGGAAATAATACCATTTGCTCTGTTGGAGGATGGTTGTTGGGGTTATAGAGGAACGTCCTTTCTGGAGTCAGACCATGAGGGCTCATTGCTGACCCCAAGTCTTACTTGCTGTTTGACTCAGGCCAGATCTTATTCGCCTTCAGTTGTCTCATCTGGAAAATGGGGATGAGAATGGTCCCTTCCTCACAGGGTTTTAGTAAGGATTAAATGAGGTAATATGTGTGAGGTACCTGGCACATAGTAAGCACTCAGGAAACTGTAGCCTCGTAGATAACAGGCATTTTGAACAATAGGTGCTCAACAAATGGAAGCGGAAGGGAAATCAGGGCCGAGGGTGCTGAGAGCTGCTCACCATGTTCCTGCCACAGCTGCTCCTGGGGCCGCAGCGATTGCGATGCAGCGCCAAGCACCCACCCTTCCTGCCAGCCCCTAGTCGCTCAGGAGAGAATCCGCAGCGTCTCCAGAAGCCTGTCTTGTAGAGGTCTGGGCAGTCCACAGGGAAATTAGGAGCTCATCACTAGCCTCCAAGCAAGGAGCACGCTGTTGGGTCCTCAGTCATCTGGGGGGTAAAGCGTAAGGCCACCCCCTCCCGTGAGCGAGTGGGACCTGCTGCCCGGCACCCCAAGTCGTGCACACTCTGGATGCTAAGCTCTCAGGAGTTCAGACAGAAACCGGAAGCTTCTCCCCAAGGTGCCAGCGGCACAGAACGCCTTTCTGCCAGCACAGAAAGGCATACACCCCTAAGCTCCTGTAGGAAGACTGCCTTGTCGATGCGGCTGTCTGTTGAGTGGTCTTTTTAGTCTATCTTTAATTAAACCACTTTGGATGCCATCCAAGAACGGCCTGCCTTGACCAACACTTAGCCCTACAGTGTCATAATGGGAAGTCCCCTGGTGCCTTGAGCCTTATCCTCCATCCTCATCACTGTTCCGTTTCAGGCTCTGGTGGGCTGTTTGCCAGAGGTCTATTTCCTGAGTATTACTTGTGGTCAGAGGTGAGAAATCCAGCCACTAACCAGGTCCAACAAATGTTCCCTGTAGCTGTTCCAACACACATGCTAGCTTTGGTGTAAAAACAGAGAACAAATAAATAAATTCAGTAAAATCAAAGGCTGGGGTAAGCCCTCCAGGCTGCAGTGGAGGTGTGGGGCACTAGATGGATGTGACTCATGGTTAAGAGCCTATCGGGAACCTAACAACGCCATAGACGAGGGCCATCTGCTGAAATGAATGTCCAGGCATCGCACGTCCTCCTGAAAGACTTCAGCATCTTTCCCTTGGCATCGGAAGTGTGCTGAAAGATTCTTCCCTTCTCAGTAGGCACTCCTTCACTCTCCCCTGTTGGCATCCCTCTCCCATCCTGCCTGCCCTTCTTTCTGTCACTCTCCTTAGAAAGACTTCCTAGTCCTGCTTCCACTCAGCCTTTCTGGCTGCCTCGCCTTTACCCTCCTGGCTTGACTCACGCCAGCTCCTCCGTAGAAGGACTTGACACCCGGAGAGACTGGTTTCAGCCCCCCTTCTTTCTGAAGTGGGGACTTCACTTATTCTCAAAAGCTGGACTCTATGTGCTGCTCCTCTGTGGAAGGAACATGTGGTCAGGAGGAGAAAAAAAAGGCTCAGGAATAGATGATTTCCATAATTACGCTTCGCAAGCCCTTGCCTCCATTCAGCTGACACTCTTTCTTTCTGCCCTGCCAAGTGGGCTTGCTCTGGCTTCCTCTCACAAACCCCCTCCCCGCCCTCAACCCGCTTTTTCAAACACATACACCAGCACCCTCACATTTCACAATAAGTAAATGGTTTAAAAAAAAAAAATCTCCATTTTCTTTTTCATGCGGCAGATGGCAGTTCTCAGGAACTTGGTGGAAATTAGGCTTTCTGATTTTCTAATAAATTTCAACATCTCACACAAAAAGCACAAGCTCATTTTGATTCTGATGTTAAGTACCATATGGCATATCATCCATGGAACGTGGCAGCTTCATACCCAGGGTAACAAGGAAGGGAGGGTCTTTCCTGTAACAACGAGGCTGAGTGGGAACGAACCAATTGGATTCCTGGGTGAATACCATTTGATAATAATATTGTATATGACAGTGGAGTAATTATCCCTCTTTTATGGTATGTGTTAATTTTCACTGCCAGTTTCCCTAATTACAACTGCCACCCAACGGACTACTTTTTGTAAATACTCTGTAAACATTTGAAAAGACATAGACAGTGCTTGTACCAAAAAAAAAAAAAAAAAGTCCCTAGTTTTTGAAACTGTCTGGAAAATTGGCTGACGTTTTATATGTTTTTCAATTGCATAGACAGTCAGGGAGTCAGGGAGGAAATTTCACTATATGGAAATTCCCCTTCTCTCTTCCATGACATAACGGACCTCCTTGCCTATATTGTGATTGTCGTTTTGAGGGATATTTTTCACTGTTACCTTTTTCTATATTAAGTGAGCAGTTTCATGACCTTTGACAAATGTATACTATTGTGTAGCTCACACCTTAATGAAGATAGAGAACATCTCTGTGGTCATAGAAAGTTCCCCCGTACCCCTTCTTAATCAACCCTACCACCCCCAGCTGCCCCTGTTCAGATTACTATCATATTATTGCCACAGACTAGTTTTGCTTGCTCTTGAACTTCATGTGAATACAGTACGTTCTCTGCTGTGCCTGGCTTAACTTGCTAACTCACGTTTGGTGCATTGAAGGGTTCAAACATCATTCCCCAAATTAGACACATGTATGTAAACACAGCCTCATTTGATGCGTGTCCTGTGATACATGATGAGATCCAATAAACCACATCTCATCTCCTGTGTGCAATGAGAAACACAACTCTTTTCTTTTTCATACTTGTGGGGAGGGCGGGATACCATTGAGAGGTCACTGGAGTAAACCTCTGTCATTTAAGGAAAGAAGCTAGAGGGAGAATACAAGGTAAGAGTGAGAAGAAAACGGAACCCTGATCTGGTTTTTGGTGTTTTGTTTGTGCATTTCTGGGAACGCAGCTGCCTCATTCCTGGTAGGAAGCCTTTCCTGTGGTTGATGTGTTGCCCCCAGTCTACCTCAGACTTCCTGGCTCCTGAGCCACTGCTGGCTTTCTTTCCAGGGTCTACATCAGCAGAGGAAAGTGTCCCCGGACACAAGACAGGGTATGGCTGAAGCTGGGCTGCCAGAGGCCCGTCTGTTAAAAAATATGCCCCCCAGCCCCACCCCCAAGGCCTGCCAGGTCTCTGAAATTCTCATTCCTTTTAGCTATAACTTGGGAAACTTCTGACAGAATAAAAATATTATCCCTTTGGCCAAACAGATTAGCTAGTATTCACCTAAGAAGGAAAAGGACATAGAAGAGGTCAACTTTGATGTGTGTGCTTCAGAGGGACTGAGAGGACCAATTTCTACATCAGTCCAAGGCATAGCGTGCTCTCTGAGAGGCAGGCTCTGCAGAGTGAGGTCGCCATCACTAGGGACCGCGGAGGCACAGAATGAAAGGGTTCAGCTTTATTCGTGTGGCAGGTGGTACTGGGTTGGCCTTGTGTTTTCTCCCTTGGTGGGTTTAATATCTCATTGAAAGATGTCTTGAGGCTGGGATAACCTGGCTAAAGGTAGAGCTATGATAAAGAGTCAGATTTCTTTCCACGTATTTGTGTATTATAAACTTTAGTATGCAGGAACAACTGAGTCATTGATCAGTAAGAATCTGCAGGAAAAAAAATATCCAGAAGACAGGGCGGTTTGTTTTCTTAAATGTTCATAGTAAGTGCTTGTACTCTTTTCATGCCAGCTGTGATAATAATCACTCACTTTTACCAAGCCTCACCATATGCCTGGCACAAAGCACTTTCCATGTTTTAGAATGAGCCACATGAAATTGCCATTTTTTACAGGTCAAAGACTTTAGAATTGAACCAATTGAACCACTTCCATTTGGTTCTACTTAATATTAGTTCAGTCTTACCACAATCCTATCGTGTAGGTCCTATTATCGTGAACACCCTTGACTGATGGGAGCATTGAGGTGCGGAGACATGAAGTAGCTTCCCTGAGGCTCCAAAACTAGTTAGTGTCGGAGCTGGTATTCACACCCAGGCCTATGTCCTATATCACCTTCAAGAGAAGAATAAAACCAGCTGCCATTAACCCCTCTCTTTTTTCTGGAAGAGGTTTAGGCCTGTCTTGGAGTCAGGCAATATCTTAAGGAAAAATCTCTCTTTCCAGGAAAATCAAAACTCTGGCTTATGTGGGCCCATTTTATTTCATCTACCACACTGGAAAGTGAGGTTTGATTCACACATGTGGTCGAGTACAATGTTGTGAAAAACACCTGAAAATGGGCTCTGAATGTGGAATTCTGAATCCTTTGATTTCAAACAAGAGGTCCTTTGATTTTCCCTTAGGACGGATGAAACCAGCAAGAACTGAGGCATTTCCTACAGGGTGGTAACCAGCTAGTGAACCCAGTTCACCTCCTTCATTGCTAACAGTCCCATACTCGTTGACAATGCTATCTGTGTATTCTAAGAAGAACTAGAGGGCAGGGCTCTTTCCTTTCCAATTTGATTTTCAAATCAATGATGCGTAAGTGGACCAGCGGGATTGCTGGGTATAAAGCGCCACCGTGTGGCCAAAGCCCCACATGCCAACAGGCCGCTGTGTAAGTCATTCCCGAGGGAAGGGAGGCAGGAGATGTGTGGCTCTGACCAACCAGGTGGAGGATCATGGCTCAGAGGAGTGGGCTCAAGTCAGTCTTCACCCTGGAACTGTACTTGAGGTCTGGATTAATCATGAAAAAGTCCTCTGTCTTCCCCAAGTGATAGTGTCCCTCAGTGTAAAATAAGGCTACAACCTTCTCCAGGTGCAGTGGTCCCAGAACTGCAAAGTGAATATACATCTGACTTTGCACATTATGCACAGAACCCAGGCAAGAATGGAGGTGAGGTCTCACTCCACTGGCACTCGAGGTAAGGGCTCCTTAAGACCAAAGTCAACAATCTTCAAATCTAACCTAATCTATACTTCCATTTGATAAAGGAAAAGTTGCAAATAAACCAGGTGATCTGGGGACCATATATAAGGAGGCATGACAAAAAAAGGATTGTCACATTGTAACCAACTGAATGTAAGTTGCAGATTTATGTATTTTGAGAACCCTGATAATAATAATAATAAATATTAACTGAATATTTATTGTACTTACTCTGCCAGCCACAGGGCCAAGGGCTTTACGTGCATTGGCCTTGTAAATCACCCATCAGGTGCTTATGAGGGTCCCATGAAGTAGGCACTTGAGCTTTGTTCATTTTACAGTTAAGAAGCTGGGGCTGGGAGCAGGTGAGTAGCACATTCAAGGACATCCAGCTGGTGGGTGGAGGAACCAAGATTCAAGCCAGACCTCCTGCCTACAGAGCCCAATCTTAACCACAAGTTGGAGCAGTGCTGTCTTCTTCAAAACAGCTTTCTCAGGAGACTATACTTCCTGCAATGGAAACATTTTGAGAATTTCTCTTTTACAGCTCTTTTCAGAGTGTGTGGCACAATTTTTGAATATCCTAAGTGATAGCAAATCAACATTCTTTCATTATGACAATAGTTAACACTTACTATCTACCAGGCACCTTAACGAGTGTAAATTCATTTAACTTTCACCATGACACTGTGTTAAGAAATGTTATTGGCCGGGCGCGGTGGCTCAAGCCTGTAATCCCAGCACTTTGGGAGGCCGAGACGGGCGGATCACGAGGTCAGGAGATCGAGACCATCCTGGCTAACACAGTGAAACCCCGTCTCTACTAAAAATACAAAAAAAAACTAGCCGGGCGAGGTGGCGGGCGCCTGTAGTCCCAGCTACTCCGGAGGCTGAGGCAGGAGAATGGCGTAAACCCGGGAGGCGGAGCTTGCAGTGAGCTGAGATCTGGCCACTGCACTCCAGCTCGGGCGACAGAGCAAGACTCCGTCTCAAAAAAAAAAAAAAAAAAAAAAAAAAGAAGAAATGTTATTATCATGCCCAATTCCCATTTGAGAAAAAATAAGGCAGAGAGAGCCTAAATCATCTGCCCACTTTTACACAGCCAGGGCCTCAGGCCTGCAGCTTGGATGAGACCGTGTGAGATGGGGTGAGGTTGGGTAGTTTGTTCTTTGCACGAGGGGGTGCTCGGGACCCAGAGTCCGTCCGCACTCCCACCTGGCGCAGGCCACCCAGTGAAAGGAGCACCTAAGTCATGAATGACGCTTCAGCTGCCCATGGGCTCCTGCTACAGGCAGTTGTCTCTCAGCAGGGCTTGAGTTTTAGAAAGAGTCAGAAGTAGTGCAGACTGTGTCTCATGAGACAGGTTAGTGAGCTCTCTGGGCTGTGGATAGTCTGATTTTGAATCAAAATTGAGACTGCTTTTCTCACCTGGCTGTGGAGCCTGCTCCACCAACCCTGCCGGCCTCCCAAGCCGCTTCCCTGTCGCCCTCTGGGCTCAGTCCACACCCTTTGAGCACTTCCTCCTCATTAGCCCACTCTTCCTCAAACCTTGCTTGCTCCTCCTCTGCTTAGCTTCTGCATGCTGGGGTACTCCAGGCCTCAGGTGTCAGCTTCCTCCCTCTTACATCTCTGCTCAGCACCTAGGTGACCTCACCTCCCTGTGGCTTCAAATTCCATCTCTGCAAGGATGGCCCCGGGATTACACCCTAGACCAAGCCACTCCCCCGAGCTCTACACAAAGGTATCTAATTTCCCATTTGACGTCTCTACTTGGAGGTCTACAGAAAGCTCTAAGTGAACACACCTAAAACAGATTTCTTGATTTCCCTCTCCACCAAACACCCCTGCCCATCAACCCATCCTTCATTCAACTCAATAAAGCGAACCTCTATCACTACCCCATGTCTCCATATCAAATTCACAGCAAACCTAAATACTGGAAGGTTCTCCTTCAGAGCTGATCCTAAATCCAATCGTCTTTTGTTACTTCCCTCTCCCCACCCTGATCAAGCTACTCCATCTGGACCTGACAGAGCTGCTCAACAGCTGTCCCCACCCCGCCCCCATCCACAGTCAAAACCTCACCCAACAGCCAGAATCATCTTTTAAAAACGTGATCAGATTATGTTATTCCCTTGCTCAGAACCCTCGAGCACTCCTGGGCACCTTCCTTTCTTCTCCTCAAGATCCCTTGATGCTGTTCCACGTGGAGCCTTCCTTTGCCTGGGCAGTTCTCCTCTTCCTTTGCCTGGGCAGTTCTCCTTCTGGTCTCCATTAATCCCCTATTTCATTCCATTCAAGTGTCACCATCTCTGAGAGGCCTCCACTGACTGAACACCCCACCTTCCACCTCTCTACGCTCTGTGCCTTTCTCCACCAGACTTCACAGCATTTCACCCTTGGCCCTTTATTCTATGTAAATACATATTCCTGTCATAGATGACTGCTAATTGCCTGTACACCTCTGCCCCCAAATTTGAAAGCTCTGAAGGAAGGAATCTGGTCCTATTCTGCCTTCAGGGCCTAGAAGAGTGCTTGGCAAATACAGGTTCTCAGTAATGCACTGCAGATCAATAAGGGACATCTTGGAGCAGCCTCACATGAGCCACATCCCTCCAGCACAGATGCCTTACCATGGTATTCCCTCAGCCTGAGTCTCTCTCCATGGCCCATGGTCCTTGACATTTTTTTTGTTGTACGTTAAGTTCTAGGGTACATGTGCACAACGTGCAGATTTGTTACATAGGTATACATGTGCCATGGTGGTTTGCTGTACCCATCAACTCATCATTTACATTAGGAATTTCTCATAACGTTATCCCTCCCCAAGCCTCCCACCCCCCAACAGACCCTGGCGTGTGGTGTTCCCCCTCCCTGACCATGTGTTCTCATTGTTCAACTCCCACTTATGAGTGAGAACATGCAGTGTTTGGTTTTCTGTCCTTGTGATATTTTGCTGAGAGTGATGGTTTCCAGCTTCATCCATGTGCCCGCAAAGGA
Organism: Piliocolobus tephrosceles; assembly: GCF_002776525.5. Classification (NCBI taxonomy): domain Eukaryota; kingdom Metazoa; phylum Chordata; class Mammalia; order Primates; family Cercopithecidae; genus Piliocolobus; species Piliocolobus tephrosceles. The sequence goes on along the minus strand of NC_045455.1, from coordinate 66,046,634 downwards.
CATGAACTCATCCTTTTTTATGACTGCATAGTATTCCATGGTGTATATGTGCCACATTTTCTTTATCCAGTCTATTATTGATGGACATTTGGGTTGGTTCCAAGTCTTTGCTATTTTGAGTAGTGCCACAATAAACATACGTGTGCATGTGTCTCTATAGTAGCATGATTTATAATCCTTTGGGTATATACCCAGTAATGGGATTGTTGGGTCAAATGGTATTTCTAGTTCTAGATCCTTGAGGAATCACCACACCGTCTTCCACGATGGGTGAACTAATTTACACTCCCACCAACAGTGTAAAAGCATTTCTATTTCTCCACATCCTCTCCAGTATCTGTTGTTTTCTGACTTTTTAATGATCGCCATTCTAACTGGTGTGAGATGGTATCTCATTATGGTTTTGATTTGCATTTCTCTAGTGACAAGTGATGATGAGCATTTTTTCATGTCTGTTGGCTGCATAAATGTCTTCTTTTGAGAAGAACCTGTTCATACCGTTTGCCCACTTTTTGATGGGGTTGTTTGATTTTTTCTTGTAAATTTGTTTAAGTTCTTTGTAGATTCTGGATATTAACCAGTTGTCAGATGGATAGATTGCAAACATTTTCTCCCATTCTATAGGTTGCCTGTTCACTCTGATGATAGTTTTTTTTGCTATGCAGAAGCTCTTTAGTTTAATTAGATCCCATTTGTCAATTTTGGCTTTTGTTGCCATTGCTTTTGGTGTTTTAGTCATGAAGTCTTTGCCCATGCCTATGTCCTGAATGGTATTGCCTAGGTTTTCTTCTAGGGTTTTTATGGTTTTAAGTCTTACATTTAAGTCTTTAATCCATCTTGAGTTAATTTTGTATAAGGTGTAAGGAAGGGATCCAGTTTCAGCTTTCTACATATGGCTAGCCAGTTTTCCCAGCACCATTTATTAAATAAGGAATCCTTTCCCCATTGCTTGTTTTTGTCAGGTTTGTCAAAGATCAGATGGTTGTAGATGTGTAGCGTTATTTCTGAGGCCTCTGTTCTGTTCCATTGGTCTATATATGTTTTGGTACCAGTACCATACTATTTTGGTTACTGTAGACTTATAGTATGGTTTGAAGTCAGGTAGTGTGATGCCTCCAGCTTTGTTCTTTTTGCTTAGGATTATCTTGGCTATGCAGGCTCTTTTTGGGCTCCATATGAAATGTAATGTAGTTTCTTCCAATTCTGTGAAGAAAGTCATTGGTAGTTTGGTGGGGATAGCATTGAATCTATAAATTACCTTGGGCAGTATGGTCATTTTCACAATACTGATTCTTCCTGTCCATGAGCATGGAATGTTCTTCCATTTGTTTGTATCCTCTTTTGTTTTGTTGAGGAGTGGTTTGTAGTTCTCCTTGAAGAGGTCCTTCACATCCCTTGTGAATTGGATTCCTAGGTATTTTATTCTCTTTGTAGTAATTGTGAATGGGAGTTCACTCATGATTTGGCTCTCTGTCTGTTCTTGGTGTATAGGAATGCTTGTGATTTTTGCACACTGATTTTGTATCCAGAGACTTTGCTGAAGTTGCTTATCCATTTAAGGAGATTTTGGGCTGAGACGATGGGGTGTTTTCTAAATAGGCAATCATGTCATCTGCAAACAGAGACAATTTGACTTCCTCTTTTCCTAACTGAATAGCCGTTATTTCTTTCTCTTGCCTGATTGCCCTAGCCAGAACTTCCAATACTATGTTGAAGAGGAGTGGTGAGAGATGGCATCCTTGTCTTGTGCCAGTTTTCAAAGGGAATGCTTCCAGTTTTTGCCCATTCAGTATAATATTGGCTATGGGTTTGCCATAAATAGCTCTTATTATTTTGAAATATGTTCCATCAATACCTAGTTCACTGAGAGTTTTTAGCATGAAAGGCTGTTGAATTTTGTTTAAGGCCTTTTCTGCATCTATTGAGATAATCATGTGGTTTTTATCATTGGTTCTGTTTATGTGATGGATTATGTTTATTGATTTGCATATGTTGAACCAGCCTTACATCCAGGGATGAAGCCAACGTGATTGTGGTGGATAAGCTTTTTGATGTGTTGCTGGATTTGGTTTGCCAGTATTTTATTGAGGATTTTCACGTCAATGTTCATCAGGGATATTGGCCTAAAATTCTCTTTTTTTGTTGTTGTGTCTTTGCCAGGCTTTGGTATTAGGATGATGCTGGTCTCATAAGATGAGTTAGGGAGGATTCCCTCTTTTTCTATTGATTGGAATAGTTTCAGAAGGAATGGTACCAGCTGCTCTTTGTACCTCTGGTAGAATTCGACTGTGAATCCATCTGGTCCTGGACTTTTTTTGGTTGGTAGGCTATTAATTATTGTCTCTATTTCAGAACCTGTTATTGGTCTATTCAGAGATTTAACTTCTTCCTGGTTTATTCTTGGGAGGGTGTATGTGTCCAGGAATTTATCCATTTCTTCTAGGTTTTCTAGTTTATTTGTGTAGAGGTGTTTATAGTATTCTCTGATGGTAGTTTGTTTTCCCTTGGGATCAGTGGTGATATCCCCTTTATCATTTTCTATTGCATTTATTTGATTCTTCTGTCTTTTCTTCTTTATTAGTCTTGCTAGCAGTCTATCTATTTTGTTGATCTTTTCAAAAAACCAGCTGCTGGATTCATTGATTTTTTGAAGGGATTTTTGTGTCTCTATCTCCTTCAGTTCTGCTCTGATCTTAGTTATTTCTTTTCTTCTGCTAGCTTTTGAATTTGTTTGCTCTTGCTTCTCTAGTTCTTTTAATTTTGATGTTAGGGTGTCAATTTTAGATCTTTCCTGCTTTCTCTTGTGGGCATTTACTGCTATAAATTTCCCTCTACACACGCTTTAAATGTGTCCCAGATATTCTGGTATGTTGTGTCTTTGTTCTCATTGGTTTCAAAGAACATCTTTATTTCTGCCTTCATTTCGTTATTTACCCAGTAATCATTCAGGAGCAGGTTGTTCAGTTTCCGTGTAGTTGTGTGGTTTTGAGTGAGTTTCTTAATCCTGAGTTCTAATTTGATTGCACTATGGTCTGAGAGACAGTTTGTTGTGATTTCTGTTCTTTTACATTTGCTGAGGAGGTTTTACTTCCAATTATGTGGTGAATTTTAGAATAAGTGTGATGTGGTGCTGAGAATAATGTATATTCTATTGATTTGGGGTGGAGTGTTCTGTCTGTAGATGTCTATTAGGTCTGCTTAGTCCAGAGCTGAGTTCAAGTCCCAGATATGCTTGTTAATTTTCTGTCTTGTTGATCTGTCTAATACTGACAGTGGGTTGCTAAAGTATCCCATTATTGTTGTCTGGGAGTCCAAGTCTCTTTTAGGTCTCTAAGAACTTGCCTTATGAATCTGGGTGCTCCTGTATCGGGTGCATATATATTTAGGATAGTTAGCTCTTCTTGTTGAATTGATCCCTTTACCATTATGTAATGGCCTTTTTTGTCTCTTTTGGTCTTTGTTGGTTTGAAGTCTGTCTTGTCACAGACTAGAATTGCAGCCCCTGTTTTGTTTTCTTTTTTGTTTGTTTGTTTTTTGTTTTTCTTTTCTTTTTTTTTTTTTTTTTCTTTCCATTTGCTTTCCATTTGCTTGGTAGATCTTCCTCCATCCTTTCATTTTGAGCCTATGTGTGTCTCTGCACGTGAGATGGGTCTCCTGAATATAACACACTGATGGATCTTGACTCTTTATCCAATTTGCCAGTCTGTGTCTTTTAATTGGGGCATTTAGCCCATTTACATTTAAGGCTAATATTGTCATGTGCGAATTTGATCCTGTCATTATGATATTAGCTGATTATTTTGCCCATTAGTTCATGCAGTTTCTTCCTAGCATCGATGGTCTTTACAATTTTGCATGTTTTTACAGTGGCTGGTACCAGTTGTTCCTTTCCATGTTTAGTGCTTCCTTCAGGAGCTCTTGTAAGGCAGGCCTGAAGGTGACAAAATCTCTCAGCATTTGCTTGTCTATAAAGGATTTTATTTCTCCTTCACTTATGAAGCTTAGTTTGGCTGGACATGAAATTCTGGGTTGAAAATTCTTTTCTTTAAGAATTTTGAATATTGACCCCCACTCTCTTCTGGCTTGTAGGGTTTCTGCCGAGAGATCTGCTGTTAGTCTGATGGGCTTCCCTTTGTAAGTAATCAGACCTTTCTCTCTGGTTGCCCTTAACATTTTTTCCTTCATTTCAACCTTGGTGAATCTGACAATTATTTGTCTTGGAGTTGCTCTTCTCGAGGAGTGTCTTTTTGGTGTTCTCTGTATTTCCTGAATTTGAATGTTGGCCTGCCTTGCTAGGTTGGGGAAGTTCTCCTGGAGAATATCCTGAAGGGTGTTTTCTATTTGGTTCCATTCTCCCCGTCACTTTCAGGAACACCAATCAGTCATAGATTTGGTCTTTTCACAAAGTCTCATATTTCTTGGAGGCTTTGTTCATTTCTTTTCACTCTTTTTTCTTTAATCTTGTCTTCTAGCTTTATTTCATTACTTTGATATTCATTCACTGATATCCTTTCTTCTGCTTGATCAAATCAGCTACTGAAGCTTGTATATGCTTTACGAAGTTCTCGTACTGTGGTTTTCTGCTCCATCAGGTCACTTAACCTCTTCTCAAGACTAGTTATTCTAGTTAGCCGTTAGTCTAACCTTTTTTCAAGGTTTTCAGCTTCTTTGCAATGGGTTAGAATATGCTCCTTTAGCTCAGAGAAGTTTGTTATTACCGACCTTCTGAAGCCTACTTGTGTCAACTGGTCAAACTCATTCTCCATCCAGTTTTGTTCCCTTGCTGGCAAGGAGTTGTGTTCCTTTGGAGGAGAAGAGGCATTCTGGTGTCTAGAATTTTCAGCCTTTCTGCTCTGGTTTCTCCCCATCTTTGTGGTTTTATCTACCTTTGGTCTTTGATGTTGGTGACCTACAGATGGGGTTTTGTTGTAGATGACTTTTTTGTTGATGTTGATGCTATTCCTTTCTGTTTGTTAGTTTTCCTTCTAACAGACAGGCTCCTTAGCTGCACATCTGTTGGAGTTTGCTGGAGGTCCACTCCAGATCTTTTTTGCCTGGATATCACCAGTGGAGGCTGCAGAACAGCAAATATTGCTGCCTGATCCTTCCTCTGGAGGCTTCATCCCAGAAGGGCACTCACCTGTATGAGGTGTCTGTCAGCCCCTACTGGGAGGTGTCTCCCAGTCAGGCTCCACAGGGGCCAGGGACCCTCTTGAGGAGGCAGTCTGTCCATTATCGGAGCTCAAACACCATGCTGGGAGAACCACTGCTCTCTTCAGAGTTGTCAGGCAAGGATGTTTAAGTCTGCAGAAGTTGTCTGCTGCCTTTTGCCCTGCCCCCAGAGGTGGAATCTAAAGAGGTGGTAGGCCTTGCTGAGTTGCAGTGGGCTCCACTCAGTTTAAGCTTCCCTGCCTCTTTGTTTATACTGTGAGCATAGAACTGCCTACTCAAGCCTCAACAATGGTGGATGCCCCTCCCCCCACCAAGCTCCAGTGTCCCAGGTTGATCTCAGACTGCTGCACTAGCAGCAAGCAAGGCTCAATGGGTGTGGGACCTGCCATGCCAGGCACAGGAGGGAATCTCCTGGTCTGCTGGTTGTGAAGGCCATAGGAAAAGCACAGTATTTGGGCAGGAGTGTACCGTTCCTCCAGGTACAGTCACTCACGGCTTCCCTTGGCTAGGAAAGGGAAATCCCCCAACCCCTTGTGCTTCCAGGGTGAGGCAATGCCCCGCCCTGCTTTGGCTCACCCTCCATGGGCCGCACCCACTGTTTGACCAGTCCCAGTGAGATGAACCAGGTACCTCAGTTGGAAATGCAGAAATCACCCCTCTTCTGCGTCAATCTCACTGGGAACTATAGACCAGAGCTATTCCTGTTTGGCCATCTTGGAAGTGACCTCCAACACTTGACATTTTGATGCTTCATGGTCTCCTGCCGGTCTCACCTCATGGTCATTTCATTCATTTACTCAATCTGTCAATTATTCAGTCAACACACAGTTGGTGTAGTTCTAAGTCCCGGGGATACAGTGAGCAGAGCAGACTAAGCCCTTGCCCACATGGGGCTCACAGTCTGATGGGGACATAGACATGGATGCATGTGTGTGTGTGTGTGTGTGTGTGTGTGTGTGTGCATGCATTAGATCATGGTAAACATAACAAATAAAACTTCAGCATTGTAGGGATGAAGCAGTGATGCTTGAGATCCAGTGGATAGGAGAGGCTTCTCTGAGGAGGCAACTGTTGAGTGCTGGAGCCTAAAAAATGAAACCATGTGGGATCTAGAATGTTCTTCCCAAGGCACCCTGCCCTGACTAGCTCAGATTTATCTGTTACAACCTTTTGGAGACACCCTGGGCCTGTGGCAAAGCACATACTACAATTTCTGATTCATATGTGTTGGTGCAATCCTTTGGTTAACATCTGTCTCTTCTGTGAGACTAGAAGCTCTGTGAGAGGCTCTGTTTATGATATATCCCAGACACAGGGCTGGGACATAGCACATGCTCAATAGTATTTGTCAAATGACAGATGAAAGGATAAACAAACATAGGCAATTCTCCCAAGAGAATGTCCAGTAGGCTTTGGCATTCTCTGTGGCCTGTGAGATCATCCAAAATGGCTATGAATGACTATGTGAATTGATTTACAAAGTGTGCCTGCCCAAACCTCTACTCATCTCACCACATTCTCCCTCCTCCTTGCAAGGAGACCTGCATAGAACCAGGGTGTTGATGAAGAACTGGGGGGTGCTGAGCACCCAGTGTTTGATCCGGGATGCTGGAACGACTGGAGGAAGGCAGTCCCTGAGGATGCAGGCAAATGACATGGGACCACGGGTAAGAGCTGCCATAAGAGTCTGATCCGGCCAGACCTGGGGAGTTTAGGGGCAAACACCACATCCTGGGGAGGAAAGAAGTCAAAGAGGATGGAGAAACCAAGGGAGGCAGGGGACAGTCAGGAGTGGGACAAGGGCTAGAGAGTCTCTCCTGCTAGGGACATGGGCAGTTTGGATTGGTTTAAGCCCACAATGTTTCAGGGGACAGCCTTGGGGATCCTACTCCTCCCCCTAACTATACCGGGTTCTACTTTACCTCTCCACTGTCCAACTTGAGATGCAATAATGGTGCAATTCTTTATCCCTGTCTGCCCAACTCTATGCCCCTCCTTTGACTTCCTCCAACCTTTTCAGTCTGATTTTCCATGGCTGCTCGATAGAAACCCTGCCCTTCAGTCAAGGGCACTTCTTTACTGTCCCCTACCCTTTCCATTACTGTTTCTATAGCTGTGCTTTTGCATGCTGTTCCCCACCAGCATTCTTCTGTTAAAGTCCAAATCCATCTTTCAAGGTTTCACCCCAGCCATGACATTCTCCCCTAACACCTCAAGCTCTGTGGGCTCTCTCCTTTCCCAGAGCTCCTTTTGTAGGTAGACAGTGACACTCAGTGAAGCAGAAGGAGCTCAGCACAGATTCTCTGTGTTCATCCTGTTTTCTCCATTTGGATCACCAACTGCTGAAGGGCAGAAAGCAGATCAAGTGTTCTTTTGCTTGGCACATAGCAGTTGCTTAATAAAGATGTGATGGACTCATTGAAGGAAAACATCACTCTTGACCAGCAGCAATGTTTATCTAGAACCATTGCCCATTCCTCATCCTTATAGGGTTGAAATGACATGTTTTTTCCACTTGGGAATTTTGTATAATTGAAAGTCTTTCTGAAATTGGAACCTGTCAGACAAGACAGAATTTCACCTTAACCAGATTACAAGGGAAGAGCTGGAACCAAAGGAGTTTGTAAATGAGAGAATGTAAATGTAAAGTCAGAATTAGTCACAGATATTAGGCTTTTATAATGAAGCTTAAAAGGGAATTGGGCTGGGTCTGTAAGAAGGACTAGAACATCTTGTGATGCTGTATGGTTGGCTAAATAATGGCCCCCCAAAGATGTTTCCATCCGAATGCCCTGTGAATGTCATTTTATATGGCAAAAGATATTTTGCAGAATTGATTAAAGTAAGGATTTGGAGATGGATTGACTACCCTAGATTGCTCAGATGAGAGCGATGTAATCACAAAGATCCTTTTAATAGGCTGGGCATGGGGGCTCACACCTGTAATCCCAGCACTTTGGGAGGCCAAGGCGGGCAGATCACCTGAGGTTGGGAGTTTGTGACCAGCCTGACCAACATGGAGAAACCCTGTCTCTACTAAAAATACAAAATTAGCCAGGCGTGGTGGCACATGCCTGTAATCCCAGCTACTCAGGAGGCTGAGGCAAGAGAATCACTTGAACCCGGGAGGCGGAGGTTGTGGTAAGCTGAGATCAAGCCCATTGCACTCCAGCCTGGGCAACAAGACCAAAACTCTGTCTCAAAAAAGAAAAAAATCCCTTATAAATGGGAAGCAGGAACACAGACTGAGCAGGTGGAGACATGATGATGGAATCAATGGGTTGGAATGACACAAGGATGGGGTCACCAGCTAAGGAATGTAGGAAGCCCCTGGAAGCTGAAAAAGGCAAGGAAATGGATTCTCCTCTAAAGCTGCCAGAAGGAACATAGCCCTGCCAACACCTTGACCTAATCTGGTGAAACTGGTTTAGGTTCTTCTGACTTCCAGACGACTGTAAGAGCATACATATATATTGTTTTAAGCATTAAAATCTGTGGTCATTTATTATAGCAGCAACAGGAAACACATCCTCTATGCAAAGGTGATCAATGGTAAGAGGAACACAGTGTCCTATTAGACACACTTTGGGCTCTGTGTCTGAGAATGGGCACCAGGAAGGTCAGTCTTAGCAGCCATGCTCTCAGTTGCATGGCTCGTGGCTGGGTACACACGATTCAAATTGAACTAGCAGCTCCATGCATCTTGCCCCATGAAGCAGAAGACAGTCTGTAGCAGGAGCTAGAAACCAGGGGCTACTAAAAAACAAGCCAGATGCCAGGGACGCACATCCTCTCTTTTTGACATTCTGTCTGGGGATAGGTAGATTTTTATGTATCAAAACAGAATCCTGGGAAAGCCAGAGATGCTAACATAGTCCCAGTGACCAGCTTGATTCCATTGAATAATTGGCCAATCCAAGGAAGAAAAGAATCCGTCGACTCAACTGGGTTTTCTGAATTGACTTTTATTGTTTCAGATTTGATTTATCTCAAACCCCACCAGACACCATCTCAAGATTCCCCAGGCAGAGCCCAGATCCTTGGGTTTATCACCAACTTCAAACACCTAAAAATTATCCCCAAAGATGAGACAACCTTCTGTTTCCCAATCATGGAATTTTTTCAGGTTGTCTGTGTATAGTCTAATGAAAAACAAAGCAAAATAAGATGGCACAGCTTCATGTCCCATAAGCAATAAATGCTTTAAAAAAAAAAACAAAAAACAAACAAACAAAAAAAAAAACAGGACTCCAAATATCCTCTCAGCCATGTTTATTTTTTCTTATCTTTGAAAACAAAATGTACACAGTATCTTCACTACATAATTTCAGGGTGGATCTATGATAAACTGTAGTTTGATAAGAGGCAGAGTAAAGACACCTTTATCCTGAGTTTATCCCCAACAATGAACTTTTATAGATGGGGTTTCAAACAAGGCCACATTTAGAGAAAAGAAAAGATCCGTGGTGATAAATGGCAGTGCTTTAATGCAGTTTATAAAACAAATCTCCTAAACATTTATTTTCCAGACAAGCTTCTGGCTATAGTTGGGTTAGTACAAGCAACAAAATGAAAGAATCCTTCCAAACATTGACATTGGCACTTGAAAAATAATAAAGAGAAGTATTAAAACATTTCCAGCATGGTTTCATTCTGAAAACATGTTGAGATGAAATTTCTAAGAATGCAATATAATTACTAGCTGTCTTTTATTTGTAAGAGTTACATATTCTTAGATGCATATGATCAGGTTCACATAAACAAAAGGTTCTTCCTAAAAAATGGAACAATAAGAATATCATCCCACAGTCATGGCAGAAAGGAAGCTTCTGTTCAGTTCTTAGCCTGACCTTAGCCTAGAACATCCTTGGCTTAATTTAAGTGATTGTTTTTTATTTTTGTTTTTGTTTTTGTTTTTTAGTCTCTCTCCCTTCCTTCTGCCCAAAGGCCCTTATACATGCACAGACTGGTTTACAAGAAAGTGCCAAAAAAGGAAGTGAGAATGGATAAAGTTCAGTATATTCTCCAAACCAGTGGTTCTCAAGCTTGAATGGGCACAACTATTACAAAAATGCAAAAAGTATTTAGAAATACAAAGAATATATTTTAAATGTAATTCTGATTCAGATACTTCCTAAAATACAGAAATCCTTTCTGTACCAAAAGAACATAATGATTCTGATTGTTCTCTTAACTGGGGAAAGGGAAAGTCATGGCCTGTCATAAACTGGTTCCATGGATATTTAAAGAGATTTTTCTGGGTAAGAATTAGAAGAAAAAGAATCACCACATCTTCCTTCTTCTCTAGTCAATTGCCTACGGGAAGGGGGCTAAGTTTTTGGGCCTGCGGAAACAGTGTGGCCCCCAGGCAGGCCCCTGACATACCCTTTCCCTCACCCCATTGCCAGGGCATTAGCCTCATCTTAGCCTAATGCAGGAGTTTCTGGAAAACTCTGAAAAGAGAGCAAAGGGAACTGCTTTCTCAACTGCATTCTGCACACAAGAGGACAACCTCAGTGCAGATCCAGCGGGTCTCTGAGCCTCATAGAAAGAGGAGCTACCTCTCTGAAGCTTTGGCCCAGAAATCTATGCGTGAGTTCATCTCTGGTACTGAGCACATCGCCAGCAGCCACCTGGACAGACACGTGGAGAATGAGGAACAGGCCGGGTGAGGTCAGGGGAGTGAGCCCAGACACTCCACTCAACAGCTTCCATTCCTTCAGCTCTTGAAGACCAGCCAGGCTGTAAGTCCCTGCTCATCAGCCCATGCAGAGAAACTCAAGCTCTGAGAGTGTCCTGAGACCCGTCCCCTGGGAAGCCACAGGTCTGTTTGGCACTAGCACGGCACCAGCAGGCAGTGTGCCAAGGGGGTTGACTGTGTTACAATTTGCATTTTCAACTCTACCAAACACCTCGTGCTGCACTGAAAGTGGACAGTTTCTCAGGGACCCAGCCTGAGACACGTCAAGGAATCCAGATGGGGTCAGGGCACTGTCCGTTCCCAAAGTCTTTTTCGAAGCAGCCACTGTCCTTTGGGGTTCTCTGTCTCATAGTAGTCCTCCCCAGGAGACATCTGGGGCTCCAACGCAAAGAGCTCTGCGTCCCACTCCATATCTTCTCCTGAGAAGTTGAAAAGGATCTGTCTGGAGCTCCCCAGGCTGGAAGGAAGGAATGAGGCAGGAGGTTTAAGTTCGGCTTGGCTGGCCACACAGAGGGAAGGGATGCTCGATTACCACCATTCTCATGGAGACCCTCAGATTGCTGCCCTAGTCCTGGGTCTTGGGGAGGACCAAATGGTGTCACCATGGGGGCCATGGGTGGACATCAGCTGGACCTTGGCCTTCCCCCCTTGAAGGGGAAGGATAGGTGGTGAGGGCTGGGTTGTGATTTTAATATGTCCAGTGCGTGGTCTATTACTGTGGGAGGAAAATGCTATCTAGAAAACTCCTAAGTCCAACAGGGTTTAGTGGCTTTTGTAGAAGCAAAGAAAGACAGCTGGTGAGGCTTGACAGGCCCTTCCATTGTGACAGGCAAGGGGCCCTGCAGCATGGCCTGGGTTGCCCAAACCCAGAAAGAACTTACCTCTCTGAGTGAGTAGATAACAGGAATTTGATGGTTAGTAATGGTAACTAGGCCTGAAGGAAGAGGATCTAAAAGGAAAGAGGCCAGAGGAGATGGTGGTAAGATGGCCCAAGAGGGGCCTGGCCAGCAAGAAATTCTACATCTCGGAGCCTGCCCGGTGCCTTTTAGAAAGGGGCATCTGATTCATTTGATGTTGGTTTCCTTTTGGTGCTATGCTCTGTTCAACCTCAAACTCATTATAAGTCTGTAGCACGCAATGCGTCATTGGCACCGGGGGGAATCCATGAAGATGGATGGCACAGTGCATGGGCTAAGTGGGCCAGAAAGAAAAGGAGGCAGACCCAGGAAGAAGCAAGTTGGGAGCAGGCAACAGCAGTGCACCAGGCTAGAGTGCAGACTACCAAAAAAAATGTTGAAACTAAGACCTCCCCAACACTATATACATACATATATATAAATATATATATATTCATATATATATATATTCATATATATAAATAACATTTGGCATGTAAGATGGGGCTCGGGGCACCTTAAGGATCACCCCAAGTGTCTGGAGGCCATGAGAACATCTTGATCATGCTATTTAGCCCAAGCACTTACTCTTTTTTGCAGGCTTTGGGCTTAAATTTCCAGGTGTTGAAGGCCCCTTCCACAGCCTTGGGCAAATAAATGGGGTGCCTCTCAAGTCTCCTCTGAGTGCCCACGGTCCTGCGCTCGGTGCTCCTTCGAAACTGGCCGTCCACCGTATGCACAGTGTGAGCTGCGATATCCTCGGAGTGTCTGCGCGGCGCCCGCAGGATCCAGTTAGAATGCAAGCTGTGCTCCTGGGAGCTGGTGGCCACTAGAAGAGAAAAGCATGTGACCCGGGAAGGAAGGACTTGCCACCGGGAGGCACATAAGGCAAAGGAGAGGGCGGATTGGACTGAACACTCACAGGAAATGGGTATAGGCAACCATGTTCCTAATAATGAATTCTTAGAAAGGCCTGATAGCCAAGCAAAGCAGATTTGACTCTGCAGTTGTGGTGCAGGAGGAATGCAATGGAATTTATGTCCATTAAAATTGAGGACATAGGCCGGGTGCGGGGGCTCACGCCTGTAATCCCAGCACTTTGGGAGCCTGAAGCAGGCGGATCACCTGAGGCCAGGAGTTGAGACCAGCCTGGCCAACATGGAGAAACCCCATCTCTATTAAAAATAAAAAAATTAACTGGGGACGTGGTGACAGGCACTTATAATCACAGCTACCCGAGAGGCAGAGGTAGCAGTGAGCCGAGACCGCATCACTGCACTCCAGCCTGGATGACAGAGCGAGACTCCATCTCAAAAAAAAGAAAAAAAAAAAAAAAAACGTGAAGACACAGATCTGTATTTATTGACTTGGAAAGTAGCCCAAGATGTATTGTAAATTGTTAAATGAAAGGAGATCCTAGTTTTATTTCAAAAAAATTAAAATGAGTCTGTGAGTTTGTGTGTGTGTGTGAGAGAGAGTGTGTGTGTGTGTGTGTGTTAAAACCACACTCAAAATGGCATATCCCCAAATGTTAACGGTGATGATTATCTCTGGGTGTAGTTTGCCAGGTCATATTTCTTTTGCTCTCTTCTTTATGCTTTGGTATGTTTTTTGTTATCAGAGGAGAAAAGTGGCCATTTCATGAACTGAATAAAAATGACTTGGTCACACTCATTTTTATTAAAAATCATAACTCTGAAAATGACCCTTGCACCCTTAGTGGATTTTGTCATCCCTTCACCAATATCCTGAATTTCCTAGGCCTCCTCACTCCCAGGGGCAGGGCTGCTGTCTGTCAGGGACTGGAGGGGCTGCGTGGGAGAGGAGGAGGATAAGAATAAGCTTGGGGAGAGGGTTAACCTTCTGTGAAACTGCAAAGAACCCAATTTGAAACCCCAAATCCCACAGACACACATCTATCAAGGCCAGAACAACAACAATAAATCACAAGCTTCTTTCAAGCATTAGAGAAAATGCTCATGAATTATTTAATATTGGTACCAAAAGCTTTGACCTTAGTATAAGGGGCCAGTGAGCCCCCTGAATAAAACCATCATTAATTTACACCATGGGGTGCAAGTCAAAGATTAAACAAACTGTCTGACAGTCTCACAACGGAATATAAAGGGGGCTCAGCTGATGTGTTTGGATTTTTTGCTCTCCATCAGGAGGGATGCCCCAGGACACGCCTTAGTGAGGAGGGAAGCATGGCCTCAGGCCTCACCCCACTCCAGCTCTAGCAGTCCAGGCTGGGTCTGGGCAGCCACGGTGGGCCTCTCCTGCGCTACGCACCACGCTACTGCCTAACCTAGGTATGGTCCGAAGCCAGATTCTCAAATACAGTTTGTCCATTCCCTTTTTTTTTTTTAAGTTGTGGTGAAGCGTACAGAACATAAAATTTGCCATCATCACCATTTTTTAAGTGTGCCGTTCAGTAACGTTCAGTATATTCACATCGTTGTGCAAGCGACCTCTGGAACTCTTTCATCTCAAAAAACTGAAACTGTACCCTTTAAATGACACCCCTCATTGATTCTCCTTCCTTCATCATTTCCCTATTGCTGTCCTTCTTGGAGTCTTAGGAAAGTCTTAACTTTCTCAGCCATGGTAAGTGGACCACAGAGAAAACATTGTCCAAACATGGCGCCAGAGTGTTTGAGGGACAGGCTGGAGCGGTGGCAGCAGAGACAACGGAAGTAAGATTTCCCCACAGAGGATGGGCTGAGGGCCTGGCTCCAGCTTGGAGGTGCAGGGTTTCCCTTCAATCAGGGAGGTGGGATTCCTGGTGGCCTACCCTATAAGTCCACCGCAGAGCCCCCAGCCCGTCTTCACAGCATCACAACCCCATCCACCTTCAGACACCATCTTCCCACTGCCTTCCTGGAACTCACCGTCAAAGTCCACGTCTTCATTTGGTGGGGTGGCCTCAGCAGCCCGGGGTCGTCTCTCTGTATCCAGCTCTGCAATGATGGAGTCAAAGAAGGCAATGGCCTCGGCCACATCGGCACTGAACTGGGAGTATTTCTTTGGGGTTGCTTTCTGCTAGAGGTGAAGGGGAGAAGAGAGAGTTGCGTGAGGCAGTAAGCCAGAGACTCAGAAAAGGGTGAAATGTTGCTAAAATGAAATGTGCATGGGGTTAGGGATTTGTGAGGTTTCAAAGGTAACTATGAATAAGTGCCCTGTGGAAGGAGAGTAGATACCCCAGGTCCACAATTGCTGTAGGTCAATGGATTTCTAATTATCTCAAGAAGGGAGAGTGAAAGGACAAGATCTACTTCTTTCTTGGTCACAGATTTGCTGTCAGACCTTAGGCAAAATAGTCTTTTTTTAGCCTTGTTCCTTGCTGATAAACACCCAATTAGGAGATTGTACAGTTCCTTAGGTAGGTGGTGAGATGCTCACAGCAGAAAATAAATGATAGATCTCCAGATATGCTGAAAATGCTCTAAGAGTTGTCAGTTTCTATAATAACTCAATTGTACATTTTAAAATAGCTAAAAGAGTATAATTGGATTTTTTGAAACACAAAGGATAAATGCTTGAGGGGATGGATACCGCATTTTCCATGATGTGATTATTTCACATTGCATGCCTGTCTCAAAACATCTCATGTACCCTATAAATACATACCCTGTAAATATATACCTACTATATACCCACAAAAATTAAAAATAAACTTGTTTTTAAATAAAGATGTTTTCAGTTTCTAAAGGAACCAAATTTACACTCAAATCATGGAATAAATTAAAATTAGTATGGTTGTTTGAAAAGTACAAGGAATAATAAAATAGAGAGTTTCAAGAATCTGTTCAGTAGCTAACCAGGTTCCAGGCTTTTTCCTGACCATTCCCTTCATGATCTTCACAATAGTCCTGTCATGAGTGACTGACATCATGGAAGTTCAAGATAGATTTCAATGGAGAACTCATGGTCTCTAGAACTGACCAAATCAATATGTGTACTAATAAAAAACTCTCTGAGGAATTTAGGAAATAAGAGGACTTGGGGAGAGAAAAAAAGGGACAGATGTGTTAACATGGGCACTTTTGATCCAATGTAATTTTATTTTATACGGGCATTTTGAAAATAGGATGGTATTAAAAGTGAATATGATTTAGTTATAGACAGGTGTGTCAGGAAAGAAAATGACAGCATCTCTATCTGTACAAGATGTTTATTAAGTGTATGCATTTTCTACTACTAAGAAACATTTTTAAATAGAGAAGTTTTTTCCTTTTATAATTGCAAAATATCAAAGGAAAGCTCTAAGAGCTTTCTTAGAGGAAGATGTTGAAGGATCACAATATATACCTTGATATGATTTGGCTCCGTGTCCCTACACAAATTTCATCCTGAACTGTAATCCCCACATGTCGAGGGAGAGACCTGGTGGGAGGTGATTGGATCATGGGGGCGGTTTCCTCTTTGCTGTTCTAGTGATAGTGAGTGAGTTCTCTTGAGATCTGATGGTTTAAAAGTGTGGCACCTCCCCTTTGGTCACCCTCTCTCTCCTGCTGCCTTGTGACGAAGATGCCTACTCTCCCTTCACCTTCCACCACGATTGTAAGTTTCCTGAGGCCTCCCCAGCCATGCGGAACTGCGAGTCAATTAAACCTCTTTTATTTACAAAGTACCCAGTCTGGGGCAGGATCTTTACAGCCGTGTCTCCTGGTCCTTCTGCTCCATCACACTGGCTACCTCTCCACCTGCTTTCTGGCTGGCAGAAGCTTTTGGAAATCTCTCTTCCACGGATGGCCTTTCTCTTTTAAAATGAAACTGAGGAGAGGAAAAGTAGAAACTTCAAGAACATAGAGAACAAGAGAAAGGCCATCCATGGAAGAAAAATTTCCAAAAGCTTCTGCCAGTCAGAAAGCAGGTGGAGAGGTGACCAATGTGATGGAGAAGTACCAGGTCCCAGAGCATCATGGGTGGGGTGGCAGCTGAGAAGAGGGACAATTCAACCTTCAGGAAGTGGAGACACTCTAGACTGGGTGACACCAGGCGCAACAAGGGCCGGGCATGGGATGAGACTAAAACACCAGGAGGCCCAGTCTCTGAGTGCAGCGGGCCCAGCTGCCAGGCATCCTTCTTGCAGGCAAGTGACAGAAGGCTCATGCCTGGAGGTAGGTCCACACTTGTTCATTCTCCCTGCATTTTCTCTTGCTGCTTCCTTTGCCTTGGATGTTCTCATTGGCTGACTTCCAATTCATCCACTGAATCTTGGCTGAGACTGCTCCTTCTCCAGGAAGCCTACCCCTCTCCTGGGCTAAGTTTCCATCCTCTAGGTTCCCATGGGTTTCAGTACCTAACCTAAGTCTATGATGACAGATATCATTTTAGAGATTTTGGTGAAGTGGAGAAGAGAGAAACAAAGAGTGGATAAAGTCATTCTTTGGCTGACCCCTGAGGGTCAGGCTAACCCAGCTTGACCCCTGAGGAAGGATGAGTATTATTTAATAGTAACGCAAGGTCCATGGTGGTTTTGCACCTCAAAACCCACCTCCACATGGAGGGGACATCTCCAAGTCTTCAGAAGGCAACTATCATCAGTGTTTAGCTTAATGCAAAGGTCTCAATCTTGTTTGTGTTCATCATATTCTTTTTTATCTGGGTTACCCTGTTACTTGATTTAAACGATTCAGTCCTAAGTGTCTCTGGAGGGAGGGTTTGGCTAGCAGCTCAAAGCAGCCTGAGTCAGCTGCTGTCAATTGTTAAAGAGTTAGGAAAAGAGTCAATGTTGGTGTCTTAGCTATTAAAGGCTAAAAAAGCATCCTGCCATTGGCAGCTTAACATGAATGTTGTCTTGTTGTGAATCTCCTGAATCTCCTCAAATATTATCCTCTGAGGATAACATTTGTAAACTAGAAAAAGAAAACACTAGCATAGAAATCACCACCTCAGCCGCTGAACTCTCTGTCATCCAAGCTAGTAGACAATAGCCCTTTAAGCTTCACCTTTGCTGGAGGTGAGATTTCAAATATTCAAACACGTCACCTATTTCAAACACTTCAGCTTTAGGATTCAAGACTTGGGTCACTTTCCCACACTTTGTCATTTCTGCTTAAGCTCAGCAGCAATTACCATCCCAGGATCACTCAGAAACACTGACAAGTGAGCTCCTTGGGTGACACTGAAGAGCCTGTTCTTCCAGGTCCCACTTCTCAGGCTCTGCTGGCCCAGTCAATCCACAGTCATTATAAAACTGGTTTCTGTTGAAAGAGCTTTTGGATCCTGCTGTGGCTGGGGAGTCAGTCAGTGGTGGCACACTGGTGACATTATTTGTGGCTGACCCATATGCGCTTGTGTGACTAACTCTCGTCACACAAAAGGGCTTTCCTCCACTTGTCCGATTATCTTCATTAGTCCCCCCATTGCCTTGCCCCAAATCCTTTATGGGATAAGGCAGGGGCATAAACACATGTAAGTGAATAAACAAATTGTTTTATTCTCCTACTTAGCCCTGTCTGCCTTCCCTGCCTGCTTTCCCTGGCCCTTGACTCAGTCTGAGATCCCAGACCTGAGAATGATAATGCTATCCCCGATCAGTGTCAGGGTGACTCTGTAACAGTCATACCTAATCCCAGTGGTTGTTAGACTCTCCTGGGGTGCTTTTAAAGAATATCTATGCTTGCCCTTTTCCTAAAGCAATGAATTTAGACAATTAAGTGATTCTAATACACAGTGGCTGAATTATCACTCTACAGGGACCTAAACATAGGGGAAACAGCAAAGGGGCCCACGATCTCCACCTCAATGTCTGGTTTACAGTGGAAAACCTCAAATCCTGGTTCTACTCCCTGGGTTTGCAAGAGCAGACAGGAGTGTCTCCTCCATGACAAGAACACAAGGGACATGACCCAAGGGGACAGGATACAGGTCACTGAGGGATGAGAACAAAACTCTGGGTTAAGAGGCCCAGACTGCTCATGTCTTTGTGTCCTTCCTATGACTTAGCTCACAGAGAGGCCCGGGTAATGGGACTCCATCCATCCCCTGCTGCTCTCTCCTGTTGGCCCGAAGTATGAGAACATCTCACCCATAGGGGCGCACTTTCCCATTCCCAAACTTTACCTAAGCCACCTCCTGGGCAGATATTTTCTCTGCTTATATTCATGCAGGTTTGTTTGCTTCCTGAATTTAATGTTTGGCATTCATCCCTGCCAGACTTCATTCTGGCTAGAAACAGCTGCTGCTCTAATGTGTTACAAATGGCTTGGGATTCTGATCCTCTCTCTTATTGTCCAGGGGACCAAACATCCTGGTGTGCTGAGGAATCATCTCAGTTTATGCCTGTTATCCCAGTGGGATTATGCATAGTACCTCTTTTCACTCTTCCAACATGTCCCTAGTTGGGGGATAAATCACCTGGTCCTTTATCATGTAAACCACAAGTTGTGCCACCTCCTGACTCCCCCAAGTCTGTTACCACCTGCAATAAGCTGCATTTTATTATCAAGTTACTATAAATATGCATAACATTTTCCTAAATTCTTCACTTTAATCCATATTTTTTGATCACCAATCTTTTGAATAGGATTTATTCCTTTGAATTATTCATTTGTTTTCACCTAAATCTTATCCACAATATCTCATCTAAAATTTTCAGATTTGGTTTATTTAAAGTGATCTAGGCACCCGAGAAAAAAACTTGAGTGTAAAATCCTAGCTCTTTATATATTTTTTCCAAGTCTGTCACATTTGCTTTGTCCAAACCTCACTTTGTTGCTTTTTAAAAAGCAACTCTCTATTAGTGAATCTTTCTAAAACACTCAACTTAGTTTCCATAAAAGAAATTAGATTTTATCATTCATATTTTATAATATTTAATTAAAATAAATGATTATAAATTATAATAAGTCCAAATTATATAAACCAGTTTGGGAACAAATATAACTTAATTTTAATAAGCATGTCATTCAACTTGTGAAGCTGAGAAGTACATAGACATATACTAGTTTTAAAAATGTTTTATTACAAACAATTTTTCAATACAAAAACTGTAGAAAATAGAACCATGAACCCCATATACTCATCATCAGCAACAGCTATCACCTTTCTGCCATTCTTGTTCATCTATCAACCTCTCACTTTTTTTTTCTGGAAGCTAATCCTAAAGATAATTTTACTCATAAATACTTCAAAATGTATCTTTAACAGATAAGAGTTTTTGGCAACATTATCCACAATATTCGTATACTCAACAAAACTGATAATTTCTTAATATCAGCAAACACTTAATATCAGCAAGCACCTAGTTCTATTTTTCTTGACTGACTCAAAAATGTCTTGTGCAAGTTGGTTTGTTCAAGTTAGGATTCAAACAAGGTCCACATTTAGTTGCTACCTGTTTAAGTCTCTTTAATGATTTATGCAGGTCATTTAATTGAAGAATCTGCGTCTTTTATTCTACAAACTTTCTCACATTCTAGATTTGACAGACTCCTTCTTCTGGGTATTGGTTCACATGTTTCTCTCTTCCTCAAATTCCCTATATCTGGTACTCAGATCTGGAGCAGGGCTGTCCAGTAGTACTTTCTGTAGTGCTGGGGATGTTCTACATCTGCACTGTCTGACACGGCAGCCACTAGCCACGTGTGGCTATTGAGTACTTGAAAAGTGGCTACCGTGATTGAGGAACTGAACTTTTAATTCTTAAATTTAAATTTAAATAGCCATAGTGACTGGTGGCTACTGAATTGCAAAGTTCAGATTTAAAGGTTAATTCAATTCAGATTTAATTTTTTAATAATAAGGTTAGTGGTTTTGTGTATCACACACCAGGAGGCACACAGCACATGTTTTCCTGTTTTATGCAATGTTGACATTGATTGGGGGTTTATGTGATGTTGCTTGGATCCATCTACTAGAAAATTTGCCATCTACCTTTTACTTAATGCTTTTAGCAATCATTATTTAGATTCATTATTTTACTACTAGTTGCAAAATATTGCTTTTCCAGTTCTTCAACCTTCCCGCATTTATTAACTGTGCTTTTGGTATGAAGAACTTTCCCACGTCAACCACATGGTCTGTTTAGGAATGGCAGAATACTTGCTTTTTTTCTCTCATATAATAAATTGATACCCTAGAAAGTTTTCAAGGTAACCAATAAGGTTCACTTGCTTGTTTGGAGGGGGATATTATTTAAAATTCACATATTTTTAACATATTTGATGTATTTTCATCTGTTGTAAGTATCCTTTTTGATGCTCACACTGTCCTGTATTTTGATAGCAAGAACTCTTTCAAGGTGGATCCTGAGTCTCTTTGACACAATTCTAGTATCTTTGAGAACCTCCAAACTTTTAGACATAAATGCCCAATATTCATCTTGTACATTTTCTACTCCAGACCTAGATTCTGTTACTGCTCCAAAAAAAACCTTAATTTTTAGTTGGAAGTGGTATTTAGACAGCACAATATACATGTTAGGGATTTTATTGCTACAGGGTTGTCATTACTTCTAGGCCTTTTCAGTGCAAAAAAATGAGGAAATACTAATTTTTTAGAAATAAAACATCTTGAGTTCATACTGATATTTGCAACTCAAATTAAAATAGCGTGTTCACGGTTCCTCTTCCCACACTTTGTATTATTGCTACAATACATTTCACTTTTAATTATGCTGTAAATACACAATACATTGCTACCCTCTTTGCTTTAGACAATTTGTTATAATTTGGAGAATTTTAAAATGTTTTAAACCCACAAATTGTATTTTTACCTTTTTCCAGTCCTCCTCACCTCTTTGTGTGGATCTAAGTTTCTATCTGGTACCACATTTACTCTTCAAAAAAATATCCTTACTATTTATTGCATTACAAGTCTGCTGAAAAATGAATTCTCACAGGTTTTGCTTGTCTAAGAAATATTTCTTTTGCTTTCATGTTTTAAAAGATATTTCCACTGAGTATAGAACTCTGTTGACAAGTATTTTTTTTTCTTTCTTTCAGCACTTTAAAGATACCACTTTTAATATGGTTAGGCTGTGTCCCCACCCAAACCTCATCTTGAATTGTAGCTCCCATAATTCCCATGTGTCATGGGAGGGACCCTGTGGGAGATAATGGAATCATGGGGGTGGGTCTTTCCTGTGCTGTTCTCATGATAGTGATTCTCTTGAGATCTGATGGTTTTATAAAGGGGAGTTCCCATGAAAAGCTCTCTTGCCTGCTGTCATGTAAGATGTGCCTTTGTTTCTCCTTTGCCTTCCGCCATGATTGTGAGGCCTCCCCAGCCATGTGGAACTGTGAGTCCATTAAACCTCTTTCTTTTATAAATAACCCAGTCTTGGGTATGTCTTTATTAGCAGTGTGAGAACGGACTAATACAACTCTATTGTTTCCTGGCTTGCATCATCTCTGCTAAGAAATTTGTTGTAATTTTTATCTTAGTTATACTGTGTAATGTGTCTTTTTTCTCTTTGTCTTTTCAGCAATTTTATTATGATATATGTTGGTTTTATCATTGTTGTTGCTGTTGTTGTTGTTATTGATCCTGTTTGGTGTTTTCTTAACTTCTTAGATCTGTGGTTCAAAGTATGTCATTAATTTGGGGGAAATTGTCAGCCATTGTTCCCTCAAATATTTCTTATACCCCCTTCTCTCTTTCTTCTTCTCTGGGATTCTAACTACACTTATATTAGACCCCCTGATGTCATCCCATAGTTCTTGGATGCTCTGTTTTTGTTTTTGTTTTTTAACTATATCTTCTTTTTGTGTTAGTTTTGCTCGTCTCTTTGGACCCATCTTCAAGTCTACTGATGTTTTCCATAGCTGTGTCAAATCTATTGATAAGCCCAGCAAAGGCATTCTTCATCTCTGTTCTGGCTGCTCATTTCTACTCTTTTCATTTGGTTCTTTCTTATGGTTTCCATCTTTCTGCTGGAATTATCCATCTGATCTTGTGTGTTTTCCACCTGTTCCATTAGGGCTTTTAACATCTTAATTATAGTTTTTAAAAATTTTCCCATCTGGTGGTTCCAATGTTCATTTCATGTCTGAGTCTGGTTCTATCAGTTGCTTTGTAGCTTGGCACTGCATTGTTCTTTTCTTGCTTTTTCATATAACTCATAATTTTTTGTTGAAAGCCAGGCATTTTATGAAGGTCAGTAGACACTGAAGTTTTTATGTCTGCAAATGGTCTTTCCTTTGGCTAGGCCTTTAGTTTGGCTTTGAGTCAATCTAGATAAGATTTTAGCTGGGACTGGGCCTGTTGTTGCTATGGTTACTCCAAGTGCATCACAGACTTTAAATCTCTCCAGAAATACCTTGTGTTTAAAGTAGAGGCTAATTTTCCAGAGAGTTGGTCCTCAATGTCTGCTGCATCCTCAGCTTTAGGTCTTTCCTTCGTGCTTTCCTAAAGAAACGGTCTCCCTCCACACTTTTGCCCCTCTGTTAGCAGCATTCCACTGTCAGTTTCTACCTGATGCTTGTTAGGATGGTGGTGAGAGGCAGGAGGGCATTCACTGTTTTCTGATAAAGCCCCGGCCTCAGGCAGGCGCTGTGTCCCTGGGGATGCGGCCTTCTCCATGGCCTTGAAAGGCTGAGAGTGATATTCTTTCCCATTGTACACATCCTGAGCAGAAACTGACAGTCTCTCTAATTCAAAGTGAATAGTAGAGATTTCATATTTAACTTCTTTAATTCATATTTGTATCTCTATTAAACTGAATATCTTAGTTCCATGCAACATTCATAATATTATTTATTTTACCCTACTATATATAATCATTTCAAAATAGTAACACCAACATTACCAATAGTAAGCCCACTGAATGCAGTTTAAGATGTATGTGTACATCTGTGTGCGTGTGTGTGTGTGTTATGTGTTTTGTCTTTGGACTGAAAAACGAAAATTCTGTTTTAAAGTCTCTTGAAATAACGTTTTGCTGTGTAATTATGCTTTTGACTTGGTAATTTGTTAGATTCCTATGCTTCAGTTGGGTTTCATGTTTTAAGGATTGCTTTTTCTTTTTGCTTTAATATGTTAAAACTATGTA
The DNA here is from genome assembly GCF_002776525.5 of Piliocolobus tephrosceles. Classification (NCBI taxonomy): domain Eukaryota; kingdom Metazoa; phylum Chordata; class Mammalia; order Primates; family Cercopithecidae; genus Piliocolobus; species Piliocolobus tephrosceles. The sequence goes on along the minus strand of NC_045455.1, from coordinate 66,022,864 downwards.
AATAATATGCATGGCTCCAAAACCAAAACTATAACTAACACTCAAGAGAGGGCTTGCTTTCATGTCAGTCCCTTCTCTTCATTTCCTCTATCTTTGCTTTAGTATTTTGTTTATCTTTCTATCATTTCTTCAAAAATATAAGCAAGCAAGTAAATTTGTATTTACTGCTTTTAAAAAAACAAAAAGGAGCATACCATGTACACCTGTGAGTATTGCTTTCCTCACTCAGTGTATCCCGAGGATCACTCTATAGCAGTAAATAGAAATCCTCCTCATCCCTTTTAATAGCCGCATAGTTCTCCATTGTACAGACAGGCATAGATACAAACAACAGTCCCCTATTGATACATCTTTGGGTAATTTGCAATCTTTGGCTATTACTGCAGCAATGAAAAGTCTTGTCATATGTCATTTTGTATTTTGCCTGTAATACTATAGTTAGAGATAGGCTTCCATTTATAAATACCCAACTTGCTCTGGATGTCTTGAGAGAATGGTGAGCATCAAGTAATCTGGTAAGTTAATTAAGTATGGTTTGTTAATAGAGCTTCTATTGTCCTTTTATAAATTACACTTTTAAAGGTCATCAAATGGATTGTATGATGATTTTCTAAGTACCAAGTCTAAACTACAAGTCAGGGCTGAGTCTTTTCTATTCCTGGAGTGAACTCAGGCTGAGCTCAGTTTTTTCTGCCTTCTCACAATTTCCATGGGGCTTTCTAACCTACACTATGACATTCCCGCAATGATTCCTTCAGGGCTCAGGCTATTGTCACAGGAAAATCTACTTTACAAAGAGGTGGTTGTACAAAATGAGACTTCAGTCATCAACACCCCTAGATGAAACCCAAAATAGTCTTCCCTCCCTGAACTCACAACCCCAAGCAAAAGTGGATTGCTTCCCTCCCAATCTTGATTTTTTTTTTTTCCTAGCCCAGACCTTTTGGTCTTTGGAAATGCCAAATGTAATGCAAGATGTTTCCTGCTGCAGCCTTCCTGGCTGAGTTTCACAGGGTCCACCTTTGCCATCAGCCCTGAAGTAGCCCAGGGAGAAGCTTTCTCTAAGAGCATCGCATTGCCAGCTCCACTCCAGTTTGCCTTTCACATTTAACCCTCCATGGCCTTAGGGTTATCATTTTCCACGTCTTCCCTGCTCCATCTCCCCACCCCAGGCCTGAGCCTCAGATTACTTTTCTCAGATGGAATCCTTTGCATTTTCCAAACAAAACTCATTTGTATTTCTCATGTCAATTTCTAATTCCTTGAGGGCAGTTTCTAATTTTATATTATTTTTTCTTTTGCGTTTCATATCAGTTTGCCATCCTGTTTGTCTTCACCACCCTTTGAGTACCTGGGCTGCCCGCTTCTCCAGTCTATTCATTTTCTTCTGGGCTCTGTCAGTATTTTTCTGCAAGAGATCTAAATTCTACAAAATAAACTTCCAGTTGTAAACAGCAACATTCTGTCAGAAAGGAGAACCCAGCCAATGCCAAGGAGACCACCGCTAAGCATCCAGCCCCCTCTCACCTCTTCTACTTGGCAATTCCCCTCATCTCCTCAGAGGTCAGCTCATGTGTCACTCCTCTCTGAAGCTTTCACCAATTGCCACGGACAGACCCAGGCACATCTTTTCTATGCACATTTTCTATCTCATTGGCTAGATCCACATTGCACACCTGCATTAATTCACACTGGACCAATGACCTCAACCTCTTCTGTGAGATGACTTTGGCAAATAACACTCATGAATATGACATACCCTTATTGATAAATGCACACTGCCAGCTGCAAACATGAGACAGGTTGTAGGATATTCACAACTCCCAACGTTCTGGTTGTAATTCCACCTGTTTCTCATCCAAGGCACCTCAACACACCAGTGTGGCTCAAACAATGACACTGGGAGTTGCTGCCTCAGGCTATGGGCTGCATTAGGGCAAATATATTGTCTTTATGTATGAACATCAAGCATCTATTTCAGTGCCTGATGTGGAGTAATAACTATGTGTTGAGTGAAGGAATGTACACCATTATATACATGCCATTACCTAATTATATTTTCCAACCAATTCATATGTTGCTAATTTATACTTTAGGACTTAATTTGGCAAATTTTTAGGAACTCTATACTTCTGATTTCTACGAAGTACTAATAATACTTTCTTGGGATAATCATGCCTAGGAATCTGAATGTCAATATTGGTGATCAAATTTCCAGGGTCAAATGTAGAATTGGTCCTGACCAATTGAAGGTTGTTTTATACTTGGATCATTCAGCTAGGTGAAATTAAATGCAAAACAAGTCAAATGTACCCACAAGCAATTTAATATTACCAAATAAGGTTTTTCTGGTTTTAAACCTTAAAAGTTCCATCTAGTGCATCTTTTTTGCCTCTTGCTATCCTTGGGATGGAGATACAGGACCAAGTCAAAAGTGATACTTATCTATTTCTTTTGTACTACAACACCCAAGGAAATGTATGCTCATAATTGAATAGGGTTTTACAGAAAAAGAGTGGGAGTTTATGAAACAAGAACTGTAAACTGAGAAGAAAAAATCTTAGAAAAAAGTATCATCACTGAAATTTAAATACATAAGCACACATAGCCACGTACAAATTTTCAACAGATGAGCTAAATAGTCAACTTGCCAGGACTGAAGAAAAATCAGTGAAATAGACAATTGAGCTGAGAAAATTATCACAAAGAGATAAAAATAAGAAGTTTGTCAGAAACTCTAGTATAACTGAACTATGGTATTATCTATTATAGCTAAACATTAAAACGTTTTTGGGAGACCAGCTGCGTATCTTTTGTTTCTGATAATAGAGGTTGTAGACTCACTGGATCCAACCGACAGTTTTAGGCTTACTTTTTCCCCAGCTTTGTAATATTTGTTTTTGTTTGTTTAGAGGAAGAATAGCTCTCTGTCACTCAGTCTGGAGTGCAGCGCTGTGACCATCACTCACAGCAGCCTCGAACTCCTGGCCTCAAGCAATCCTCCTACCTCAGTTTCCCAAAGTGCTGGGATTATAGGGATGAGCCATCTCACCTGGCCCAGCTTTATAATCTTAAAGCCGTTATTTATTTTGCCAGCCCCTTGTAACTCCTGGCCTTATATGTCATCTAAATGATCATTTGGCTTTAACAAAACACTAAGTTAATAAAATGTTGCTCATATATATCAAACTGTTAGAAGCCTAACTGATAGAACTGAATTAATAGACTTAAAGCATAGTGTAAAATCTTCACAGACAGTAAGTGAAATGTCACAATCCATTAAGAGAAGGAATGTACACCCTTATATACATGCCAGTTGTCAATAAATAGTGTTGGAAAACTTTGCTATTTGGGAAAAATTCAAGTTGTGTTCTCAGTTCCTACTACATATCCAAACAAATTGCTGATAGACAAAGGGATTGGCTTAAAAAAAAGAAAAAAGAAAAATGAAACTATTATAAAAAGGATAATATGGCAAATATGCACTTGACCTTGAAACATGGAAGGACATTCTTAGCATGAAAGCAATGTAAGAAATCACAGATGAAAATTGATGACAAAAAAATAAGTAGCATCTGCACATCAGAAAACGTCAAATAAATGAAAAGATGCATAATAACTCGGAGAAAATATTTTAACACATATGGAAGACAATGCACTAATATCCTTAAAAATCCCTGTAAATAACAAAATATAAGAAGAGTCCCTATAAATGAATAACAAAACTTTAATACAGCCAAAAGAAAATGTATAAAGACATGAATGAACAATCCACTAAATAAGAAGTATGCATTTTTATAATGATAAAAAAGGTCATTCTTCAATGACCCTTTGCAAAGGTAATTATGCAAGCAATAATAAAAGTACCTTAAGATACTGTAATTTATCTATCAAATTGGCAAACTTTTAAAATTAACGACAGTACTTGATGCTGATAAAATGCAGTAAGAAGAGTTTATTAGAAACCTACTGTTGATGAAAAGCATAAATTGGTAAAATGTTTCTGAAAAGTCATATGTAAAAGAATCCCTAAAAAATAATGACCTTTGGCCTTCAACCCATTAATCACACTTTAGGAATCTCTGCTAAATGCCTTATAGACATAGAGTAAAATGTGTTTATTTATAATGTTTAGCAATTGTTTAAAGAAGGTGAGTTGTTAAATTTGCCTTTTAAGCTTTTGTTTACAAAAAGTAGTTAATGAGATGGAAAAGAACCCATAATATATAACATTAACTGAGAAGAGAATACAAAGATGTATATATGGTATGAACCAAATTTAGTACATTTATACATATATGGACATAGGTTTGCCAGGTTTAACAAATGAAAATAAAGCATGACAGTTGAAGGACTAATTTCAGGTAAACAATGAATAATTTTTCATATAAATACATGTCAAATATTACATGGGACATCCTTATACTAAAAAATTCTAATTTTTGCTAGACATTCTTCATTTTATCTTACAACCTCAATGCACATATGTGCAAATACACAGAAAAAAATGACTATAAGAAAATACACCTAAAAATTATATAGTGAATATCTCTATCTAGATGGTAGGGTTCTAAGATATTTTTATTTTCTTCCCTATACTTTTCTGTGTGTTATGAATTTCATCTTATAAGCAAATATAAGTTTATTATCAGAAAAAATGTATACCATGTGTTTTTGATGGTGGGCTCTAATCAATTACATGGTGGCTGTTTTAATTATCGGGACATGATTCCACACGAATATACTCAAACTATATTCTATTCCACTAAAAAAAAAGAAAAGGCAAACCTCTACTCATCAAAACCACACATCTATGACTTTTCCAGATCTTCCATCAAAGTTTGTAACAGTTTCCTTCCTAAATTACAATTGGAGTTTCTCAGGTAATTGGTTTACTGAGCATCTGCCATGTGCCTAAAACCATACTAGAGGTTGGAGTTAAAAAGATAAATAAGATACAATGCCTCTGCTCAATGAGCTCACAGTTGGTGGCATAGATAAGCAAAAGAACAGACAATTACAGTATGCTGAGTGCTAAAACAAGGCTCAGACATAGGGGGGAGGGAAATCCATTGTGTTGAATTGTGGATGTGAGAAAAGGCTTCCCAGGAAGTACTGTATCTGCTGTCTCAAAGGACAAGAAGTTAGCCAGGTGAACAAGGTGGTGTAGGGGAGAGAAAAAAGGGAGGAGGAAGTATTGTTTCTAGGCAGAGCAAACAGCTTGTGCTCAAAGGATAGATTAGGAATATAATTACACGTCTTGCAGCTTGACTGAGAGGGACTGCAGGAATCATATGCACGGTTATCAATCATTATTATACTATCTGCCATCTTGCGGAGAGCTCTGCCAAGCATAATAGGAAATTTTTTGCAATTCATATTGAATTTTTACTGCCTTTCAACTATGTAAACCAGACACTGGCCAAGTGATAGAGACAGCTCCCCAGCCTCTGCCAGTAACTGATGCTCACAGAAAACCTGCATTTTAATATCACTGTGTTTGCAGAAATTCTCAACAGATCTGAAAAATAATTCTCAATGGTATAAAACAGATCCACAACCTGCTTCCTATCACATATGCAATTAATATATGGATGACTTGGAGTCTTTTTAGATGAACTGGATTCAGACCCTCCTGCCATAGAGGAGAAGGAGCCTCTACAGGCTGATATGGTCTCATTCTATGAACGAAGGCTGAGTGGCCTTAATAGAAAATTAATTCTGAAAGCTAACTATTTTCAGAATAAAACTATTTTCACTAAAAATCAATCAGTTTTGACAGGTATTCTTCAGAATTCAGCGGGCTCTTTTTAAACCATTCTTATAACAGGTGAGTTTCATTAGTTGAGGGTCAGGGAGGGGTGTATATTTTGCAACTAGTTCATCCAGGCAGACATATCAGAAATCCAAGCTACTCAGGGATCCATGAGAGAATTAATGAGGTTTCTTCTGACTGTGGTGGGTGACCAGCATGTTAGTCCTTATTCACACTGCTATAAAGAAATAACTGAGACTGGGTAATTTGTCAAGGAAAGAGGTTTAATTGACTCACAGTTCCGCATGGCTGGGGAAGCCTCAGGAAACTTACAATCATGGCAGAAGGTGAAGGAGAAGCAAGTACCTTCTTCATAAGGCATCAGGAAAGAGAAGAGCAAGCAAGAGAGGAAGTGTCACACTTTTAAAACCACCTGATCCCATGAGAACTCCCTCGCTATCATGAGAGCAGCCTGGGGTAAACTGCCCCCACGATCCAGTGACCTCCCTCCCTTGACACGTGGGAATTAAATTTGAGATGAGATTTGGGTGGAGACACAGAGCCAAGCCATATCAACAAGTAACCCCCGCCTGAGAAAATGTCCAGTGTGAACCATCTGGACTGTGTGGGAGCCATGGGGTTCCATAGGATTCTGCTGCCAACCCCAAAACAGCAGCCTGGCTCTGTCGCCAGCCTCCCGAGCCTCTTCTCTGTGATCTAGCCAGGCCTGGGTTCACTTAGGTGGCCTGTTTCTCAAAGTGGCCTGTGGTTGTTGCTGTTTCTCTGGCCCTAAAAGTGTGGGGAGCTGTCCTCAGGCAGGACCCCAAATACCAGCAAGCACGCTGGTCAGATGCAGAGCACAGGCTTCAACTTTTCCTCTTCACCTCCCATTGAAACCAAGACTGATCAGTCATAGAAAGGAAGTTCTGGGCTGAGCACAGTGGCTCACACCTGTAATCCCAGCACTCTGGGAGGCTGAGGTGGGCGGATTGCCTGAGTTCAGGAGTTTGAGAAAAGTATTTAATTTCTTAAGAATTTGTTAGCTGTAATAGACTTCATTACCCATAATCTGAGGACACTAAAAAGCACTCATTTCAGGAACCATGAAGTGCTGTGTGAAAATGGTAAAAGTTATGTTACATTTGTTGTACCACACCAACATAAAGCTTAAATTTGTAATGAAAATGTTTTCAAGTTAGATGGTGGTGAAGATTACACAATACTGAATAGACTAAAAACCACTGACTTGCACACTCTGAAAGAGTGAGTTTTAGGTATGTGAATTAAAGCTATTATTTAAAAAAACAAAAAAAGCCAAGCTAAGAAAAGTGATGTTTATGAGTAGGTGAGAAAAGAGAGAAGTAAAATAACCCAGGGCTCGTCATAGCAGGAGAGGGCTGCAGCTTGAAGAAATGAACAAGAACAAGAAAGTGAGGACAGGCACACACACAGTCTGAAGCCAGTCACGCCCCATACGTAACCCTGGAACAAACTGCACAGGGAGCAATCGGCTATCTAACATGCTAGGATGCAGGGTGGAGTGGGAAGAGCAAAAATCACACAGGACAATTTGTTACTTTTCACAGACATTTTTCTCTCCTGGGGTGAACCAATTCTTCAAAGGATTTTGACAAAGGCCATTGGAAGGGTGTGTGATCTATCCATACCTCTGGCATTAGAATTCTTCCCTGGGCTCAGAAGGGACTGGCAGAAGCTACTGAGCTCAGCTAAGCTGCCAATCTATAGTCTCTCACTAAGATGCAGTTCAGGACAACATCCTGTGTTGTTACAGCTGGGACTCTGAGAAATCACCGTAGGAACTCTGGTCTTGCTGTCTCACAAGACTGACTCCCCCCATGAGGACAGGGATTTTGTCTTCTTCACCAGCATCTAGAACAGCTCCTGACACATAGTATGTGCTCAATAAATATACGTTAAGGGACAAGTGAGTGATATAGTAATAAACTGTTACTAAAATATTATTAAGGGCATTACTAACCACATCACACAAGACTCCCTTAGTCAAGTGCCATATGAGATATTTTGAAATTCAAAGCCAGAAGAAAAATCTCACTCCCCTAAGCAATGGGTATGGTTCTTCTCAGATCATTAGAATTTTGAAACAAGTCCAGCTCTTTTTATCTTAGCTTCCAGCAAGGACAGAGCCAAATCTAAGGCTCATCTATGGCAGCTGAATTAGCTTCTATGATCTGCATATTATTTTGAGTGGTCTTGATTTTCTATGATTTTTTTTCTCTCCCGATTTTCCAATTTCTGTTGCTACTTAACAATTCTGTATGCTCTTGAATCTTATATGTTATACAAGATCAAAATACATTTTCAGTCAAAAGATGCTGTAGATATATTGATAGTGTGAGTTCTGATATGATACAGAAGCTAATTCAGCTACGCAGAAGCTAATCCAGCTGCCATAGATACTTCATATCAGATACTTTGTAGGATGAGCTGGGAGATATGAGAGTATTTTGTTGAAAAATGATTTCAGGACATAATATCTACCCATCATGAAGTTCTGATTGTAGCTGTGCTTACACTGTTTCCTCAGCTCTTTTCCTAGTGTGTATTGAGAAGTGCAAAAGTAGATGATATACAAACTCAATATTTCAGTGCCATGGAGACCTAGAGTAAAACTGGAATCATGTGGCCATGTGAAGAGAAGTCAAGATGGAGATAAATTTCATCCATGGATTGTGGAAAGAAAACAATTTAAAGCATACCTTCTGGCCACTCCCTTTCAGCCAGGTTTCTCCTGAACAAAAGAAGCCCAGTCTCTCCCACTTTGGGAGGGCTTCACTCTACACAGAATCCATGTGCAGTATGACGCAGCTGCCTCCCTAATGACTGTCCCTGGACCAGGTGTGCAGGATAAAGCAGCCTCTGCACTGCATCCTAAGGTGCACACTCTTGAATCTTGTATGTTATACAAGATCAAAACATGTTTTCCAGTCAAAAGATGCTGTGGATACATTGACTACAGTGTGAGTTCTGACACGATACAGATTGGGATCAAATCCTGGCTTTCTCTTCATCAACTGCATAGCCTTACACGAATCTCTTAATGCCCCCAGGCCCCAGTTTTCTCCTTTGTAGAATGGGGCTAATAGCCAACGTGTCAGGTTTGGAGGGTGATTAGAAGTCAGGAATAACAGCTGACTGTTCCTGACTGTGCCTGGGCTATGGCACAGCAGCAGGGGAAGTGGGTGTAGAGGAGAACATCACTGCTCCTCCTCACTGGCAAGAAACACCCAAGGTGCCCAGAGCAGGAGGAGGCTTGTCCTGTTGGTTCAGCGACTACATTCCTTGACAAGACACACTTCAAACATACCATCCTTCTGCCACACACATTATGCCCTGAGTTAGAAATTCTCATCTTTTAGCACCCAAACAATGAGTCCCAAAGTGCAGCTCATTCCCAACGCTGACACAAAAATCCTCAGATATGGATTTTTGTTGTTTTTTTTTATTTTAAAATGTTGCAAAAAGTGTATTTCATTCATTTTTATAATGACCTATTGTGAGGGAGGAGTACATTGCCAGAGGGCCCGGTAGAGACCCCCACCATGCAGGGTCCCAGGAGGAGCTCCCAGACCCACCCAAGGCTCACCTCGTTTCTAGCATGTCCTGACTTCCTCCTCCCATCGACCCACATGGGTGGTCTTCCAGGCTCTGGGTATCTCCAGGGGGCTGGGATAACAGACCATTTGGTACCCTGGACTTGGATGCCATTCACATGTCAATGGGACCTGTTAGAAAGCCTCACTCCAGAGTATGAAAGCCATTTTTCTTGATCCAGTAATGGCTTGTGAAATCAAGTTATTGTGTCATGACAATGTTTAAAAAAAAAAAAAGAATAGCATAGAATGCTTTGGAAACCATCAGAGTGCTAAGCAAGGAACAGGAGTAAGTCTATTTCATAAAACTCGTTTTGTTTGTGTGTTTGGGTAAACTGGGTCAATATCCAAAATATGTTTCTTACTGCAATGGATCCTAATCAAAATAGTTTAAAAGCCACTATCTTACCACAAAAGAGGGACAGACAAGGGAACTTAGGTCCTGTGGCCAGGCCAGGGGCTTGCATCTGGATGGAGGGAGGGCAGAAGCGAGGGCCTGACATGGTGCCCTGGAGCCACAGAGAACACTGCTCCCTCCCTATATGGAGGCCGGCTCTCCCCTCTGTATGGCACAAAAGACATCAGACTTTCAAAGGCTATAAAGCATCTACAAATAACTGATAGTATTCACTCCTATGCTCTGGAGATAGAAAAATGAGCAAGATACTGTTTCAGCTTCAAGCTCACCAAGTTCACTGCAGTCCACCAGGGGAGACACACATTTTAACAAACCGCAGTAGAACATGATGAAAGCTAAAATAGAGGTGCGTTCAGACCAATGCTGGAGAAGAGAAGAGGCTAATTCTATAGAGGGGTATATTCACTTCTTAGGGCCACTGTAACAAAGCACCACAAACTGGGTGGCTTCTGTAGCTTAGAGCTACAGATCTCACAGTTCTGGAGGCCAGAAGGTGTCCGCAGGGCCATGCTCACTCTGAAGGTGCTGGTGAAGGGTCTGTTCCAGACCTTTCTCCTGGCTTCTGGTAGGTCCTTGGCTTTTGTCCGTGGCATTCTCCCTGCATCTCTGTGTCCTCACATGGTCATCTTCTCATGCAAACACCAGTCCTATGGGATTAGGGGCCCACCCTACTCCAGCATGACCTCATTGCATCTGCAATCACCTAGTTTCTAACTGAGGTCACCTTCTGTGGTTCTGGGGGTTAGGACTTCCACATATACATTGTGAGGGGACACAGTTCAACTCACAGTAGGTAGTCAGGGGAAAGAATGGTGTTCTCCCTAAATCTGGAATGTCAGCAGAGCTTTCTCCCAAAGCATGGGGTAACGGCATTCCAGGGTGAAGGAGTCCTCCTGGTCCCCTGCCCTGGCGATGCAGAGACCCAGGCAGCCATGGGCCACCCCTCCAGCCATGAAGCCTGAACCCATCATTTCACAGGCAGGCCTGGCATACAGCTGTTTCTGTCAGAGCCATGGGGAAAGAGAGCAGTTGAAAAGACTGCTAAGAGCCTGCTGTACCCAACATTTCAGGGTCAGTGAGCACTGGAGTAAGTGCCTGGTATGTGCTAGGAACCATTTCGTGCAGGAGCCCAGTCCTCACATTATCATTTCCATTACTACCTGACAGAAAAACAGACCCAGAGAGGTGACCTTCCCTTAACAAACGCACACAGCTGGTAAATAGCAGAACTAACATTCAAATCTCGGTCTGATTGACTTCAGTGTCCTTTCAAAACTCTTTCCTGATTGCGCTGTGGTGGAGAGGCATCTCTGAAGGAGATCCCTACATCATAGCAGGCCCATGTGCCTCTGCACAGCCATTCAGAGGGCTAGAGCTGGTCATTCTGCTTCTATTCCCTCCCTCTATCTTCAGATAGCTCAACAAGGAAGGGAGGTAGGTCCTATAAGAAAGAGCTCCATTTGCAGGGAAATGTAGCACCTAAAGGAAATCTAGCCAGTGCCTAGAACCCCGGAATATCCAAGCTGGAAAGGAGTCCAGAAACCACTGCAACCCCCTCTGTCATCAGAGGCGGCTGGCCCACAAATCTACAGCTCACCGGCCACAGAGTCAGCACCAGGACACGCGATTAGGACCCTTTTGTATGGGCCCCCAACACTGACATACTTTTAGAGTTAAAATGATGATTTAAACTGCTCCCACCTGGTATAACATGCAGACAGTTGAAACCAACTGGGTTAGGCCAAGCCCTAGAGATTTGATAGTGGGCCAATCAGTCATTCAACATTAATGGAACTTGCACGGCCTACAAGACACTCTGGGGAGAAAGCAAGGAAGCGGGAGACAGGCCTGCTGCTTCAGACATCTCATCCAGTCATCAAGAAAATGACTGATGGAAGTATACAGCAAAACACCTCAACCTACAGGCATTAGAAATAAATAAAAGCAGGCTGAGTTTGGCGTCTCACACCTGTAACCCCAGCACTTTGGGAGACCAAGGTGGGAGGACTGCTTGAGGTCAGGAGTTTGAGACCAGCCTGAGCAACAAAGCAAGACTGCCGTCTCTACAAAATAATTTTTTTAAATTAGCCAGATGTGGTGGCAGGTGCCTGTAGCCCCAGCTACTTGGGAAGCTGAGGTGGGAGGATCACTTGAATCCAGGACGTTGAGGTTGCAGTAAGCTATGAGCATGCCCCTGCACTCCAGCCTCAGCAACAGAGGAGACTCTGTCTATAAATAAAGACAAGTCTGAGGAAATGAAGGAAAGAATAACGGAATGAATTGCCGGCTCATAATTAAAATTAGGCGACCTAGCACGTAGAGGCGGGTCACCGAGCCTCAGTTTGCCCTTCTGTGATACTGAAGGAGTTCCTCCCCACCTACTGTACTGGCTTTATTGGGATGCTCAAGAAAAGATGATATATACAAAACACTGCAATAAGCATAAACAGAGAGATAAATGCAAATTATTTCTTTCACTCATTTCACGCTTGTGACTGTCTGGAGACCTCCAGTGCCTGAAGCCATCCGGAAATCTCCCAAGAGACACAGACTCTCCCTGTGGCTACACCTGAGCCACCACATACCTGGGTCTGAGGTACAGATGGAGGAATCTTCCAGTTGTTTGGCTTGCATGGGGCTAAGCACCTCAATATTTGAAAACATCTAGTCATATGATGATTTTCCTTTTCACCAGGATTTTTAGATGTGACAACAATAATTTTTTTAAAAACCAATGATTTGTTGAAAAATGATTTGCTGTCATACAAATGCCATGCGAGCATTATCTCACCTAGAACACTGGCAGTAAATGACAGATGTGCAACGCGAATACGGTGCCGCCTAACACCAAAACCCGGGTCTTCCCCCCCGAGCTGCTCTGTGGACACTGTTCCCTGCTCCTTCTCGCTTCCTGGGTATTCAAAATAAACATGGATCAAGAAACTACCAATCAGGCACTATGCTTATTACCTGGGTGACAAAATAATCTGTACACCAAAACCTTGTCACACATAATTTACCTATATAACAAACCTGTGTGCGTACCCCTGAACCTAAAATCAAGTTAATAATAAATAAATGAGTAATAAACATGAGCTTAGCCACCCTTCCCCAGGCTGGGGAGATGGCCACATAAAGCATCTGAGGACTATTGCGCCTGGCTCAGAATGTGTCAGATTAATTTAGCCACGCAGAGGTGGGAAGAAGCTTTCAAACAGCTGTCCAAGGCTCTTGGAAGAACCCTCATCTAAATTGTACAGCTCAGCAGCACTCACCTTTATTTCTTTGGGAGTAGACCGGACAGGGGTCTTTTTTCCTCCCTTGGAGGATTTGGAGGAGGTTGAGGAAATGCCCTGGGTGCGGCGGGGCTTCAGATCACTGAAGCTGCTGAGATATTTTTTGCGCAAGGCCAGCAGCTCCTGCAGGTACTGTAGGCAGTCCTGGGTGCGCGAATACATCCACGCCCGGTCCTCCTCCTGCCGCAGGTAGTACAGGCTGCTGTCCATGCTACTGGTGCTTTTGTACTTCTTTAAGGACTCGCTGAATTTCTCCCCGTGGTCCCCGACCACATACATGGAGCTGCTTCGAATCAGCTTCACTGCGCGGCTGGCTCCTTCGTAGAAGGGGCTCTCGGCCGCCGTCTTTCTCTGCGGGCTGGAGTTAAAGATGGAGTGGATCTTTCTGAACATAGCGCTCGATTTCTTTCTGTGGGTACCTTCCAGCTGCCTTGCCGCCGCCACTTGATCTAGATGCTGGGAGAGAAGCCGACATCCAGGCCTCGCACCATCTGCCTTCCAGGAGGCCTCTGATCTCTGGGATCCCAGGGAGCACCGGCTTGATCAGGTGGGTGACCTGCACATCTCCCATGGGGGATGTTTACATCCTATGACCAAGACGCCATAAACAACCCGAAGATAGAAGGTAGTGCACTGTGAGCTTCAAAACGAGTGCCCTGGCTGGCTTTATGAAGCATTTGGTGCAAATAGCTTCTGTGCTCTCCCGTGGAAGGCCCCAGCTGGATGGAGAAAGTGGGACAGAGCTTTGCCTGCTCAGTTATTTTCTTTCCTTTTCACTTTCCATCGCTGGCCATGGTTTCACTCAGTTTGAGCTCATCTTGGTGTGGATTTTTACATTTCCACCTGGGCTGAGCTGGCTCCAGTTCTGAATTCTCTGAATCCAAAATGAAATTCTACTTAGCAGGGACAGCCCTTACCCAAAATTCATGTGTTGCTCAGGGTAAAATCTAGTCTCCCGAGATAGGCCAGGGTGGACACACCAGGGCGTTGGCAGGAGCTCGCAGATCCCCCGATAAGCCGGGCTCTGAGCAGGCATCTGAGCGTCCTGGAGGAGCCTCACCCTGCGGTAATGGGACCTCGCAGCCGTTACCGGATAGCAGCCCATTGTGGAGGCAGGAGGAGGATTCAGATATCCGGACCACGACTTTTTGCACAAAAGCATCAGTGAGCTGAAGGGTGGCCACATATGTGGGGTAGACCCTTTCTTTAGCCTGAGCACGTTTTTAACTTCGACTAGTTAAGATGAGACATAAACTATTTTTTCAAGAGGGTTGTATGAATCTATTAGAATTCCAGAGATGTTCTCTGTAGCATTTTTCTTGGGCAGGTGCTAAACATTGTTTTTTTTTTTTTTTTGTTCATTCTTCTATGCAGTCTATTTCTCTCCTAGACTACAGTCAGAGAGTAGAAGCCTGCACCAGTCTCTAGTTCAGTCATTTTTTTTAAGCTATGAGCTAAGAGAAAATATGAGCCCCCAGAAATTGTATGTAAAGCATTACTGAATGAATGTATTAGCATGGTTTATTTTTGCTGTTTGCTTTGTGTGTGGGGGGTGTGTGTGTTTTAAGAGAATGAAAAGATTCATGGTTTTTTCAGATATTCAGAGGTCTGTGATGCAAATAAAAACATTTTTAAATGTTTCTATCCTGCATCAGAACAATAACCATACTTTTCTTTATATGACTGTAAAATATCATTATAAATGTTCTCCTGTTGAGGGCATCCTCTGCCTGTGGCATTCTTCTGAGCACGGGGGTGGCACAGCCCCTCATATGTGGAGCATTTCAGCTTTACAGTTGCAGCATGCTTTAGCGGTGATAAAGCATTCCCACACATATTAACTTATTGAATATTTGTAGCTTCCTTGGCAGAGAAGCATTATTTCCATTATCATCTTTAGTTGTCATCAATTCACAGATGAAGAAGGGGCGCCCTGGAGAGGTTATGAGACTTGTCTGTGGTCTCAATCAGGCGACTGCAGAACCAGTCCCCAGACCCAACTGTCCGGCTTCCAACCCATTATGCTGGTCCCAATGCCCCCTCACTGCAATGAACTCATAAAGTCACCGAGTTCCCAGGTATCCAGGGGGAATCTCTCTCCGACCCGCTTCTCTACCTGAACTAATGCATAATATCAAAGCACCCGGGATGGATAAGTGCTGACTGAACTTCTTCTCAGAGGTATCCACAGGCTATGACTACACATTCTTTCTCAGTAGTTCGTACCAGTGGGTTTATGATTACACTTATTCTACATGGATTTAGAGAGTTTAAATCAATAAAGATGAAGTCTCCCTCCATATCCAGAATGCCACAAGCGACCTAATCTCTTGATCACAAAGGGAATAAGACTGTCTTCCTCTATATTCTCCTTTCTTCACTCCTACCTCCTGCTGGATTCTTCCCAAGGGTCAGACCTAGAAAGAAAATTGAGAAAATTCTACTGACATCAACCCTGCAGAACATTTCGTGAACACGAAATGGACAGGACATTAAGCAGCAGCCATGGCCCAGCAGCTGACTCCCGTGAGTCACCTCCGATGCCAGTCCTGTCCTGAAGCCGCCTCCCTCCTGAAGCTCCTACTTAGTCAGGTGAGGGGAAAGAATGCTTTCTCCCTACAAAATACTCGTCACCTCTGCTGGTGGAAGAAATTCATCCAGAATAGTGACTGCCTCTAACGTATCTTACTTAGATTTTCTCATGGCCTTAGCTGTAAAAAATGAGTGTGAAATCACCTTGTGGCTTTTCAAAGTGTATTTCGTGTGTGTGTGTATGTGTGTGTGTACGTGTGTGTGTGTGTGTTTTAAGTAGAGATAGGGTCTTGCTATGTTGCCCAGGCTGGTCTTGAACTCCTGGCCTCAGCAATCCTCCTGACTTGGCCTCCCAAAGTGCCTGGATTACAGGAGTGAGTGACCATACCTAGCCACAAAGTGTATCACAAGGAAACAACAAATGCCCGTCAAACCCCAAATCAGGCTCTCCAGGCTTGACTCTTTTTATACATTGTGGAATGTGGACAAACATGTAAGCAGGGAGAGAGAAGAGCCTGCATCCTCTCTCCCAGCCTAGCCCCTCCACATCAGCCCCACTGCCTATGTGCTCCTCACTGGGCTCAGACCAGACTTCCTCTTCCTGGTGGTGTCAGAACCTTGAGGCTTGGCCAGAGAATCTGCATAAAGTGACTTGTGTAACAAAACTTGCTTTATTCCAGAATTTCTCAAATGTAAAGTACAGAACCCCAGCGTGGCGGCTGAGCAGTCCAGAGGATTTGCTGTGTAGCAGTGCTGGGCGGGGGCAGCTACAGGCAGCAGGCGTAGAAGAGCTGACTGAGCCTCTGCCTGCTCCTAGATGAGCCTGGTCTTGTGGTGCTGCTCATGACTGGAAGGGCAGGCCAGGGTAGCAGGAGAGAATGAGGGTATGGGCCTTATTCAGAGTTCGAATCACAGCTCGACTACCTACCAGCTTAAGAAAGTTATTTAAAACCTCTGAATTCTGGATCTATCACCACCAAAACTAGATACTACCTTTTTCATAGAGCTGGTGTAATGATTAAATGAGATACTATATCCTTTGACCTACATCTTCTCCTTCCTCCCTGCACCCCCACCCTGCCTCTGGTAAATACCATTTTATTCTCTATCTGTGTGTATTTGACTTTTTTTTTTTTTAAGATTCCACATACAGTGAGATCATACAGAATATTTATTTCTGGGTCTGGCTTATTTCACTTATAATGTCCACCAGGTTCACCCATGTTGTGGTGAGTGGCAGAATCTTCTTTTTTAAAAACTAAATAAGATTCCACTACAGATAGATGATAGATAGACAGATGATAGATAGATAGATAGATAGATAGATAGATAGATAGATAGATAGATAGACACACAGCTTCTTCATCTATTCATCCATCATTCATCCATCAGCGAACACTTTGGTTGTTTCCGTATCTTGGCTATTGTGAATAATGCTGCAATGTGCAGATATGTAGGATGAACAAGTCTAGGACTCTAATGTACAACATGAGGAGTACATTGATGTGTTGTATTTGAGATTTCTGCCAAAAGAATAGGTTTTAGGCGTTCTTGTCAAAAAAGGAGGGAGATGGATAACCATGTGGGATGACAGATACGTTAAGTCGCTTCACTGTAGTATCCATATCACTTTGTATATCAAAAGATCATGTCATCTACCTTAAATATATACAATTAAAAAACAATGAAAATAAATGAGATAATAGAGAACACTTAATAGGCATATTTGCTCAATCACAGTGATGATTACTTATAGGAATATAAAAATATGATTTCTACTTCACAGTTCCCAGCATATAGTTGCCAAGCTATTATTCCAGGCAAATATTTGGAATCGAATTATAATTCAAAGGGCCTTTCATTCTGCAATATTTGTAGAGATCACAGGCTCAAATGGGCCTTAATAACAATCAGCTAGAAACTGCTAGTTTCACCCACTATTCTGAATAGTGCTAAGTCTCCCTAAGATGTTCATTGGTTCCCCCTATCGTGAACAGCACACCTGCGTACAGGGCATTTGACCAGGCACCCTGTCCCTTTCTGGCATGGATTCAGGTGAGCACCTCATCATTTGCCTGCCTACAGTTGGGGACGTTGCCTCGTATCATGGTGTAACCTGGAATAGTCTCTGGCACACACCTCTCAAGATCATGGCTCCTTTAATCCCACTAGCCTGCAACTGTACTTCACCTAGAGTCCCGAGTCAAAGAAAACAATCAACACCTTGGTCCCTAATTGCACATCTAGAAATCCCCTCAACCACTCCCCTGACAGGAAGGTGACTCTGAGTCAGCCCTTCCCAGAGGCAGGGAGGTGGGGGTGGGGGAAACGAAGGAAGAGTGCAGAAGAAGGGGACGCTGAGAAAAGGAAGAGATCAAATAAATGTGTTGAATATTGAATGAAGGGTAAGATTACAAAGTTCGACAACGTGTATCCCATGTCACGAAGTCCATTTGCACAGTGTATTGGAACATTTAGCTTTCTGGTTGCAATATGAATTCTGAGGAAAGAATTTTCCCTGGAGACCAGCTTCCCTGGCTCAGACAGCGAAGGCCTGAGCTTTAGCTCTTTGACAGATGAAGCACAGTTCTCCGGGGAAAGAGCAGCTCCAAAGCCCTCCACATATGAAGACCAAAAGCAGAATAACACATTGCTACACCATCCCCTCTTAATTTAACGTGTTTGGAAACCTCTAAAAAAAAAAAAAAAAAGTACCTGTAAGCCATTAGATCCTCTGAGGTTTACAAGACTGAAAAATGTCCTGGTGCCTGAGTACACAAAGGGCTGGTGGTGGAACTATATCCACCTTTAGAACGCATGGCCCTAATTTGGGAGGATTGTGTACATTGCTGCCCGTCAGGCAGAATGGGCACATCTGACAGTGGGAGGTAGAGTAACCCAGCTAAGCCAAGCTTGGAGATGAGTAATGAGAGGCTGGATTGGAGAAAGTTGGAAGGGAAGGGCAAAGGTGGCAGCAGGCAGTTAAAGGAGGGTCTTAAAGGCCAGTTCAACAACTTTGGATTCAATTCTACAAGGTGCCTGTTATCAGACCTCTGGGAGCCATAAGACATTTTCCTTCAATTTAGAAAAAGTGCCCTCTCCAGGTGAAGGCTAGCTAAGCAGTCCCTACTGGCTCCCTTGGCAGGTGCCCTGGTACAGTGTACAGTCCACACAACAGTATATGGTGACCCTGGCTGGTTAAAAACTTAGAACAGAAGATGATGTGGCAAATGGAATTGTGAGAAAATTCCATTTAGGAAACTTAAGTAGGAGCTCCATATGATTCAAGAAAGGCTAATGATTTGTTTATCTATTACTATGTACAAACCATCCCAAGACTTTCCTGGCTTGAAACAACGATCATTATATTTGCTCACAAATCTGCAATTTAGCTGGGCTTCTGTTGGGTGTGCCAGTGGCACTTGTGTGGCTGCAATCAGTAGTGGGTTGTCGGGGTCTAGGCGCAAATGGGAAGCCTCTCCCTCTCCACATGATCTCTCCAGTGAGGTGGCTGGAATACTTAAATGGCTACTCAGGGCATCCAACAGTTCAAAGGTGGACACGGCCAAGCCTTCAGGCTGAAACTGGGAACTAGCGCCCTAGTTTTCCTACCCAATTCTATTGATTTAGTCAAATCACAGGACCAGCTCAGATTAAGGGGAGGGGACTACACAAGGGTGTGAGAATGGCTCATTGGGGCCACAGGTATAGTAGACTGCCACAGCTCCTTAGGAAGCTAAGATGGCCATCCAGGTGGAAGTGGGGAGGACTTCATTGGAAAGCAGCCACTGAACAGATTTTTCTAAGAATAAGCTCCAAATTATTTGTAGTTGACTTTGAGAATACTATATATCCTAGTCAATTTATTTTTCTAAATGTATTCAGCAAAGATTAGTAGCAAAATAGATTATAGTACCCAAAATCGAGTTTCATAAATCATTGTAGGAATAGGTCTCATTTTCCGAAAATGTAAAAGGAAAGTGAATAATTATGAGTGGATTATATAATACTTTGGAAAGACATATTCAGGAACTCAGCCTTATCCTCAATCATTTTAAAGTAATATACTGCAGCATTTTATTGGAACTTGTAGAAAAAAGATATAGTCTTCTCATGAATGCTTATGCTTCTTTATCAAACATTTACATGACAATCAACAGAAAAATTGAGTGTGATTTTCCAAACCCAAGGTAGAAGGCTGAGACTGATGGTACTTTTGGGGTTGGAATAAATGAAGTATCTGCTGTCCAGTATTTTTTTCACCTCCTGCACCTACCTCCTACCTACCTCTCTTCCCAGATCTTCCTCTCCCCTTATTTTTTTTCTTTTTTCTCTAATTTAAGGCTATTATATTAGAATATCAGTTTGGCTTCCATAACTCAGATAAGAATATATGTATTTATTTTTCTCTTGTGTAACAGTGCAGAGGAAGCTAATCCAGGGGAGATGTCTCTGCTCCACGTGAACACTCAGGGACCCAGGCTCCTTCCATGTCATTGCTCCCTCACTCCCTAAGTATGTTCCTCTTGCCTGCATGGTCAAAAGTGGCTCAGAAGGAAGTATCCTTGTTTCAGCCAATAGAAAAATGGGAAAGAAAAGGCTTTGCACATTCCTTTCACTTGTAATCA
Organism: Piliocolobus tephrosceles; assembly: GCF_002776525.5. Lineage (NCBI taxonomy): Eukaryota > Metazoa > Chordata > Mammalia > Primates > Cercopithecidae > Piliocolobus > Piliocolobus tephrosceles. The sequence continues at coordinate 66,002,603 of NC_045455.1, read as the reverse complement.
CCTCCCATTGACCAGAATCTACTCACAAGGTACCCAGAGCTGCATGGGGAGCTAAGACATATGGTCTTTTGTGGGATGATCTTGTGTCCAGCTCCAACTTCTGTTGCTATAACAGCTCTGGGGTTGAGGGGAGGCAACCAGCAATCTCTGATAGATCGTTCAGTTTCATTTGTGGAGTTAGGAAAGAGAAGGGAAAGAAGATGAAGAAGACATTTTCTTCATCTGGACCTCGAGTAGTGACATCGAGGGAAAAACAACTTTTTAACTTTTCACAAGATCAAAGTCTTCCTATTTATCCCCTGACAGGGAACTGGTCTGGCTGCCTCCTCCGCAACAGTCCTCCAGAATACACCTGGAGAGGGGCACAGCAGGACTCCTACCTCACGCTTCCTCACATCTTCACCTCCTCAATCAATGGAGGGATACTGATTGCTTTGTGGGGCTCCAAGTGTTGGGCCACCAGGCATTTGCTGATGGATTAGCCTTAGTGAATCTTCCCTAGAATCAAGTGTCAGCAACACTGGGGCAGAGAGTGAAGCTGCTCTGATGGGGGCATTCAAGGTGGTGGTTTTTTACACAGGCAGCCTCAGCTATCTGCTTCATCGATGAGAAATGGTGACTCTTCTTCAGGCAGCAGCAAGAACTCAGAACATATGTAGGTGAAACAATCCCTGCACATAGAGTGACCATATATCCAGTTTGTCTACTACTTGTCTATGGCATAATTATGAATAGCACTCCAAAGAGATGATCTTGTAGCCTAGGGTGCTAGTGACACAGCCAGCCTGGTCTTATTTGCGTGCTTGGGCATACAGTATGCCCAGGGGTATAGTATGCCCAGGCATACAGCATGCCCAAGGGTACAGCATGCCCAAGGGTACAGTATGCCCAGGTGTACAGTGTGCCCAGGCACATGGCATGCCCTGGTGTATGGTGTGCCCAGGTGTATGGCATGCCCAGGTGTACAGTATCCCCAGGTGTATGGTGGGCCCAGATGTATGGCATGTCCAGGCGTATGGCATGCCCAGGTGTATGAAATGCCCATGTGTATGGAACGACTAGGTGTAGGCATGCCCTGTGGCTGCAAGAATGGAGTGAGCTGCAGACCCTCAAGTCATCAAGAGGAAGCGAGAGGTCTCAGAACTGGGTCAATAGCACCGGGGTGCACTGGGAAAGGAGTGTTTGTTCGGAATTTAGTAACCTTCACTAAACCTGGTGAATTCACAGGTGACATCAGTGGGTGCGAAATGCTCAAAAAGAGTCCTCATTTGTCTGATCAGCTTGTCTCTAGCAGAGCCAGAAAAGCATTGAATGCTTTCCTGCTGCCATGGTGTATAGAGTGAGAGGGGAAATCACCAAGAGGTGGAAGCAACCCAAATGCCCATCAACAGATGCATAGATAACCAAATGTGGTCTATACATGCCATGGAATAGCATCCAGCCTTAAAAGGGAAGGAAATTCTGACACATCCTACAACATGGAGGAGCCTTGAAGACATGATGTGAAGTGAAATAAGACAGACACGAAAAGAGAAACACTGTATGATTCCACTTATATGAGGTGCCCAGAGTAATGAAATTCATGGAGACAGAAAGAATGGCGGTTGCCAAGGGCTGAGGGGAGGGGAAAATGGGAAGGTAGTGTTTGATGTGGACAGAGTTTCAGTTTGGGAAGATGAAAAGAGTTCTGGAGGCGGATGGCGGTGACTGCACCGTGTGACTGTACTTAATGCCACTGAATTGTACACTTAAAAATGGCTAAAATGATAAATTTAGAAACAAATAGATTCCCAAGGCCCTCTAGAGGAACTCCCGACTCTAGGAGATTGGAGAAGCTGGGAATTTTTCCTTAAAAAAAAAAAAAAAGCATCCCAGAGGATTATTACCATCAAGGAAGTTTAGGAAAGTATTGAAGTCCACGCTGATTTATAGGCACTCAATAAACGGTCGCTCAATAATAGTTGCCATTGTTATGAATAATGTAAATGGTTTCGTCTGTAGACATTCCACTTGAGAATCACAGTAGTAATCATGGTTAATATTTGCAAGCACTGACTACATAAGCTGGGCTTTTACATGTGTCATCTCACTTAATCCTATAACTTTACCTGTCAGGTATGATTACTGTCCCCACCACAGAGATAGGGACATTTAGAAGCGGACATTTTTAAGTAACGTGCCCAGCATCCTATATCTCTTGTGTGATAGAGCCGAGGTGTGAACGCAGAAGCTGTGTCACTGGAAGTGGGTATCCTTGCCACATTATGAGAAGCTCCCCCAGGGCAGGAATCGTGGGTGTTCTTGCTCCCTGTTGTATCCACGTTGCCTTTCTAGATATGTAGTAGGAGCTTTATAAATATGTGTTAAATGAGATTCAACCTTTTTGTGGTCATAAAAAATGGTTATCTGAATATTTGTCAAAGGAGAAATGCCTTGAGACTGTTTCCACCACTTCCCAGCTTCTTTCATTTGTCTCTAACTTCAGAGGTTCTGAAAAGGCACCAGATGTGGAGTTAGAAGACCTGGGTTCTATTATCAGATCTGGCAATTATTGCTGTGTGACTTTGGCAAAGCCTTTGGTTTCTTCTTCAGTAAAATGCCCGTCATAGGTGAAGTGGCTCACACCTGTAATCCCAGCACTTTGGGAGGCTGAGGCAGGCACGTCACTTGAGGTCAGGAGTTCAAGACCAGCGTGGCCAACATGGTGAAACCCTGTCTGTACTAAAAATACAAAAATTAGCTGGGCGTGGTGACACGGGCCTGTAATCCCAGCTACTCTAGAGGCTGAGGCAGGAGAATCTCTTGAACCTGGAAGGCAGAGGTTGTAGGGAGCTGAGATTGCACCACTGCACTCCAGTCTAAGCGACCAAGCAAGACTCCATCTCAATAAACAAATAAATGCCCATCATAATAAACCCTGCCCTCTTCTGCCCCCTGTTGGTTGGGTTTTAAGGATTCTCGAGCCACACAAGCTATAGTGTGGTTGAGGGCGGGATGGAATTGCCCTCCTGCACTCAGAAGGGCTAGGAGCTGTCCTGAGGAACACTGTGAAGGATTCACCAAGCAGATCAGAGCCCAGAGACCTAGAACAGTGACGCGGGAAGTGTGGAATGATTCCAAACTGCATACCTCACTGGCGACCAAAGACATTTAAATTAAAATAAAACTACATTTAATACTTGTTAGACCAGACTTTGAGAAAAATAATACCTGGGGTTGCAAGGGTGGAGAAAGTTTCAGGGGAAAGTTACTCTAATATGCTGTTAGTGAAGTGACAGCATCTATTGGAATAACTTTTGTTTGGGGTATTTTGGAAATACATATCAAAATCCTTAAAATTGTGTATTCACTTTGATTTGGCTATTCCAATTCTAGTAATCTAGCCTGAAAAAAATTGTCTTTTTTTTTTTTTTCTGAGACAGAGTCTCACTCTGTTGCCCAGGCTGGAGTACAGTGGCACAGTCTCAGCTCACTGCAGCCTCCACCTCCTGGGTTCAAGCAATTCTCCTGCCTCAGGCTCCCAAGGAGATGGATTACACGCATGTGCCACCACGCCAGGCTACTTTTTTGTATTTTTAGTAGAGACTGGGTTTCACTATGTTGGCCAGGCTGGTCTCAAACTCCTGACCTCGTGATCCACCTGCTTTGGTCTCACAAAGTGCTGGAATTACAGGCCTGAACCACCACATCTGGCCTCATAAATTTTCTACAACTGAGAATTAGCTAAATAAATTACACTCATATAATGGAACACAGCAGTTACTAAAAATGATGTCTTAGAGCAATAATTAATAATGTAAAAAGATATTCACAATGTAATAAGTGGGAAAAGTCCAATGTAAAACAGTATATACAACACATTCCCTTTTATGTGTCTGTATAATAAATATTTCATGTATTGTTTTTAAGTACACAAATGTGTTGTTTTGAAGTCATGTAGAAAAAGAATATTTAAATACACAAACATTTTTAGTATATTAAGAGAAAAAGGAAGGTTGAAAAATATATAAATAGTAAATACAGTATAATGTAAATGCTGAAAATATTATTTACATATATAAAGAATATATATCAGAAATATATATGACCAGAATATATGGTTAGAAAATAAAGCATTGGGCTGGGCACAGTGGCTCATGCCTGTAATCCCAGCATTTTGGGAGGCCGAGGCAGGTGGCTCACTTGAGGTCAGGAGTTTGAGACCATCCTGGCCAACATGGTGAAACCCAGTCTCTACCAAATACAAAAACTAGCCAGGCATCATGGTGCATGCCTGTAATCCCAGCTACTCAGGAGGCTGAAGTAGGAGAATTGCTTGAACCCAGGAGGCAGAGGTTGCAGTGAACCAAGATTGTGCCACTGCACTCCAGCCTGGGCGACAGAGCAAGAACTGTTCTAAAAAGGAAAAAAAAAAAAAAGAAAAGAAAAGAAAGCATGTATAAGCTTAAGAAAATTTTTTTAAACTGTCATCTTGTTATAAAGTGCTAGCTCAGCTGTTTTGTGCTTCAATTCCTGCCCACTACAAGTAGGTTTGACTGATACACCAAGCTAGAGCCTTATCAATTCCCCTGAAATAACCTGTGACCAGTCTTAAAATTGGATACTAAATCCTTAGGGCCTTGTGGATCTCTATTCTGATCATTTCTTTTCTTCAGTTCTGTTCGTTTCTGATTATCATGTTAGAAATAATTTTTAAAACACCCACCCACTGTTATTCTATCTTCACCAGTCTCGTGGTGATCAGTTCACCGTCATCTAAAGTCAAACCAAGAGGCAGGGGCGGTGCATGCTGAAAACAATGGGGGAGAAAGGAGATGTCTGATAGCATTAGAAAGATGGATTGATACTTGTGGTCTGTTTTGCCCACTGCTGTATCTCCCTAGCTTATCTGTTTTCTTTGATCTTCTCCAGAGAGCAAGCTAAGCCAAAGCCACACGTGGTGAATGATTAACCAGTGTACAAGGCAATCTGGAAACAGTTCCTCCCCTCCCCCAGGGACCCCAGCACCGCACATTGTTTTCACTCTTGTTATAGGTCAGTCAGGATGGGCTACTTTTGCTGTGACAACAAATAACTCCAAACTCTTATTGGCTTATTACACAGATTTCTTTCCCAATCATATTGCATATCTATTGCAGGTCAGCTGGGGGCTCTGCTTAGCCTCTTGGGACTAAGGCTGACCCAAACTTCATCTCAACAGATTGATCATGGCAGGGGGTAGACAGCATGGTGAATCATGGATCATTCCTAAACCTTCCAAATGTAAATTACACATATCACTTCTGCCCACACTTTGTGGACCAAAGCAAGTCATATGGTCTCTTCAAATTTCAAAGTAGGTGGGGAAGTACAATCTTAGCCTGTGCCTGGAGGAGAACCAGAATATTTGTGAACAGCCCTAAAAATGTCCGCGTATCATCACGGTTTGTGTATTCAAACCTTTTCCCCCTTTCAGTTCAATGTCAGCTCACATGGGGCAGGAATAAAGTCTTCTACATAGTTAAATCTGCCCCATCACCTAACCCAATTCCTGACACACCGCAAGTACTATTTATTGAGTGCATGAAGGAACAATGTGTCCCACATAATTGAAACTGCCTTTGCGAAATTATAACTGAGAAAATTATGACAGTGAAAGATATCAGACTTAACTGACCCCACCTTGCTTCGAATCTCTAAACAGTCCTTGTTCATTCCTGGGCATAGTCTGAACTAGCCTTGGGAAGGAATTTTGTTTATAGTTTAAAGCTAAACTGTCCCTGTAAAACAAATGAAAAGCTACCAGCCACCAAGTTAGAATAAGAGGGGCTGGAATTCTAAATATTACCAGCCATTATTCCGAAGGTTGTAAGATTTGCAACTTCCCAACTTACTCTTGAAGGTAACATCACTATTGTGAACCTAGGATCCACCTTTTGAGATGTCTTTTCCAGTTTTTGCATTTCTAACAACTGAATGGCCCCACCTGGACCTGCCAACCAGTTCTGTGGCCCCACCCAGGAACTGACTCAGCATAAGAGAACAGCTTTGACCTCCCTACAGTTTCATTCCTGGGCCAACCAATCAGTACTCCAGATTCACTGGCCTGCCCACCAAATTATCCTTAAAAACCCTGATCCCCAAGTTTCCGGGGAGACTGATTTGAGTAATAATAAAACTCAGGTCTCCTCCACAGTCAGCTCTGTGTGAATTACTATTTCTCTATTGCAATTCCCCTGTCTTGATAAATCAGCTCTGTCTAGGCTGCGGACAAGGTGAACCCATTGGGCGGTTACATAATGAGGAGGCAAATGTAGGAATTTAGGTGCTTTGAGGTTGTGCTGTGTTGTTAGTTGTCAGCTTTACATCACTTTCATCTGCTTCTCACTGGATCTTCCTTTCCTAGAATCTCCTGCCTTTTACAGGTTGAGTTCAATTTTCCAGTGAGAGAAACTTGCCTGAGCTTGGGAAGAGAGTGAAGAGAGGCAATTCTCCTCAGGTCATGGGGGCCACAGCATACAGAAGGTTCACAGTGGCTTCTAGGCTTCTTGTCAAGCACCAGGTTTGGTAGGAGTTTTTCCAGAGTTTCTTGAAAATTGAAAATTGCAGCAGTTTCCTGGCAAATGTTAGAGAACCACCCGCTTAGGTGTTCAGTCTGACCTTCCAGCTGTTTCCATGACCTTCCAGCTGGTTTCACTCCCCCAGCTCTTGTTCCTTCATATAAACCCTAATTCTTATATTAAACCTCGTTGTCCCCATAACACACAGAGTGGCTTTAATGCAGGGTCTTCCTTTATTTTTTCTGAGAGTTAAACGAAATTTTTTTCCTTTTGGTCACACTCCAAAGAAACTTGTTACATTTACTCTGTAGGCAAGCCCTCTATATAAGGTTTACTAGTGTGTTTCTTCTCAAGTCTTAACTGGAAAAAGGGCCTAAAGATCGTTTCAGAGCTCTAAAGGTGCAGTACCTGCTAGCAGTCTGCCTTGCTTCTCCATTCATTAACAGCCTCTCTGCTGGGCAAAAGTGCCAGTCTTATTTGTGACAAGTAAATTAGGAACAGGTATAGCTAGAGGTCGTAAATCTTTCAAGCTTTGCAGGAAGATTGGCAAACGTGTCTATCCTGACCTATAATTGCATTATCTTCCCACTAAATTCTCAGCTCCCTGGTTTGCCCCTTTCAGCAAAGCGTGTTATTTTCTTCATCTTGGAAGGAACCTGAGTGAAACTGCTACTTCGCATCAAATATTGATGCCTGGTTCAATCTAGGTTTTTAGGGCATAGATTGTGCTTGTCGAGAGTGTATATTTTATCCCTACACTTTTAAACGCCCTTTGAGTGGAAAATGGCTGGCCCTTTCAATGCTGTAACTCAAAAAGCTGATGGAGAGAAGCCACACACCCCTCTAACAGTGCTGGGTGGATTAATCAATTGCTGAAAGTGAATATTAAAAAAATTCAAGACTCAGCAGGATTCTCAGTGTTTGTGAAGAATCACTCAGTTCACTGTGGATGCCAGCACCAAGCTCCACCTCCCAGTGTCTGTGAATCAACATCTACAGCACCTAAGCTTATCCTTTCCATCAATGAACAAATATTTGCTGGGAGCCACTCTGTGCTCATCACTGCCCTAGGCTCTGTGAGGGTTTTCCTCGGGCTGTTCCTTCTCCGTCTCCTTCATAGTTTTCTTTTCATCTATCAGGTCATTAAATAAATGCAATGACGACAGCTAACTGCGCTCTTACATGGTGACTGTTTTCTTTCATGTGGCTGACCACGCAAGTCTTCTTATTTCCACCAGGGGGCAGCACGTCCACAGGCTCAGCCCTGGTCCTGCTCCGTGTGAACAGCAAAGCAAGGATCATTCAGGCCATTACAATAACGTGTGTACCTAGATGGAGAGGAAGCCTGTCAGAATTAGCGAATGTGTGCAAATTTCATGTGCCGTGTGTGGCCGGGTGGATGTATATTCACATCTTAAAAGCTATGGCAAAGGCATTGTCACTATTTTGTTCAACATGCATTGAGCACCTGCCATATGCCAAAACTGGTGCCACTTGCCTTAGTTTTTGTCTTTAATATGAATTTATTTATAATTAGCATTTTATATGAAGAGCAGTGCCAGTGAAATGCATTGAGGTGTATTTGTTTTGACACTTAAGTAAAATAAGCATTTCCCTCTAATCTGTTGACTGCCATTTAATTGGCTTATAAAGCACCTTTTCTATTAAGAATAACATTTTTAAATTAATTACATTCAGGCAAAACTCTAATGAGCTGGGGATGAGACACAAATGCAGGAGGGCATATTAAAGTTATTTCCTTGAAGTTAAAACATTCCAGAGTTTACCTACAAATTTAAAAAGCATTACCTTCGGCTCCATTTGTTAAATTGTCCACATGCACCCAGGGTTCTGTGATGCTTTATTTGCATACAGTGATGTATTTACAAATGGAAGGTGCCAGGCAAAAAGGAAGCCCCTCACCAGGTCCAAAATAAGAACTTCTGAGAGTGCTGCCTGTGTTGTCCTGGGCTGGGAAGTGGCTACCCAGGGACTGAGGGCCAGGAACAAGGGGAGTGAATTACCAAGGGGGGTTCCTGCCCAAGACTGGGGGAGATGGTTGCCATTTCTTTTTGATGGACCAAGGCCAATGCCACACCTTATTATTTCTGACAAATGAAGAATTCAGTAGTGGTCAAGGGCCAGGTGTCTGAGGAATTTTAAAAGATGAGAAGGGCCTGGTGTGGTGGCTCACGCCTATAATCCCAGCACTCTGGGATGCCAAGGTGGGTGGATTCTTTGAGCCAAGGAGTTCAAGACTAGTCTGTGTAACATGACGAAACCCTTCTCTACAGAAGAGAAATACAAAAAGACAGCTGGGCAGGTGGCAGACGCCTATGGTCCCAGCTACTTGGGAAGCTCAGGCAGGAGGATCGCTTGAGCCAGGGAGAACAAGGCTAGAGTGAGCTGTGATAGCATCACTGCACTCCAGCCTGGGCCACAGAGCCAGACTGTGTCTTAAAAAAATAAAAATAAAAAATATGAGACAAGGGGGAAGAAATGGAAAGGGCCACAGAGAAGTTGTAGCCACATCTTGAAGGAATAACAACCAGCCTCAGTCTAGGCAATTTACTGACTCACTCAATCCTGGTGATAGCAACAAGGAGGTAGATATTAGTATGACCATCCCCATTTTTCAGAAGGGAAGTGGATTCACAGAAAAACTGTGTAACTTGTCCATAGCACACAGCTAGTAAGGGAGCTGGATGTGAATTCAGACAGGCAGCTCAGGGTCTCTTATTATCCTCTCTACTACCCTGCTTTTCTGTGTGTGAACCACAAGGAAGACTGGCTTATCAGTCAGTGAAAACTTCACGAAAATAATTATGAGGCAAACACTGCAAAGTGTTACCTTCCATGAAATCCAGGTGGTGGGGGTCTTGGGTGTTTGATATATAACTTCCTCAAATTTTGAAATACGCTAATAATTTAAATAATTTATATGCTGATAAGACAGTGTAATATAAAATTTACATTTCTAAAAAACTATACATATTGAAAACATTACACTAAGTGAAATAAGCCAGGCACAAAAGAACAAATGCTGTATTATTTCAGTCATTCTAGGTACCTATGTCAGAGGCATATGAACCAGAGCAATTTCATCTTGAATAGGGACTGGGTAAAATGAGGCTGAGACCTAATGGGCTGCATTCCCAGACAGTTAGTCATTCTAACTCACAGGAAGAGACAGGAGGTTGGCACAGGATACAGGTCATAAAGACCTTGCTGATAAAACAGCTTGCAGTAAAGAAGCCAGCCAAAACCTACCAAAGCCAAGATGGCAACAAGAGTCACCTCTGGTCGTCCTCACTGCTACACCCCCAGCAGAAGCAAGAGAGGTTACAAATGCCATGGCAACGTCAGGAAGTTACCCTATATGTTCTAAAAAGGGGAGGCATAAAAAATCCACCCCTTGTTTAGCACATCATCAAGAAATAATCATAAAAATGGGCAACTACCAGACCTTGGGGCTGCTCTGCCTGTGGAGTAGCCATTCTTTATTTCTTTACTTTCTTAATAAGCTTGCATTCATTTTACTCTATGAACTTGCACTGAATTCTCTCTTGTGTGAGATCCAAGAACCTTCTCTTGGGGTCTGGATTGAGACTCTATTCTGGTAATATCTTTCTGTTGAACCATGCAAGGGCAACACTGAGGAGAACCCCTACCCAAAGGAAATAGACTACAGCACTGATTGGCCAACTTTGGGTAAGTGGGGTGCATATACCTGGGTAAAGGATGGGACTGGGTTACAGGCCCAACTTAAGAAAGTTAGAGTCTCTCCTAAGACAAGTGGGCTAAAGGCCCCACTCAATCAAAGGTAAGGATGCTTGACTGAACATGAGTTTGAGGCTCAACGTAGGAAAGTTAGAGTCCTTCCTAAGATTTAGGGGGTTAGAGGCCCCTCTCAGTGAAGTCCCTCTCAGCTAAGAACGGATTTGGCACTATGGGATGTTAACTGCTATTCTCTTTGAATTAATCTGCCTTGCACTCTTTGCCAATGTTGGGATTCACTCAGAATGGTGGCAGAAATATTAAAGGTAAATATTAGGGAAAGTTATAGGTAATAGTCACAAACCTTTTGGAAGGCCGAAAGATTACACAGCTTGCAATAATTGAACACTGAAGGCAGCCGGTTCTTACCTTGGAGTATTAGGTCATAGGGTAAATACTAGGGACAACAGAGGCTTCCCAGTTAAGTCTGTTTACCCTATCTCCATTAACTAATCTTTGAGCTAGATGGCCCTCTCAGGTGGCGGTTGACCAGGGATATTGCCCCCAATGGTATTTACTTTAAACCTGGGTAACTGAGCTTTAATCATTCCTAGAACTACTCTCTTAACCATGTTAATTATCTGCAAGTGTGTTTACTCAAAGCTTTTGTTGTTAATTGTATACCAAATAAATGCTTGGACAAGCAGCAGTGACAAATCTCTCTTGGTGTGCAGGCAGTCGGACACTCAGCTAGACGGGCAAAACAGAATATCTTTGTGTCAGTGTACATTTTATTCATCCATCGTTTGGGTCACGGTCTGCAGGCAGACACCTGCAGCTAATGCCCTCAAGTGTGAGAAGCAATACTTCATGCTGGCAGCTGGGGGTGACAGAATTAGGCATGTATAGGATCGTGGGACTTAGAGAGCTTTTTCCTCCCTAAAAAAGGAAACTTGAGAGCTGATGGGATGGCTGGAAAAGATCCCTTCATGACTAACAAGGGACCGCCTGAAATTTTGATTCAGTGTCGGCTGCAATGGGCATGTCTTTCTCTGGCCTCCCTGAATACTTTGCCTTCCCCACCCTGCCACAGACAATGCTTTTCTCCCTTCCCTTTCCTTTCTTTCTCTGTGCAAACCAGTTGAATCCATGATAAAAATCATTGTTTGTCTCCTCTGTAAAGTTTTGATTAATAGAAAAAAGGATTTGTGAGCCTAGTCTTAAGCTGTAGTGAATCTGGTGTGCTCTGTGTGTCTTTCTGTATTGTTCCCTCATAAAGAGGGGTACCTTAGGATAGAACATGGCCTTAGAACCCATAAGCCTACTGTTCAAGATGGCCTAGCAAAGTGGTCAGTTATAAACTTTGCTGCAGATGCCTGAAAAAAAAAAAAAACTGGATGGGGTTTCCCTCCTGTCTTCTATATCCTTGGGAACCATATGGCCTTGCTTTCTCTTTTCACAATGGCAGCCCAGGTTCAGGGTTCAATTCCTGGCTTATGGAATGAGTCCTTTATCTTCTGTATGTCTGTGTATTTACATGTGTTGTGCATGTGATATGAAAGAGCTTTGATTAATTGGTTTAAAAATAAGTGCTTAAATCAAATATTTTGTCAGAAAAGTAAAAAGTGTAATGCCTTTTAGTTCACATGACTTTAGTAATTTTTGGGTAATAAAAACAGCTTTAAAGATTATTGGTAAAACAAAGACATTTGGTCTAAATTATGCAGGTCAGATATTAAGTTTGCTAAATGCTTTAAGGTCATAAACTGCTTCTTTGACTTTTAAAAATTGTTCAATTTATTTTGGAGCATTAGAGTCCAGATGCGGCCTGGGGACATGTGAAATTAGCCATGCCCCCTATCTATGCCAAGAAGGTTATAAAGAAAAGAGATTTTATATAAGAAAGGATTTTGTATGGTAAATTTTTGTCCTAATATAAAATGACTGGTTGTTTAAAAAGAGGGATGCTTAGGACAAGTCAGAAAGTCCAAGCGGGTTGTAGATGGTCTGTGTACATTGTAAAAGAATTTATAAAGGGAATTTATGCAAGAATGTACAATTTAAAGGTGATTAGGCCTCCTAAATGCTTCAAAAAAATGCCACTATGACTCTTAAATGTACAGCTTGCCTGCTTTACAGCTAGGTAAGACCTGGGACACATGGAGTTAGACAACGGAAAGAATCAGACCTTATCTGCACTTCTGACTGGGTCCTAGGCTCCACACTAGTACGTAATTAAAACCCTGGACTTACCAAGGTTTTCACCAAAAGTAAAAGTCACTAAGAGTTAACATTGTAACATGTAGTTAAGACTACTAAAGAAAGAGTTCTATGTGTAAGGCACGAAAGGAAAGTGAAATGTGTTTCTGGTTAAAAAAAATTAAGAAAAGTCAAGAAAATGTGGATTTTTTTTTTTTTTTTTTTTTTTTTTTTTTTGCCTAGATTACAGGGTTAAAGTGTTGTTTTAAGTTAGGATAAAGCTGAAGGTATGAAAAAGTTGTAGAAGGTTTGTGAAAAATTAATTGTAAAAGAGATTCCATGTGTGAACACATTAGCTAAAGGTAAAGGGGCATTCAGTTTTCCTGTAAATTAAACATCAAAGTAATCTTTTTTGACTTTTTGCTTAAAACGTTACTGATTCTTCGTTTTGTTTTTCAGAGTCAAGGAAACTTAAGGTATTTACAGCTTTTGACAATTAACTAAATTATACTTCTGTGAACAAAATTTGAAGCATATTTGTTTCTCTCTACCTGATTCCTCCAGAATTTGGGAACTATTTGTGAGTGTCTTAACTTATGGCAATATATTGCAGTAAGAATCTGTTTCTTTTGCAACAGGACACAATTGGAAAAACTGGTTATTTTACCAAGGCTTTGACTGGAATGGTGTGTTTTCCTTTAAGGAATTAAACTTGACTTATAGATCCAATAAAAGCCCCTTGGGAAAACTGGCCTCACACCTTGTCTACACAGTCCCTGTACAGGGTTCCTGACCTGTGGTAAGTAAAGAATGTCACTTTCTAACAGACCTATGACCCCCCCAAGTTATCTGGGAAATGGCCTAGGAGCCCCGAATTATCTGGGAACCACAAAAGGAGAGGAATTTACTCAACTCATAGGTGTTTAAGGGTACAAACCCATGGCTCAGCTCTAAAAAAGTCTTGTCTAAGATTCCATCTATGGAACAGGATTCCACCAAAGCCAATTTAAAAAGAGCTTATGTGAAAAATAATTATTCTTGCTGTACTTTATATGAATAATCAGGCCAAGTATAATATAGCAAATTAGTCTTATCATGATTTGTCTTTAGTATAAATGTGAAACCGAAGAGAGAAATTATATTTTAAGAACTATAGTACACTTGTTATTAGATTCTAGTCTCATCCTTTTTGTTCGTTTGTTTGAGTTTTTTCCCACAATTTAGGCTAACCCTGCTTATCCCTGTAAACCAACCAGTAATCTCTGGCTGCTGCTAAAAAGAAACAAAAAGGATGGGTAATGTAAAAATCTGGAGTCAATATTCTAATTCTGGGCACATGGGCAACCCCATATCATCCTGGTTCCAACAGTTGCCTAGTTCATAGAAAGCCTTCTGATTCAGTTTACTTAGGATAATTTTAATTATTTTGCTTTACTCTTGTGGAATATATTCCAGTTGTACTCTTTGTGTAGGAATGCAGGATAAGCTTACTCAATGTTTTCTTAAATTGAACACTTTTTAATCTTCCACATATCACCTTTTGTTGGAACTTAAGAGTTATGAATGGCCCTCAGCATACTAATGCTTTCTGACTGAGCTCCTCTCTACCCTGAATACAAGACACCCTCATAGTTACCCAGGGAATATCATCACTGCTATTCAACCTGGAGAAGTTACAGAAGATGGACCTTTGTCCCTCTGCAATCCTTAGGATTAAGGGTTCTCTTATAAAAGAGAGGGGGGAATGTCAAAGACATTTGTTTTCTTTCTTTCTTTTTTTTTCTTTTTTTTTTTTTGTGATGGAGTCTCACTCTGTCATATAGGCTGGAGTGCAGTGGTGCGATCTCAGCTCCCTGCAACCTTCGCCTCCTGAATTCAAGTGATTCTCCTGTCTCCACCTCCCAAGTAGCTGGGATTACAGGTGCCTGCCACAATGCTTGCTAATTTTTGTATTTTTAGTAGAGATGGGGTTTCACATGTTGGACAGGCTGGTCTCGAACTTCTGACATCAAGTGATACCCACCTCTGCCTCCCAAAGGTCAGAGGTGTTTGAACCAGAGTAACTCCATCTTCAATACAAGCTGAGTAAAATGAGACTGAGACCTGCTGGGCTGCATTCCCAATAAGTTAGGACATTATTAGTCACAGGATGAGATAGGAAGTCAGCACAAAATACAACTTATAAAGACCTTGCTGATAAAACAGGATGCAGTAAAGAAGGCAGCCAATACCCACCAAGACCAAGAAGGCAATGAGAGTGACCTCCGGTCGTCCTCACTGGTACACTCCCACCAGCACCATGACAGTTTACAAATGCCATGGCAACATCAGAAAGTTATCATATATGGTTTAAAAAGGGGAGGCATGAATAATCCACCCCTGTTTACCATATAATGAAGAAATCACCATAAAAATGAGCAAACAGAATCCCTCAGGGCTGCTCTGCCTATGGAGTAGCCATTTTGTTATTCCTTTACTTTCCTAATAAACTTGTTTTCACTTTACTGTATGGATTCACTTTGATTTCTTTCTTGTGTGAGATCCAAGAACCCTTTCTTGGGGTCTGGATTGAGACCCTTTTTTGGTAACAAGTGTGAAAGAAAGTATCTTGGGCCCCCAAAATCACTAAGGAAAACTCAAGCTGGGAACTGCTTAGGGCAAACCTGCCTCCCATTCTATTCAAAGTCACTCCTCCGCTCACTGAGATAGGTGCATATATGATTTGCCTCCTTTGGAAAGACTCATCAGAAACTCAAAAGAATGTAACCCATCTGTGTATCACCATTTGTGTATCACCCATCTGTAACCTAGAAGCTCCCTCCCTGCTTCCAGTCTTCCTGCATTTGCTTCAAGTTGCCCCGGCTTTTCAGACCAAACCAATGTACTTCTTATATATATTGATTAATGTCTCATGTCTCCCTCAATGTATAAAACCAAGCTGTGCCCTGACCACCTTCAGCACATGTCGTCAGGACTTCCTGAGGCTGTGTCACGAGCGCATCCTCAACTTTAGCAAAATAAACATTCTAAATTAACTGAGACCTGTCTCAAATTTTTGGGATTCACATTTTGGTAACCATGGGGGGATTCTGAGTGGAGATGCCCCTGACCTTTGACAAATCTTCTATGGATGCTTGGTACCAGCATGAGCTAACTTTATGGCTCAAACCAATAGGACAATTTGCTGAGGTCTGAGGGCACCCCCTCCAGAGAATCCCTGCTCTCCCAAAATTAGGTCGAGATCTAAAGTTTATTTTGCTGTAAAACTCCTCTTATTATTATTATTATTATTATTATTATTATTATTATTATTATTATTATTTTGGAGTTTTACTTGCTTCCAACAGGAAAGTAAGTTTTCCTGCTTCCATGACGATGGAAGGGAAGTTACTCCTTTATGGAGTTTGGGCTTGCTTCCAACAGGGAAGATGAAGGTTTTTTCTGGCTTCTATGATGGTGGAGACAATCTACAACTGAGACCCATCACTAGGTAAAAAACTGGTTTGGGATTCTGTCTTGCAAATTCTTTTTAAACGACTCAAGTTAGCATTAAGAACCAGCTGGTGTTCATTTCTGCTTACACTTAGAGTGCTCAGAAATAATAAAATTTGTGTGACTATTGTTAGTTTAGCAGCATTTTGTCCTAGCTGAAATATGGTAATAAGATTTAAAAAAAAATTTTTTTTTTGGTTAAAGGAGCTCAATAGCTAAAATTCAGCTTGATTAAAAGGCTAACATTGAAGGGGTGTGTGTGTGTGTGTGTGTATGTGTGTGTATGCATGTTTGTATTTGAAAGGCCTTTGTATTTTGGGGGGATTTTTTGTTTTTCTCTCCTAAGACCTTGTCTTTTTTTTTTTTTTTGAGCCAAATTTTTATTTTTATTTTTTATTTTTTTCTCAGTTGAATGAATTCTGTTTGCACCTGATTTTTTGACTAAAACAGTACTGCAACAGAGGATACTCTTGGGTTTTTAAGGAAGAATGTAGTTTAGACACTCAGAAATGTCTGTTTAAAAAAAGTGGGGGTCTCCATGAATCTATAAAATGTACTTCCATCAGCAGGCCTAATACATTTTTATATGTATTCATGTGTTGGGTACAGAATGTTTCACTACTAAATATATATAAAAGAGCTCTAATTGGCTTAAAGAAAAATAAAAGGCTAGATGCAGTGGCTCACACTTGTAATCTCAGTACTTTGGGAGGCCAAGGTGGGCAGATCATGAGGTCAGCGGTTCGAGACCAGCCTGGCCAACATGGTGAAATCCCATCTCTACTAAAAATACAAAAATTAGCTGGATGTGATGGCACACACCTGTAATCCCAGCTACTTGGGAGGCTGAGGCAGGAGAATTGCTTGCACCCGGGAGACAGAGGTTGCAGTGAACCGAGATCACGCCACTGCACTCCAGCCTGGGTGACAAAGCAAGACTTCATCTCAAAAACAAACAAACAAAAAAAAACAAAAACAAATGAAAAAACACTTAAATTAGATACTAAAAAAGATTAGTCAAATGCTTTTTCAAGTTTATGTAACTTAAGTAAAATCTTTAATAAATAAGCCAGCTTTAAAATTGTTGGTAAAGTAATATTAGAAATGTCTTAAGAATTGCCAGCATACATTTTTGTTTGCATTTATTAATCAGGCAATTTTGTACTTATCCCTGCCAGATACTATAAGGTGTCAAAAATTGGCATAGGGGTTACAAAACTATAAACCCAGCCCAAATCAAAATGATCTTTGCTTGTGTAATTTAATATATAAGACATTGATATGGGTTTAATGAAAATAGCTGCATCTTGAATTTAGTAAGATTACCATAGCTTCTAATCCTGTGGCTTTAGGCAGCCTAGTCCACAGACAATAAGTAGGTTTGTTTTGGGAAAGGGCTGTTACCACCTTTGTTTTCAAAGCTAAACTATAAACTAAGTTCCTCCCAAAGTTAATTCAGCTTATGCTCAGAAATGAATAAGGATAGGTTGGAAGTTATGAGGAACATGAAGCCAATTAGGTGAAATCTTTTTTTTCACTGTCTTAGTTATAATTTTGCAATGGCAGTTTCAGAACTTTAAATCATGACTATCACAGTTTTCATAAATAATCTACATAAACAACTAAAATAAGTAAATGTAATGGGACAGATACTTGTAGACAAACTGGTCATAATTTAGAATAGAAAGTTATATTAAATTAAATAATAGATATTTCATTATTTGGGTGTTTTCCAATAAATATATATTGTAGGGAAACATTTCTGCTAAAAAAAAAAAAAAAGAAAGAAAGAAAAACAAGAGGTGTGTCCTTTTTTATATAAAAAAATGTGAACAAGTTTTGCCTAATGCAAACTTATTTAAGAGTTATGTATAAAACAAGGTAAAAGGAACCAGGAAATAAAACATGTAAAGAAAGTAATAAAAATAAAGAGGTAATTTTTTTAGGTAAAAAAGCTTAAAGAAAAATAATTTTATATAAGAAAGAATCTTCTATGGTAAATTTAGTTCTAAAATAAAGTAACTGGTTGTTTAAAAAGGAGGGATGTTCAGAACAAATCAGAAAGTCTGACAATGTCATGAACGGTCAGTATAAGTCACAATAAGAGGATCTATATATTACAAAAAAAAAAAAACCTGAAGCTTTTATATAATCAAGCTGTCATTGTTATTAAGTTTTGGTTTGCTCAGGAAAAAAAATTGAGATTGAAAAATTTTTTAAATTAAGGTCATTACATCCACGTATCCTCCTGCATATGCTTTTAAAGTCTTTGTAACATTGAGTTACAGAGCTTTTAACTCCTGGGTCTAAAAAGTACACCAAGTCCTGCTAAATCTTAAACACTGACAGCAATTAAAGGCTTATCTTCAGGCCCCATAGAAGATGCCGATCAAAATAAGCTGCATTCCTGAGACACAGAGCAAGAAACGAAAGCTATTCAACTCCTCAAGACTCAGGGACTAATGGGAAAGAGGTGGGCGCATAAGACTGTCAGGGCCGATTTTGAAAGATAAAATAAGTTCAGTTTCTCTATAAATTAATTATTAATGTCAAAGGCACACTGACGCAAAACCAGTATATGGAGCCCTGTGTCAGATTAACAAGATTTTCTTGAAGCATTAACCAACTCCTTAATAAAGGTTATAAAGGTTATAAAAGACTTATGGAAGTTATATAATGAAGATTGTTTACAAAATTTAAAAAAACTAATGTAATTGGCTTCGTGCTGTTTATACTAGGGCTTCTTGTTTAGGAAATTAAGTCTCCTCTCTCAAAGAATGAAGGTTTTTGCTTTTTTGAAATCCTTGAATTATCACTTTGGTTAAATAAATGACTTTACAATGACCTGTAATCCTATTTTGTAATATAAAGTGTTTTAAACCTTTTATATTTGACCAACTGTCCAAAATCAAATTATGAATTATGTCTTTTTCTAATCTAATTAATCCTTTAAGACATTAGGTTCTATAAAGTTCAAAAATGACATAATCTGACTTATTTGATATAAAAAATTATATAGGAAGCATTGTCAAATACAAAATGGTGTTTGGTTTTCTTTGGGCTGTATTTGTATAAATATATTATTGTTATGTGTTCCAAAATTATGGGAAACTCCTGTAATTCTGATATAACTTAGTGTATATTTTCAGTAATAATCATAATTGTTATATTAAAATTGTGTGCCACGGAGGTAACTAATTTCCTTGTCAATTGTGTTTTTTAACTATGGCTGCCTTAAAACTTTTTTCATCAATGGACAATTACTGTCTTGTTTTGGTCCTCTTTAGAAGGTGATTTTGTAATCAACTATAAATCTCCAACAGGTGCTCTTGAATACAGGTTTCTGATAACTTTGGAGACTGTGACATCAAAATAGAGGAAAATCTTTCAGGATTCATGGAGAGCTAAAACGTTCATGAGTATCAAGCAGAACAGAAATTAACTGCATGGAGTTAACCAATCTTTTTTACTTTTTGCTGAATATGTTTGCTGATCCTTTGTTTTGTTTTTCAGAGTCTTAAAACTTTTCTTTTGAGCTATTGACAGCTTTTAACAATTTAGTGTACTCTTATGAACAAAATTTAGAGCATATTTGTTTCTCTCTACCTGATTTCTCCAGAATTGGAAACTACTTGTGAGTATTCTTAACTTATGGCAATACAGTTATTTGTGTAAGTACAATAAGAATCTGTTTTCATTTGTAACAGGACCCAACTGGAGAAACTGGTTATTTTACCAAGGCTTTGACTGGAATGGTGTCCTTTCCTTTAAGGAATCAAACTTGATTTATGGAGCCAATAAAGCCCTTGGAAAAACTGGCCTCATATTTTGTGTACACAGTCCCCATACAGGGTTTCTGACCTGTGGTAATTAAAGAATGTCACTTTCCGACAGGTGTAGAAGCCCCAGGTTTATCTTGGAACCTCAAGAGGAGAGGAAATTTCACCCAACTCATGGGTATTCGATGGCACAACCCATGGCTGGGCCTGGCTTTAGGAAAGTCTTATCTGAGATTCCTCCTACAGAACAAAGTTCCCATCAAAGCCAATTTAAAAGCTTATGTAAAAACTAATTATTTTTGCTGCACTGTATACAAATAATTAGGCCAAGCATAATAAGCAAACCAGTCCTACCATGATTTGTCTTCAGTAAAATGGGAAACTGGACAGAGAAAAAAAAAATTGTTTCAAAATGATTGTACACCTGTTGTTAGATTCTAGTCTTGCCTAATGTTTTTTCCAATTTTCATTATTTTTTACAGTTTGGACCAAATTCTAATTTTTCTTGGCTATGAGTCTTCAAAATAATGTTTTCAATTTTTTTCCTTCTCTTTTTCATTTTTCCTAATTTGGAGTCACTGAAAACTAAGCTGTGCTTTTTTGAAGTTTAAGTTCTGTGAACTGAAGCCAGAGAATTTAACTTCAGCAGAAAATTACAGTAACCTACTTACATACATAAAACACTTTCATACCTGCCTATTAATGTATGGACTTCAGAGTAATGTGGTCTATATCAATTTTTTTTCCAGGATTATTCTTTTGTTTTTGTTTTTTCTCCCTTTCTCTCTTCCTATTTTCTCTTCACAGGACATGAGACTTCATAACCTGCTAAAAATGAGCTTTCCAGACCTACCCATCTAGAAGTAAACCATGCTAGCCATGAGAGATCAGATGAAACCTGAGACCAGATTCATTTTCTTGTAATATGCTTTCTCCAAAAGATTTTTAAAAAGAAAAGGGGGAAAACGTGAAAGGAAAATATCTTGGGCCCCCAAAATCACTAAGGAAAACTCAAGCTGGGAACTGCTTAGGGCAAACCTGCCTCCCATTCTATTCAAAGTCACTCCTCTGCTCACTGAGACAGGTGCATATCTGATTGCCTCCTTTGAAAAGACTAATCAGAAACTCAAAAGAATATAACCATTTGTGTATCACCTATCGGTGAGCTGGAAGCTCCTTCTCCGCTTCCAGTCTTCCTGCCTTTGCTTCAAGTTGTCCCACCTTTCCAGACCGAACCAATGTACTTCTAACATATATTGATTGATGTCTCATATCTCCTTCAATATATAAAACCAAGCTGTGCCCTGACCACCTTGGGCACATGTCTCAGGACTTCCTGAGGCTGTGTCACAAGCGTGTCCTCAACCTTGGCAAAATAAACTTTCTAAATTAACTGAGACCTGTCTCAACTTTTCGGGGTTCAGAGAAGACAAATAAAAGATAATGTAAATATATAAAAGGCACCCTAATTTGTTAACCTATTTTGGAACGCCCAAAGCTTTGATACCCAAAGCCTCTAATAAATGGACATCTGAGATCCCTGTCTCAATCAGAGATAACACAGGAAACTCATTTTTGTGTTGACGGATTTCTTACCCCTTTCTTCATCTGTCAGTCACGTTCCATATGGAACAAAACAAGCCTATTGTGTCCCCTGAAATGCAAATAAAATCTCTTCTTGCTATGAACCTCGAATATCCGAGACAGTTGTCAATCAGTTTAAGAAGTTTATTTTGCCAAAGTTAAGGACGCACGCCCATGACACAGCCTCAGGAGGTCCTGATGACATGTGCCCAAGGTGGTCTGAGCACAGCTTGGTTTTATACAATTTAGGGAGACATGAGACATCAACCAATATATGTAAGATGAATACTGGTTTGATCTGGAAAGGCAGGACAACTTGAAGCAAAGGACTCACAGGGGAGGGGGCTTCCAGGTCTTCGGCAGATAAGAGACAAATGGTTGCATTCTTTTCAGTTTCTGATTAGTTGTTCCAAAGGAGGCAATCAAATACACATTTATCTCAGTGAGCAGAGGGATAACTTTGAATAGAATGGGAGGCAGGTTTGCCCTAAGCAGTTCCCAGCTTGACTTTTCGTTTTAGCTTAGTGATTTGGGGAACCTGAGATTTATTTTCCTTTCACATTGCCCAGAGCTCTGGGTTTCTGTATCTCAGTGTCTATCTGGCCTGCACCCATCACCAGACCAGGTTCCTCAGCCTGCAGTGGCCCGCTTTGATCCCCTGGCCGGTGTCAAAGCTCACAGTACTTCCCTAGGCTTCTATCAACCTTAGAATCGCCCACCCTTGCTGGAAGCAGTAAAACAGCTGCAGCTGCAAAAGGTGGGGGCAGGCCAGGGGAGGGGCGGCATCCCAGGGAAGTCCCAGGTGCTGACCATGTGTCCCCCTCCCAGGTACTCTGCTGGGTGTTGTGGATGCTGCACCATTTCCTGTTCTGCATCTGCAGAGCATCTACACACTGCTCTCAGACCTTGGACTAGGTGTGGTGGGGACACCCTTTCTTATCTCTTACACAGGAGAACAGTCTCTGTGAGAGTCAGTCCTGTGATAGGACAAATCCCTCTGCAGTGTCTGTGGCCTGGCTCCCTCCATGCCTGTGAGAGAAGGGGCAGGGGCCTGGGTCCCAGTCATGGCTCTGCTGACCGTGGGACAGTGGCTGCTGTGATCCTCCAGGGCTCTGTGGACTCATTTTAAATGCAAGGGGTGAGGCCAGGAGTGGTGGCTCATGCCTGTAATCCCAGTACTTTGTGAGGCCAAGGTGGGTGGATCACCCGAGGTCAGGAGTTCGAGACCAGCCTGGCCAACATGGTGAAACCCCATCTCTACAAAAATACAAAAATTAGCCGGGCATGATGGCGGGCCCTGTAATGCCAGCCACTCGGGAGGCTGAGACAGGAGAATCGCTTGAACCCGGGAGGCAGAGGTTGCAGTGAGCTGAGATCGCACCATTGCAGTCCAGCCTGGGAGACAGAGCAGGACTCTGTCTCAAAAAACAAACAAACAAACAAACAAAAAACAACAACAAGAAAAAAACAAGGGGTGGATTTGGTCCAGGTCTTCAACCCTAGTTGCACATTAGAATCAATCACCTGAGAGCTATTTAAAAATACCCATGCCTGAGCCTCCTCACAGACCAATTAAATCAGAACCTCCAGCAGGAAGGCCTGGGTCTGTGGCTAAAAAAACAGCTCAGTTGATTCTTACAAACGGACAGGCTTGAAAAGCCCCAGATTAGGGGATCTGCAAGGGCCTCCTATCTCTGACGTTTGCCACTCTGTATATGACAGAAAATCATAGGATCCCTGGGCTCTGGGTGCTGGTGGACCCTCCGCCAACTCATGCCTCTTCTTCCCTAATAAAGGGATCCGGGAGAGCAGAAGCACTTACAGTAAATGGAACCAAGCAAATGGAAATGAAACAGCATTGGATGACACTTTGCATCTGTATAGCACTTTGACCCACGTGATTTCCTTAAAAACCCATGGCAAATTGGACCCCTATGATTACTTCTAGTGGAGAGGAAGGAAAAGCAACAAGGGCCAGCCAGGCGGAGGTCTCCCCAGGCCTCGCCAGCAGCCTCCCTCCCAGTCCTTGGGCTCAGTCAAGCCTCTTCATTTCTTTACAGAGACAAGGGAGCGCCTGCCCCGTGCCAGGCACTGCAGCAGGAAAGATGACGTCAGCAACACGGCACACACGCATGGCCCCTGCCCTCAGCAGGGGAGGAGAGCGACGCACAGGAAAACATCTTAAACGGTGTGATAGGCATCATGAAGGACGCCCACAGGGTGCCATGCAGAGAACAATGGTGGTGGCAGGAAGTCCCACAGGGAGGTGACATTTCAGTGGAGAGCTGTAAGGTGAAAGCCGGCAGCCCCCTGCAGAGCCAGGAGGCTCACGAAGGAAGAGCACAGCTCCTGCAATTTCATGAGGCCCCCCTGGGGGTTCCAATGACACCTGGGAATGAGAAGGAAAGACATGCTTTCCCTCCACCACATACATGGTGGGGCTTCTGGCTTAGGGACAGGAACCCACTGCCACTGGGCAGCGCCATGCCTTAGGAAAAGGCAGAACAAACCTCCTAACTGGCTGAGGGCCCAAATGCCCCGCTGGCCTCAGGAGCCAGGGTTCTGTGAGAGTACCCTCCGCCACCAGGCTCCAGCTGGGCCAGTATTGAGCGTTTGGGCTCGCTGCCGCCTCCACGTCCTGGCTGCCCACCTGGCAGCCTTCCAGGACTCCACGGCTCAGGCTCCCTCTGCAGGCAGCTGCTCCTTCCTGGGGCCAGGCTTCCCTTCACTCTGCAGAGGGGAATGGGGGCTGTTTTCCTTCCCCTCACAAAGCATCTTTCTGACTGCCCACCTCCCGCCCCATACAGTTAGAAAGGCCGATAGTTTCGAGATTCTGAGTGAGGCTTCTGCAGAGGCCTTCTTGTGCTCCACAAGAAGGGCTGGGCAGGAATTTCAACCACGCTGCTAATTTCAGTCCGTCACTGCGGTGGCAGCTTCATATTTTCCCACTAGATGGGGTGCTTGATCTCTGCAGCTAAAGATCAGCTAGTTAGAGACAATTCCAAATCATTTAATTTGGCTCTGAAGGCTGCTCAGAAATTTTATTCAAAGCAGAGGGAAATCTTTGATAGGAAGTGGCCAAAGGCTGAAATTGAAAAAAAAAAAAAAAAAAAAATCCCTAAAAAATCTGGTTTCTATATCTTCCTTAATTAGCAAAGGTGATAAAGGGTAATAAGTGAAAATGTTTGCACAGGAAACCTAGCACATCTGAAATACAGATGCAAATGGAGTGAGCTAGAAAATGATTTCTCTAAAGAGCCATTTTGAACAATGCTCTAACTGCTTCTTCCCTTTGAGACAGCCAGAAGCATTGACCCTGGACATTCAAGCTGAAAAAAATATCCTTTGGTCTGGTCATTATCACCATTCTGCTTGATCAATGGTAGCCTGGTTCTCATTGATCCACTCCAGCCCCCACCCCAGACGCACAAGACAAGTAGCACAAGGGTGGCGAAGTGAAGCCACCATGAGCCAACGGCAATTATGTTTTTCCAATGCAAACTCATTTCGCTCAGTTCGGGAAACAGTTATATCCTTTGAAGTCATTTAGCGTGAATATTTCTCTTCGTCATCAATAATAAACACCCATAGAGCACCACTCTTGTCCCTTCCTCTGTCGGAAGGCTTTCTCTGACATTTTTAGGCAGAGTTGAGATGGTGCTAGATATAGCAAGAACAAAAAGATACTAACACTAACCCTGTCTTCAAGAGCCTATATCTTCGCCCAAGAAATAGCACTCTTCCCAGAAAACAGTAGAAGATACACATTATTTACATCATCTTAGAACTTCGCATGGATAAATGAAATCTTTGATGAATAAACTCAGACTGTTGTATTTTGAAGTTAGAATTTTCTGTAGATACAAAACCAGTTTTAAAGAAGCTTCCCTTTTGAAGTGCCATAACAGAATTGCTCAAGAATCGTGGACAAAATTGTGTAGACAAAAACACATGATCAGCTTTTACTGCTGACATTTTCATTTACTGTGGTGTCCTGTTTGTGGGACCCCCACATTTCTCCAGGATTGAGGATATATTTTAATAGGCAGCCCTTGGTCACTTAGTCACTGTGAAAACAAGCATCTTTGAGCACTTGGTCATTGTATGTCACAATTTTCACTCAGATTTACAGCCACTAGTGTATCCTACTGGGGCAGTTGGGGAAATCGATATGGGGCTTTATTCTCATTATATACTGGGAACAGGTTCAATGTAGTCCCTTAGGAAGTAAAATTAGAACTTCAATCACATGGGAAGGGAGGCTTTAAGAAAGTTGCTTCTGTTAACACACTCCTCTGTCCTGCTCGCAACCAAAACACATATATTCAGCCCAAATTTGGCATAAATTCTGCGTAAATTATATATACTTTCAGCGGTTCTACAAACATTTTCCAAGAAGACTGGCTATACAGCAGAACCTCTTTCTTTCCAAAAAGCGGCTTTGGCCATCCTAAAAAATACAGTGGACTAATCCAGACGAGTCCATCAATTTGCCTAGGGGTCACTGCTTGTGCCACCAGAAAGACACTCGCAGAGAGACCCTCAAAAACTGGGGCTATGTTGTTCCATCCCAGAATGGAAACTAAAACCAGAGCCACATTAGCGCTTGCTGGGGTAAACTGAATTCCTTGGTTCTATGCAGATCTTACCTGTGTATGGATGACTAGAATCAAGAGGCTACCGATGTCTTCTGAGATGCCAGAAGTCAGAAATAATCGCAGCTAAATGAAAAATACCGGAAATGTGACAAAATTGGCCACAGCAAATACAGAGCTGTAGAATCTTCAGCTCTTCAGAACACCCCCACCCCCCCGGCCTGAGCTGTGTACGTAGGGCCAATCATCGGCAGAAATTCATTCTGTAGACACTAGTCAAACATTGTAGTAGACGGAAATAACAGCCCCTAAAGACGTCTACACATGAATCCCTGCAACCTGTGAATACGTTACAGTACATGGTAAAGGGAATTAAGGCTGCTAGTCAGGTTAAGATGGGGGGATTTTCCAGATTATCTTTCTTAAAACTGGAAGAGGGTGGCAGGAGAGGGCAGAAAAATGAAATGTGAGAAAGACTCAGCACACCATTGCTGACTTGCAAGACAGAGGAAGGGGCCAGAAGCCAAGAAATGCAGGTAGCCCCCAAAAGCTGGAAAAGGAAAACAAAACAAAACAAAACACAGATTCTTTCCTAGAGCATCTAGAAGAAACTGAACCCTGTGGACACCTTGATTTTCAGCCCAGTGAGACCTGTGTTGGACATCTAACCTAGAGAACTTCGTGTTGCTTTAAGCCACTAAGTTGGTGATGATTTGTTTCAGCAGTAATAGAAAACTAATACAAGCACTTTCTACGACCAGGCACTGACCCTGCCAATAGGGATGCAAATATGCCCGGCATTCCATGGACACATAGTCCAGTAGGGAGAGAAAATTCTGCACATGCAGGTAAAGTAACATGCTATGCACTAAACATGCATGTACCAAGCCCTAAGGGAGCACTCAGCTGATGGTGCTCCCCTCTGCCTGGGGGAGCCAAGGAAGGCTTCCTAGAGCAGAGGAGACATTTCAGCTTAACCTAGAAGCCTGATATAAGGGGTCTGTACTGTTCTGGACTTACATGGTCCCAGGGCCTTTTATTCAGACATGAATGTTGAAGGAGGAAGCAGCTTTTTATTGTCCGGGCTGGTCTAGACCCTTGATCCTCAAAGTGTGGTCCAGAAGTCACATGGGAACTTGTTAGAAATGCAGAATCTCAGTCCCAGCCCAACCCTACCAAGTGAGATTCTTCATTCTAACAATATCCCAGGGGATTCACAGGTGCATGACAGTTGAAGAATCACTGCCCCAAATAACAATATTCTCATCCTCACCACAGTGTGGAAAGAAAGAAACAGGGTTCCAGAAATTGCTTACGTATATAACCCTAATAGCATGGAGGTCCCTCGGAACATTCCTACTGCTATGTGGCCATGCTCAGAATGGTACACTCCAGCTCTGTGTCGTTTCTCAGCATCTACATAGACATCGCATACACCATCAGGTGGTACGTCTCCTGCAGAAACATTTGGCAGGCTTTATTTCATAAACACTTGGTTACAAACATCACCCAGTTCTTCTATTTAAGTTTTAAGAGATGGGGTCTCACTCTGTTGCCCAGGCTGAAGTGCAGTGGCATGAACCTGGCTCTGCAGCCCTGACCTCCTGGGCTCTGATGATCCTCTTACCTCAGTTTCTCTGAATAGCTGGAACTACAGGTGCATGCAACCATACCTGGCTAATGTTTAAATATTTTTTAGAGATGGGGGTCTTGCTCTGTTGCCCAGGCTGGTCTCGAACTTCTGGCCTGAAATGATCCTCCTGCCTCAGCCTAACCCATTTCTTTTTTAGAAAACACAACTTCAGTTCTAGCATTCTGATGGTGCAAAACTTTTCTTTTGCTTGATGACCTCGATCCCAAAATAAGTTAATCTAACAGCTAAATCTTCAAATCACTGAGCCTCAGTTTACTTCTACCATCAGTAAAAAGAGGTCAGGGTGGCTCTGGCAAACCTAAGCCCTAGTCCTGGGAAATCCACAGATAGCCCTTTATGGCTCACTGGCTTAGTGACTCGATCCCTCCAGCCTCTTTGCTGTGCTTGAGCCACATCTCTGCTGGCTGTGGATCCTACACACTCAGAGCTGCATCCTGTCCATGGGCACCCTGGGGACACTTGCTGCAGGGTTGATGTTTTGTCATATTTCTGCAGCACAACCAGGGCCAGCTTCTTGGAGGCTGTACACAGTGCACTTGTCCAGCCCCACACTCAGAAGGGATGGAGGTTTAGTGCTCTGCAGTGGCAATCTTAAAACTTTTTTTTTTTTTTCCAATTTTTTTTGAGACGGAGTCTCGCTCTGTCGCCCAGGCTGGAGTGCAGTGGTGCGATCTCAGCTCACTGCAAGCTCCACCTCCCGGGCTCACGATGCCATTCTCCTGCCTCAGCCTCCCGAGTAGCTGGGACTACAGGCGCCTGCCTCCTCGCCTGGCTAGTTTTTTGTATTTTTTAGTAGAGACGGGGTTTCACCGTGTTAGCCAGGATGGTCTCAATCTCCTGACCTCGTGATCCGCCCGTCTCGGCCTCCCAAAGTGTTCGGATTACAGGCTTGAGCCACCGCGCCCGGCCTTAAAACTCTTAATGATTGTATCTTTGAATTAATGTTTTGTAAGTCAAGTTATGTGCCAAAGACTTGGAGCCTCAGCTCCCACCGTTGCATCTGCCGCCTCCCTAGCAAGGGTTCTTCAACACCCCCTCCCCTGTCCTGCCCAGTGGCCACTCCCCCCTTTTCCTGCTCCCTCCATAGGGTCCTGCCGAGGGACCACTGCCCCCTTTTCCTGCCCCCCTAACAGTGTGGGAGCCAGGCATGCACCCCCTGCATGCCCAGGGCATCAGGATGAGGTCCTGGGCACCTATAAGTGCCTGCACTCACCCAACGCCTATGCTTGTGCCCAAGGGAGTGTGACATTCAATACCAAATAAAAAAAACATGACAGAGAGAAAGAGAGAGACAGAGACAGAGAGAGAGACCATGAGAGAGAAGAAAGCTTTTCTCCTACTTTAAAAAAAATTGTAGTAAAAATTACGTAACATAAAATGACTCTCTTAACCATTTTAAGTGTACTGCTCAGTTGTGTTAAATACATCCACGTTTGTCATCAACTCATTTTCTTTCTTTCTGTTTTTTTTTTTCTTTTTTCTTTTTTTTTTTTTTTTTGGAGACAGGGTCTCACTCTGTCACCTCGGCTGGAGTGCAGTGGTGCAATCTCTCAGCTCACTGCAACCTCCGTCTCCTGGGCTCAAGTGATTCTCCCACCTCAGCCTCCCAAATAGCTGGGACTACCGGTGCACTCCTAGCTAAGTTTTGTATGTTTAGTAGAGACAGGATTTTGCCATGTTGCCCAGGCTGGTCTCAAACTCCTGGGCTCAAGCAATCTACCACCTCGGCCTCCCAGAATGCTGAGATTACAGGAGTGAGCCACCATGCCTGACCCAACCCATTTACAAAACTGTTTTCTTCTTGCAAAACTAAAACGTGATACCCATTATTCCCCATTTTCCCCTACCCCCAGCCCCTGACAACCACCATTCTACTTCCTATCTGTATGAATTTGACAACTCCAGGTACGTCATACAAAGGAATCATACAGTTTTTGTCTTTTTGTGACTGGCTTATTTCACTTAGCATAATGTCCTTGGGGTTCTTTCGTGCTGTAGCATGTGTCAGAATTTCCTTCCTTTTTTAAGCTGAATAATATTCCATTGTATGTCTATATCACATTTTGTTTATCCATTCATCTGTAGATGGACATTTAAGTTCCACCTTTTGGCTATTGTAAGTAACACAGCCATGAACATGGTATGCAACTATCTCTTTGAGTCCCTGCTTTCGATTCTGTTGGGTATGTTTGGAAGTGGAATTGCTGAGTCATAGGGACTCCTACTTTTTGAACACACATTTTCATTTTGAACTGGGCTGTTTAAATTATACAGCTGGCTCTGCACATGCCTAGTCAGGGTATGTATGAATCACAGTGTCTGAGGACTGTTCTCCTTCAGCCAATGGAACCAAGGACTAAAGACTTTCCATGCATGACCTGATAGTGTCACCACCAGAGTGGAGCAAGTGAAAAAGTAAGAGACTGAGCAAGAGTGCTCACCCTCAAGTGTCCCCACCAGTCAGGAGCAGCATGTATTGACATTCATGGCTGTAGAACATTCTGGAACTGGTTTTCATTTATCAATGCATGCATTATTTCTTCCAATGCATATGTATTAAACATCAGCTAGGTGCCAGACCTAGTTAAAGACACTGAGGATAAAGCAGTAAACAATGCATGGAAGGGTCTTCCGGGCAAGTCAGACAAGCAAACTAATTGCACATTCGACGGTTTCTTGTGAAAAGTTCTATAAAGGGGAAATGTTGGGTCCTGAGCCCAAGGGTAGAAAGCAGGCTGTGCATGAGTCACTGTCCTGCTTTTAAGGGACTGGTAAGGTAAGGCAGGAGTTTCCAAAGTGGTACGTGAAATGATCTTAGGTGGTATATTTTATATTTTCTTTTTAATAGGTACGTATTCAGTTTAACATATGTTTGGAAGTATGTATCTAATACCTCAAACCCTCAATTCGTAGCTATTTCCTGGATGATGCTCAGTTTAAAAAGGAGTTCAAGTAAAATGAATAAACTAAATATTAAAGCCTATTATGTTGTTATTAAAATAAATAAATAATGCAGGAGCTACATGAATGAGACCTAAACATTTAAAGATTGCAACTAAAAAATCTACATTTTGGAAACTCCTTGTGGGTTTTAAAGATAATTTTTTTAATACAGGCATATTTTTAGGAAGAGTATGACTAGGGCTAAGACACAGCTAATTCCATGGGGAAAGGGAAGCAGCTGTGTTTGAGAGGAGCTCCTAACTCAGTTTAGGGGATTCGAGAAAGCCTTCCAAGAAAATTGCTTCATGCAATGAATTCTGTTCCTTGAATTACTCAGTCCAGTGTGAAATCTTCAAGTATGAGCGGTGGAAACCCACTACAGCCAGATTAAGCAGGAGGAGTAATTTGCAGATGTGGATGCTGGGTGATCCCACAGTGTCTCAGGCCTCAGAGTGACCCACCTCTCTCAGTCTCTGCTTCTGGTACCCACTCTTATCTGAGCCTCTACCTCTCACACTCACTGCACACTTCCTTTCTCAGTGTATTTCCAAGTAGACAAGGTGGAAAATGGCTACCACTTTCTTCTATTTATATCTCTTCCATTCAAAGACCATCTCGTCTGATGTTACCATTTCTTACTTCCAAGTCTTGATTTCTGGGGAAGAGACTCTGGTCAGGTCCATCATAGGTGACCTCAGAGGTGGGGGTCCTGTTCACACAAGGACCACTGTCACCACGTGGGTCAGGGAGGGGGCAATTCCCAGAATCCAGGTGGGAATGGGGTTGGAGATCCAGGCAGAAAACCTGATGGCACAACCTGGAAAAGTCCTCATTTCAACAGCTTCCAGGCTCCCCTGCGCCCAACATCAGTGTAGGTAGGAACTGCTAACAAGCCTGGAACAACATTTTCTCTTAGGCCACCTTGAGGACACGGGTGGCAGGAGAGAGCTGGAGTGACAGGGGACCTTGACCTCACCCCTGGCCTGTGACCCAGGGGTTCTCTTGGGGAATAAGGAAAGCCGTCCCATGGGCCTGCCATGTGCCTAAGATTTGGGGCTATGTTAACCCATAGGAGGGAGGTAGGGAGGAAACAGTTTGGCTAGTTTGGCTATGCCTATATTTCTACTTTATATCCCAGAAAATAATGGGATTTGGCCCTTCCACTTTGAAAGGCTGTGTCATTCAACAGAGTAATCGCTAACACATGTATAGCTCTTACTATGTGCCAAGTGCATACCATGTTCTAAGTGTTTTACACAGATTAACTCAAATAACTCTGTGATACATAGCTGCCACTATCCCCTTTCCTGAAGGTAAGAAAATTAAGGCACAGAGAGGTCAAGGAACTTACCCACGTTTACACAGAAAGGAAATGCAGAGCTAGAACTCAAACCCAGGCAATCTGTCTTCAGAGCCTATGGTACTGATCAAAAGGCCAGACAGACCAAGGTTAAAGTCTTGCTTCACCCCTTACTTGTTAGAAGTTCTCTTTAAACTATTGATTCAGTGATAAAATGGAACAAAAGACACCCACCATATAAGATTATTGTAAAGACTAGTGGGAAAAATCTGTATCTACAAAGCACTTAGAACTGAATAGGTACTTGATCAGGGTAGTTACTATTGTTAAGGAGGGATAAGGAATCTGAATATTGTTCAGCTCTCATGGGCATCTGGTGATGGGGAGTGTCCCCATTTTCCACACTTTAATTTTCTGCCTAGGCCAGCTCTCATTCAGGCCAGTCCACTCTGTTGCAAGGGAATAATCCCTGCAATTGTTACCCAGTGCCATAGGTGGCTGAGTACAGCTTCTCATATTACGTATCTTCACATCCTGCTGAGCAATAGCACTAGTGATGCTTTTTCTATGGTTATTTACAATTTCAGTTCTCCTTAATTGAAGTAGAGCACACATAAAGGGCACAAATCGTAAATGCACGGCTCCAGTGTTATGTGTGCAGATGTCCAGATCCAGGCCTAGAACACGTCCAGCACCCCAGAGGCTCCTTCTGCCCTTCCCCATCAATTCCCACACCAGCCAGGCATAGCAGCTCTTGCCTGTAATCCCAGCACTTTGGGAGGCCAAGGCAGGCGCATCGCTTGAGGTCAGGAGTTTGAGACCAGCCTGGTCAACATGGTGAAACCCCATCCCTACTAAAAATACAAAATTAGCTGAGTGCAGTGGTGTGTGCCTGTAATCCCAGCTACTCTGGCAGCTGAGGCAGAAGAATCACCTGAACTCGGGAGGCGGAGGTTGCAGCGAGCCGGGATTGCACCATGGCACTCCAGCCTGGGAGACAGAGCAAGACTCCATCTCAAAAGATAAGATAAGATTAAAATAAAATAAAATAAAATAAAATTCCCACACCAAAGAGTTGGCCAATGGGCTGACTTCTATTGCCTTAGGTTCGTTTTGCCTGTTTGTGAACTTTGTAGATATGGCTGGATTTGTACTGCCAGTGTTTTTGTGGGCACTTCTTGCCTTCTTCTGCCATGCAGGTGAGTGAGCTATTTGTGGCCAGCGAACCTTTGTCGAAACCTTCTTTGTTCCTAACTGCACCCCTACACACACTTGTACAGGAGTAGAGCATGCCAGCATGAAGAGGCAACCAACTGGTGTTTTTTTAATGTTAGATAAATAAAGCAGGGTCAATAGAAGCCTCATGTATTATGAAGTAATAAATATTCATTAAAATTCATAACTTGACAATTAAATATTGACACCTGTGTTCTGGCTCTCACGAAAGATTTAAAATCTCTCAGAGGATTTGTAAGTGGCAAGAGCAAGGAAAGAGGAAGGCATGCAGCCTTAAAGTGAGTTTAGGAAAAGCTCAAGTCACTGCCCTTAGTGACAGTACCAAGAATAACATTTTTAAAAAACAAACAACCAACAACAAAAAACAGGCTTTGCCACATTATTCCCAGGCCTTATACAGTGGACTTAGTGTACATTCTTGTATTCATTCCTTCAATGACTAGATATTATTCCCATTTTGCACATGGGAAAATTGAAACTGAAAACAGTTAAGTAAATTGCCAAACATCCCACAATAAGTAGAGATGCCAGGATTTGAACCATCTTTGTCAGAACCTACAGTTCTCAGCCACTATGCTATGCATGGATGAGGGGTGGGTGACATCCTGAAAACAACTCTGGCTTTGGTAATGAACACAGGTAGGTTCCTGGCTCTGCCTCTCCCTGATTCTTTTCGATCCTCAAGCAAGAAAAGAGCAGGGAGGGATAATTTCTACTTTGCTGGTTTGTTAAAACATAAGTAATAATATTTTAAAAGCACCTCTCTCATCAAAGGCACTCAGCCAGTGGTGGCTTGTTAAAACTATTCACCATCACACTCACTAGAGGTGAGCTGCCAGTAGCAATGACAGCTGCACCTTGCAGCAAGGATCTTCCCAGCAGAAGTGACACCCACTGGCCATAGGGAGCCTGCACCTCTCTGTCACCTTGCACTTTGTAGGCCTTCCAGCAGGGTCTGTCTCTGGCCTGAAGTTCCCACACAACACCACAGACAAGGCAGCAACTGAACACACAAGTCAACCAATGGATCTGAACGACTCGCAGTCACCCATCAATTCAGTGAAACAGCTACTATTGATTTCTGGGGGTTTTCCACCCCACTGGTTTTTTAACTGAATTGATGGGTGTTCTGTGGAATTGATTGCACCAGCCAGTTCTTTTAGTGTGATGGAGACAAAACGCTAGTATGTTTCCCAGAGAATGAATGAATCTGCTCGTTAAAGAGAATGTTCTGCCAAATAATTGTTTCCAGTGACAGTGGTTTTCCTTCTCCGCTCCTTCTGCGTAGGGATTGGGAAGTATGTAAGGGACTTTCATTGCATGTCAGTATGCTGATAAGCTGGCCCCTTTCAATTTCCTCACAGTTCTCAGGGGCTGATTAGATGCCAGAATGAATCCACCAATCTCCCTCTCCCCACACACAGACTTTTGCCAGTTCTGAGTCACTGTGTTTCATATGTTCCCCACCACCACCACCAGTCATGTGCATCAAAGCTGACTTCCCCACTAAATGAAAATGCAGACTCTTAGGCAAGTCAACAGTATGCCAACTCTCAGGGCTAATCATTTACACACCTATGATTTATATTTTCTTCCCCGGAGGTTGTGTTTTTGTGGAGTTCAGACAGCACCACACTTGTTTTCAATGACAGTGATTAAAAAAACAGATGTCAGGATGAGGACTAGGGAACGGTGTGGGGGATAGAATGACAAGAAAATAAAAAGGCTGATTGAGAGAAGTCTGAAACCTTTCCTTGAGCCACTGAGCTCTTATGCTTCCCCAAGCCATGGGGAGAGACGGGTTTTACCCTTTTAGGAAAATATAGATTATAGAAAATATATAGATTAAAGTTAATTTTTATTGACTTTCGGGAAAAAAAATCTCTCTCTTTGAGCTGTTGCCACTGTCATTGTTATTTCACTGTTGTGCTGAGATCTCAGGGCTATTGAAGTTGGTGATGCAAGTAAAATTCTCACGTGCAATAAAAGAGAAAAAGATCCTAAGGACATGGAGTCTCACTCGCCATAAAGCTCCGTAAGTCAGTTGACTCCAAATATGCAATGTATATTTTGCATTTTTATGCATTTTATACAACATGAAATGTCTCATTTCTGGCAACTCGTATGTAAGACAGCGTATTAGTTCATTTTCACACTGCTGTCTTTATAGACATACCTGAAACTGGGAACAAAAAGAGGTTTAATTGGACTTACAGTTCCACATGGCTGGGCAAGGTCTCACAATCATGGTGGAGGGTCAAAGGTACTTCTTATGTGGCAGCAGCAAGAGAGAATGAGAGAGAAGCAAAAGCAGAAACCCCTGATAAACCCATCAGATCTCATAAACTTATTCACTATCATGAGAATAGCATGGGAAAGGCTGGCTCCCATTATTCAATTATCTCCCTCTGGGTCCCTCCCACAACACTTGGGACTTATGTGACATACAATTCAAGTTGAGATTTGGGTGGGGACACAGCCAAACCATATCAGACAGTATTGACATTAAGGGTCACACAGTGTGGGGTGACACAATGCCAATGTTTAAAAATGTGATTTGTGGGACGGGCATGGTGGCTCACACCTGTAATCCCAGCACTTTAGGAGGCCAAGGCAGGCGGATCACCTGAGGTCAGGAGTTCAAGACCTGGCTAACATGGTGAAACCCCATTTCTACTAAAAATACAAATAATTAGCCATGCATGGTGGTGCACACCTGTAGTCCCAGCCACTTGGGAGGCTGAGGCAGGAGAATCGCTTGACCCCAGGAGGTGGAGGTTGCAGTGAGCCAAGATCGTGCCATTGCACTCCAGCTTGGGCAACAAAAGCAAAACTCTGTCTCAAAAATAAATAAATAAATAAATAAATTTGATTTGCTTCTGCATATTGACGTACTTTATGGTACACAAAAGATGAGCCACGAAGCAAGCCTCCCTCGTTGAAAACAAATGAGGAATTGTGAATTCGTCTATGAGGCACTAGAAAGTAGACAATTTCTCAGTGGTACTAGAAGAGCATCCCTCAAAGTGGCAGGTATAAAATAAGTGGGAACACCTATAAATGATTAAAAACTCTTAGCAAACTAGAAATAGAAAGGAAATTCCTTAATCTGACTTTTAAAATTATCTATTAAAATCCTACAGCAAATGCTATTTCTAATGGCAATCGCTGAAAGTATTCTCTCTGAAATAAGAAACAGGGCAAGGAAACCTGTGACCAGCACTTCTAGCCAACATTGTATTGGAGATCCTGCCAGCATAATAAGAAAAAGAAAGAAAACCTACAAAGACTGGAAACAAGAAAAAAAAAAAAAACTGCTAATTGTCGCATTGTCCAAGAAGAAAACTCAAGAGATATCTGTAAGCAGAATTAATAAGAGAGTTCCACACTGCTGTGGAATCTTCAGGATTTTTTTTCTTTTCTTTTTTTTTTTCCAGTTGTGCCTAACCCACATATATTTAAAAGTGGTTTTTCTCATCAAGACTTTCCTATTTAGTTTTCAAAGAAATAACAACTTTTGGTCACTAGTTCATAAAATATTTCCCTAAATCATAATTTTATTGTTAAATATAACTGTCATTAACAGGTTTTGGTCCAAACACAACTAAATCCTACTAAGTATGCTGTTCAAGTGATAGAAGCAGAAATGCATGGATGTATGAGCCTCAGCTGTTGCTTATATCAAGCATGTATGTCTTTTTAGGCTAATGTTTTGACCTATGAGGGCCTTACCCACCCTGGAGAAACTGGCTTCCTAGGGCTAGTCAATTCCCAGAAATGGTACTATGAGTGCCCTTTCATATACAAACCAACCAATCCAGAGCCCACTCCTCTCCACCTCCTCTATCAGGCTCTTACACTCGAGGCCAATATTCCCTTGCCTAATCATCCCAAGACCAGGTGCCAGACAATTCAGGACAGCCCCTACATCCCAGGGCCTGCTGAAATTATTCTAACTAGTCGATCCTAAGCTTGCTTACCTTGCCTCATCCATTCCCTCCCATGGAAACTATAATAAAGGTTCTTGCCTTGTAAGTATCTTCCATTAGGTAATGCACGTTGCAGAATCTGCAACACTCTGACCCGTGATGTGCTTCTGATGCACTTCGGCTTTAAGCTCCTTGCTTTCAGAACCATAACCAGGAATCGTTAGGCACTGTAAGGGACAGACAAGCCTCCATCCACAGAGCTCACAGAGCCCCCAAAACTTTGTTGCCAGTGGTGGTTCTGGCAAGGCCTGCACCCAAATAGCAGGTAAAGGCAGCTGGCTGACTGACCATCAATGCTTCCCACATTGTATTTATCTCTGGTTATCTCCACTTGGCCTTCATAGGTCTTGTCCATGCCAAACCTACTGAGAAGCCTGCATGCCAGCAGCAGGCCAGTAAAACATGTTGCAGCATCATTTGTCAGGCCAACCTTTACACCATATTTTGGCAGTTCGTGTGCATAAGCTGCACAGACTATCATGTCCCATTCTATATGGGCATAAGCCATTTGATAAATGGTATCTCTATTTATCACACCAACAATTATTCTGTATTTGTGTGTGTTAGACTTATTTTTATCCTGTACTACCAAGTGTTTCCAAGCATAATAATCAGTTTTACCCTCTCACTGTCTTCTAAATGTCACTTGGTATCTCTTAAAGTAGGCCTTATACTTGACAACTTTAACAAACCCCACCCTGTGGAACAGATCCATGTCCACAGCTCAGCACTGACTCCTAGAACTGGAATTTACTCAAATTCTCCATCTTGTCATATACTTTTGACATTCTCCATCTTGTCATATGCTTTTTTGAATATCAGTCACTTAATTTGAAGTCTATATCGATAACTCCAACATTAGAGAAACCTGTGAGTGTTTTTAGTTTGTTTTTAGTTTGTCTATTTTATTTGTCCCTTGGTCTTGTTTATTAGTAACCCTGGTAATTTTTGTTGGATGCTGGACATCATCTTTGAAAAGTTACAGAGGTTCTGGGTGATATCCCTCTCCCTTTTGAATACCTTTGTTCATTATTGGTTCAAAAGAGGATTCGCTCTGTCCTCTGGAAGCTGGCAAAGAGGGAGATCACCTAAATGCAATCAGTCTGTGAGCAAGCTGAGGCTCAATGCAATCTTTGAATACCTTGATCCATTCCTGGTTCACACCTTCTCCTGAAGCACAGCACTGCAGACGTTCTGACTTAATGCCTGGAGTGCTTCCCAGGGCCTCTCCTCTTGGATAGATCCCACACTTTAATATTTTGCTTCTCTAGCACCGTGAGTCTACCAGAAACCCTGCCCCACTGCAGCTGCTTTGCACTTGGCTTTGTGGCTCTCCTCCATGAACAGCTTAAGTAACACATGTTGAGGGAAAACTGATATTAAGCAAGGCCACTCCTTCACACGTCCTTTCTCTCTGAAATCTTCACCCCTCAAGTACTGTCTGTAAGTCCTTACCAGCCCCAAACTCCAATTTCTGTCTCCCAAACCCCTTGAGGTTGAGAAAAGCTCAGCTGACTTCACCCCTGCTCAAGGGTCAGCAAATGCCCCCAAGGTAAGCAGCATGCAGAACCTGGTCTAACCTCAGAGAACATTTCTGCTCTCTATGATCTTACCCTTCAAACATAGGCAGCCTCCATCATTCACATATGCCTTTAATTTTGTATTTTACTTTCTCCTGCTTTTCTAGTTTCTCTCAGAAGAAGCATTAGGCTGTTACACGATATTCCATCATAGTTAGAAGGTGAGGTCTGTTGTGCAGGGATGGCATGATGTCCCAAAGGCCAAAGAAGAGACCCGGGGCCAACAAAGGAGACCCCAGGTGTATTGAGGACTTACATACAGGTCAGTCCAGGAGCAGTGAGTGGACAGAAAAATCACTATTGTTTGTAAAAAGCATGCAGTTTATATAGTATTTTCACTTAGCAAACTCCACCTACCAACCCACACCTAACACCCTCCTTTTAACCCCAAACAAAGGGCCTCAATCCCCTGTATGACCTGCATTCAAAGGAATGGGCCAGGGATTCAGATGTCCTTCCCTTCAGAGATAAGGAGTGAATCTCCAGGCTGGCCACTCCTGGGTTCCTTAGCTCCAAACTCTGAACACACATTCTTCTTAGACCATAGGATTATTCTTAGGGTATGCTTGAGTTATTGCTGTCAGATGTGTCTGCCATACAAAGTCCCACTGAGGACACATAGAAGGATGGCTACTAAGCAGTGAGGGTAAAACTAAAATGAAACACCACAAGTTTTTAGTGGAATAGAGTGATAAGAACAGGAGAATGAGGGAATTCAGAATAGCAATAAAAAATGGCAGGAAAGATGAGTCATGGGATATAGGATGTCTACAAAGTGTTGAGGACAGAAAAGAGTTGAAATAAAAACAGGAGCAAAGAGTTGTAAGCCAATAATGATTCTGGCCTTTCTCTAAACTGCCCTGTGTAATATACTCATCCACCAAATCGCCACACAGGCAGCATATGGCTAGCGCTCAACTCAATGGATTATGTTCCAAAACTTCAAAATTGAAGTCATGTCTACTGATATGAAGTGTGGCTAGAAAGTATCTTAGACATGTGATCATGACATGCTTCCCCACTGGACTGTAAGCTCCACTAAGGGAGAACCCTTGCGTGGCTTGTTCACCATTGCCTCATCTACCCCTAGCCTAATGCTCTGCACAAGTAGGCATGTTCAAAGTCAATTTACTGAATAATGCTCCATTAAAAACATAAATAACAGTCAGGCACGGTGGCTCATGCCTGCAACCACAGTACTTTGGGGAGTTGACATGGGAGGATCACTGGATGCCAGGAGTTCAAGACCAGCCTAGGCAACATAGTGAGACCCCATCTCTACAAAAAAAAAAAAAAAATTAAAAATTAGCCAGGAGTGGTGGCACATGCCTATAGTCCTAGCTATTCAGGAGGCCAAAGTAGGAGGATTCCTTGAACCCAGGAGTTCAAGGCTGTAATAAGCTCTGATTGCACCACTGCACTCCAGCCTGGGTGACAATGCGAGACCTGTCTCTAAAAATATATAAATAAATAAAAACCTGAATAACAAATTTTGAAAACCATGAAATTATTTAGAGCCTAGATGTACATTGAAAGTGGAGACAGGGCCGGGCGCGGTGGCTCAAGCCTGTAATCCCAGCACTTTGGGAGGCCGAGACGGGCGGATCATGAGGTCAGGAGATCGAGACCATCCTGGCTAATACGGTGAAACCCCGTCTCTACTAAAAAACAAAGAAGTAGCCGGGCGAGGTGGCCGGCGCCTGTGGTCCCAGCTACTCGGGAGGCTGAGGCAGGAGAATGGCGTAAACCTGGGAGGCGGAGGTTGCAGTGAGCTGAGATCCAGCCACTGCACTCCAGCCTGGGCGACAGAGCGAGACTCTGTCTCTCAAAAAAAAAAAAAAAAAAAAAAAAACAACGAAAGTGGAGACAGTGAAGCAAAATTTCATGCTATGGGATGTGAAAGAAAAAGATGGATTGAGGATGACATTAGCCTGAGCAATTGAAAGAATGGATTTGATACGGGCTGAGATGAGGAAAGATGTGGGTGTTGAAGAGGATTTGAAGAGGGTCCAGGTAAGAGTTTGGCTCTACATATGCTGACTTGGAGATATCCATTAGGGATCCAAGTTGAGATGTTCATAGGCAGAGAGATGAGTCCACAATCTTTAGCATATGATGGTGCTGAAAGCCTTGGAACTGGGTAAGATCACTACGGGGTGTGCTGACTATCCTCCCTTTGCCTCCCTGTTGCCATGTTCCATCCTCCTATCCTTCTTTATCCTGGCTCATTTGGACTTTGTGAGTCAGTTGTCTGCCTTCTATTCGGGTTCAGCCAATAGGAGCATGAGCAAGAGATCAAAGACCCAGACACTCCTGGCTGAACTGCCTTATGCTGACTCTGTCCCTGCATCAAAGGCTATAGCTCCCACCAGCCAGCTCACACTTTCTATTACCCTTTTTCAGTTCCCGTAGCCACTCCTCTTCTTGCCCCTTCAGGTTCTCCACTGTTTCTAGCTCCAGGTACTGTGCATTATCTATTGTTAGTGTGTCTAAATTGTACTCACATCTATAAAATGTCCCATTATCATACTCTCCTCAAATTACCCAGGTATTTCCTACTGGGGCCCTAATACAGGAAGAAGACATAATATAAACCCAAGGACTAGGACCTGGGCAGTCAACTTAAGAGTTTGGGAAGAAGAGCAGGAGCAAGTAAAGGAGAACAAGAGGAAGCAACCAAGAATGTAAGAGACAATGTAAGAATATGCGGACCCCAGCTGAAGAAAGCATCTCCAGAGGGATGACCAGCAGTGTTGATGGTATAGATAGTTCATGTGACATGAGGACCCACTGAGAATATGCCATTGGCTTAGCAATGTGGGAGTACTGATCACCTTGACATGAGCAATTTTGGTGGGATGCTAATGCAATGTTTCCACATACAGTGATTACAGATAGAAAATGAGGGGAGATTCTGCTGATCTCTTCCCAATGATAATAAGTAATCAGTTTCCAGAAAACGAGATATAAAACTATAATTAAGGTATATTTTTAATCGGCATAGCACTATGCAAATGTAGAGACTCCCAAATAATAATGACAGCCACCATTAAACAAGTACCAACAGCCAGGCTCAGGGCCAGACGCTTTGCATATATTGTCTTACTTAATCTTCATAGACATCCCATGAGACAGAATTATTATTCCCATTTAATTGATTCATTTGACAGCTATTTATTGAATACCTACTATGGACTAAGTACTGCTTTAACTTATGCAACATCAGTTATCCAAAGGGAAAAATGAATCTGCTTTAATGAACTTACTTTCTGGTGGTAAGCCTCAAATAAGGAACTGCAACACAGAGAAGTCACATAATTTTTTCCAAGTTCAAAAAGCCAGGAAGTAGAGGGCCTGGAATTTGAATAAAACACCGTTCTTTCCGGTACATTTTTGACTTTGAAATAGCATACCAACAAATTTACAATCTAAAGGTTGTTCTAAAAAATTCAGAGATGACTTTAAGCTTTCTGTAGAATAAACATGATTTCCAGAGCAAGTCTCAATTCCATATTCAAATATGAAACATCTAGGCTGGTGTGGTGGTTCATGCCTGTAATCCAAGCACTTTGGGAGGCCAAGGTGGGTGTATCGCCTGAGGTCAGGAGTTCGAGACCAGCCTGGCCAACATAATGAAACCCTGTCTCTACTAAAAATATAAAAATTAGCTAGGTGTGGTGGTGCACACCTGTAGTCCCAGCTACTCAGGAGGCTGAGGCAAGAGAATCACTTGAACCTGGGAGGCTGAGGTTGCCGAGATCGTGCCACTGTACTCCAGCCTGGGTGACAGAGTGAGACTCATCTCAAAAATAAAAAAAAAAAACAAAAAATACCCAACAAATATGAAACATCTGGTGGCCCAATATCTGTCAAGAACTAAGATTTAAAAACTCAAATATTGAGTAATTCTCTCCAGGAAACCCATCAGTAGTTCGCTGCATTTGAACTCCAAAGGAAGCATAAACACATACACAATACACACACACCCAAACACTCTCTGTCTCTTACACATACACGTGCTTTTACATAAACCTATCTGGGAGGGGAAGAGGAAGGGAGAGTGACCCTGGCATTGCGTGTCTTGGGCAAGTCAGAAGACAGGGGGATT
Source organism: Piliocolobus tephrosceles (assembly GCF_002776525.5). Classification (NCBI taxonomy): domain Eukaryota; kingdom Metazoa; phylum Chordata; class Mammalia; order Primates; family Cercopithecidae; genus Piliocolobus; species Piliocolobus tephrosceles. Next base: position 65,959,888 of record NC_045455.1, on the reverse strand, counting down.
TCTAGAAGAAAGCACACACAAGCACCTTCTAAAGCTGAAAAGCCCTGTTTAGATATTTGTCTAACAACAATAGGTACAAAGCCCACGACTCGAGGATCCCCCAAATCCCTCCCGAAAAAAGAGCCTAAGGAGTTAGCCATGAAAACCTGGACCTTACCTTCCAGCAATAGCACAGGACCCCTGATGGTGGCAGGGGGAGTGCTGGGTGCACAGGAGGGAGAAATACCCTTGCTCACAGAGACTGCAAGTCTCTTTGTGATACAAAATGACAGGACAGTGACAAATGGCCTTTAACTCCACTTTCATGATTTAAAAAGTCGCAGGGCTCCATTTATTTATTTTTAATCTTCTGGGTGGGTGTCTCTTTTCTATCAGCATAAATGCCTGATTGGGCCTCAGCTAATCAACTCTAGCAGTTTCTGATTCCACCCAGGTAGGATGGAAGATAACACATGTGTCTAACTTGATTGCCAGGCGTTAGTCATACTGTACATCCTGCTGCCTTGTGGCTTTTACCTTTAATCTCTGTGAGCTCTGTATGCTCAGAGAATCTTTCAAAATCATTTATCTTAAGCTATCCAGCTGCTGCCTCTCAGTGTGAATGTCCAGCCAGAAGATGAAATTCCCATGAGCAAATCTGGGCTCTAAACCCTCAGTGGCTATACAGCACAGCCTTCCTGATAGACTCTCCAGAGTTTCATATTTTCTATGAAATATGGGGAAGAAAAAAGGGACACTTCGTTGTTGATCACCTACTAAGTACCAGATGATCCAACAGACACCTTATAAGCATTACTCCCCATTTATGGTCTCTTTTTCATAGACAAGAAAATGCGCCAAAGGAAAGCCCAGTTTGCAAGAAGCAAAGCCAAGAATTAAACCTAGTTTAGATTGTCAGTTGCATAAATTGGAGGTGCAGTTTCTCACTGTCTCGTAAAGTCTTATGTGACAGAGATTGCTAGCTATCCCCTAGTGACTGTTGCCCCTTCTCTCTCAATTTCAGCTGAACAGTTTCTCCAAATAAAGGCTATATTTTCCAGCCTCCTTTGCAACATGGTGTTGCCATGCAGCAAAGTTCTGACAAGTGGAAAGTAGTTGGAAGTGGTGAGCTTCTTCTAAGCTGCTCCATTAAAAAGAAAGGGCTTTATTCCCCTGTCCACCGGCATCTTAGGCAAAAATGATGAGTTATTTCAGACTACGTGGATAAGGGCAACTCCCTACAGAGAGGAAGCAAGAATGCAGAATGGGTCCCCATCACCAATGCCATGAAGCCATCCTACCAATCCTGGGCTGCTTACACACTAACTAACATGGTTTGAATTTGCGTCCCCACCCAAATCCCACGTCAGATGGTAATCCCCAGTATTGGAGGAGGGGTCAGGTGGGAGGTGATTGGACCATGGGGGCAGACTTTCCCCTTGCTGTTCTCATGATGGTGAGTTCTCATGAGATGTAATTGTTGAAAAGTGTGACACCTCCCTGCTCTCTCTCTTCCTACTTCTTTTGCCATCTAAGATGAGCCTCTTTCCTCTTTGCATTCCGCCATAATTGTAAGTTTCCTGAGGCCTCCCCAGTCATGCTTCCTGTACAGCCTATGGAACTGTGAGCCAATTAAACCTCTTTGCTTTATAAATAACCCAGTTTCAGGTGGTTCTTTACAGCCAAGCCAGAACAGACTAATATAGAAAATTGGTACTTAGGAGTGGGGCATTGCTATAAGATATTTGCAAATGTGGAAGCAACATTGGAACCTGGTTTAACAGGCAGAGATTAGAACAGTTTAGAGGGTTCAGAAGAAGACAGAAAGATGAGGGAAAGTTTGGAACTTCCTAGAGACTTGTTAAATTGTTGTGCCCAAAATACTGATAGTGATATAGACAATGAAGTTCAGGCTGAGGAGATCTCAGATAGAGATGAGGAATTTATTTAGAACCAGAGCCAAAGTCACTTTTGTTATGCATGAGCAAACAGATGATCTGAAACTGGAAGCAGAGTGTAAAAGTTTGGAAAAACTTTTTGTAGCCCAGCTATGTGGTAGAAAAGAAAAACCCATTTTCTGGGGAGGAATTCAAGCCAGCTGCAGAAATTTGCATATGTAAAGAGGAGCCAAATATTGATAGCCAAGATAATAGGGAAAATGCCTCAAAGGCATTTCGGAGGTCCTTTGCAGCAGCCCCTCCCATCACAGGCCTAGAGGCCCAGGAGGAAAGAATGGTTTTGTGGGCCAGGACCAGGGTCTAGCTACTCTATGCAGCCTGAGGACGTGGTGCCCTGAATCCTGGCTGCTCCAGCTTCAGCCATGGCTAAAAGGGGCCAAGGTGCTGCTCAGGCAGAGGGTGCCAGCCATAAGCCTTGGCAGTTTCCATGTGGTGTTAAGCCTGCAAGTACACAGAGTGTGAGAGTTGAAGCTTGGAAGCCTCTGCCTAGATTTCAGAGGATGTATGGAAATCCTTGAATGTCCAGGAAGACTGTTGCAAGGGTGGAATCCTCATGCAGAACCTCTACTAGGGCAAAGTGAAGGGGAAATGCAGGCTTGGAGTCCCCCACACAGAATCCCCACTGGGGCACTGCCTAGTGGAACTATGAGAAGAGGGCCACTGTCTTCCAGACCCCAGAATTGTATATCTACTGACAGCTTGCACTGTGCTTCTGGAAAAGCCACAGGCACTCAATGCCAGCCAGTGAAAGCAGTCAAGGGAGCTGTACCCTGCAGAACTGCAGGGGTGGAGCTTCCCAAGGCCTTGAGAGCCCACCCATTGCATCAGTGTAACCTGGATGTGAGACATGGAGTCAAAGGAGATTATTTTGGACCTTTAAGATTCAATGGCTACCCTGCTGGGTTTTGAACTTGCACGGGGCCTGTAGGCTCTTTGTTTTGGCTGATTTCTCCCTTTTGGAATGGGAGTGTTTAGCCAATGCCTTTACCCCTATTGTATCTTTCCAGTAACTGACTTGTTTTTTTATTTTACAAACTCATAGGCAGAAGGGACTTGCCTTCTTTCAGATGAGACTTTGAACTGTGGACTTTTGAGTTAATGCTGAAATGAGTTAAAACTTAGGGGACTGTTGAGAAGAAATGATTGTACTTTGTAATGTGAGAAGGACATGATATTTGGGAGGGGTTGGGGTGGAATTATACGGTTTAAATTTGGGTCCTCATAACCAATGCCATGAAGCCTTCTTACAAATCCTGGGCTGCTTACACAGCAATTAATATGGTTTCAATTTGTGTCCCTGTCCAAATTTCATGTTGAACTGTAATCCCCAATGTTGGAGGAGAAGTCTGGTGGGAGGTTATTGGATCAGGGGGGCAGACATCCCCCTTGCTGTTCTCATGATGGTGAATGAGTTCTCATGAGAGGTGGTTGTTAAAAAGTATGTAACACCTCTCCTCTTCTCTGTTCCTCTTGCTCTAGCCATGTAAAATGTGCCTCCTTCCTCTTTGCCTTCTATCATGATTGTAAGTTTCCTGAGGCCTCCCAACCACACTTCCTGTACAGCCTGTGGAACTGTTAGCTAATTAAACCTCTTTTCTTTATAAATTACCCAGTTTCAAGTATTTCTTTATAGCAATGTGAGAACAAACTAATACACCAACTATGACATGAAAGAGAAAGAAATCTCTATTTTGTTTAATCAACTATCATTTCAGATCTCTGCCACCATGACCAAGGCTATAGCCTAACTAAAATCTCTTTTTTCAGAAGATTTTCTCCCCTTAAAGATCTTCTCCCCTTAAAGATTTTCTCCCTCTTTAGGAACAAGTATTCTCTCAAAGGAATTTAGGTAAACACAAGAATAACACATTTTGGTGGGAAACCCTTATTGGTTACAGAACACCTTCAAAAGCTAATAATTTTGCATTCAAAGAAATACATAAAGTCAAGAGATTTTGAAAATAAAAAACCTTAGCAATATCCAAGGGCCTATTAGGGTACATATTACGTTTCTGAGATGCACTGATGAAGTAATGTGTGTTAGAGAAACACATGCTACATTCATTTAATTTTTAACCTTTTGGGTAAATGTCCCTTTTTAAGGAACATCCTAAAAATATGGATGTGAACATAGTGGCTTTGAAATCAAAGAGAATCAAGGCCAGGTGCCAGTTCAGCCACTTGGTAGCACAAGTAAAGTCTTTAATTTTTCTAAGCATTAACAACTACTCAGCTAACAGTAACTCAGACCTCATACTATAGGAAAAGAAGTAAAAGCAATGATGAACAAATTCACAAACAAATAAATATAAAAGACCAATAAGCATATGGGAAAAAGTCAGCTCAATAGATACCAGAGAAGAGTAAAAATGTGAAAGAATTATATAACTCAAAGAACTGTCCCAGAATATTTGGAACCATATTAGAGTACCTTACATATAGTAGAAGCCTGGCAATTGTTCATGGTTGGTCCAACCTGCTCTGAATTTTGTTTGCATTTCACAGCAACTAATTCCTTTAATTTCAGGGAAAGTGGCTGTGCCTGCTGCTTTATGTCTATCTTATAGGAAAAACTAGTTCAATATAACTTGAAGACTAGAGGGGGAAGTTATAATAATAGACAGTTCTGTTTGGTTTACCTTTAGATGCTGGTGAGAAGATATACTCTTGGACACAGAAAAGGTCACAAAACATGAAGTCAGGAGCCACTAGTTTTAGTCTGAGTTCTACCATCTACTTGCTCCATCAAATTTTGGTCAGTTTTCCCATATGAATCTATGGCATTACATGTTTGTTTGTTTGTTTGTTTGTTTTTAATTAACGGAGAGATACTCCAGTTAGTACAAACATAGATGCCAAGCAATGAAATAAACCCTGAAGAAGTGAAATGACAATGTGTAACAAACAACCAACTATGACTCAATGAGCAAGAGGAAGTGACCTGTCCTCCAGGATGTAGACAGTGAAAACCCTCACACTCTCCACATTCCCAACTGTCCTGAATAGCCAAGTCCATGTGCCATTATTTCAGACTGCAGCTCCCACCACACACACACACATAAACACTCACATACCCTTTCTACAGATCTCTAACCCATCTTTGTCCCCTGCACTAGATTTCAAAGACTGACATTTCCAATCCAGTGTCTACCTCTATACATGCTGTAGTTACATGTCTGCTGCATTCTCCAAACTCTCTGGAACTAAACTGAATGTCTCAAGCCTCCATGACCTGGGCCTGAAATCCCATTGTTTGTTCTACTTGGTGGAGAAGTCTTGGAGTCTTTTTCCCAACTCAGATGCCCCTGCTACAAAGTAATATCTAAAAAGCCCATTGAAAAAATAAAAATAGCCAGGTGTGGTGGCTCACGCCTGTAATCCCAGCACTTTGGGAGGCCGAGGTGGAAGCATCACCTGAGGTCAGGAGTTCAAGACCAGCCTAACATGGAGAAACCCCATCTCTACTAAAAATACAAGATTTTTACAAAACACAAGATACAAAAGATTTTTACAGAAATACAAAAAGATTGTGCCAAACCCATCTATCTGGGTCCTTTCCCACTGCAAAATTAGCCAGGCTTGGTGGCACATGCCTGTAATCCCAGCTACTCAGGAGGCTTAGGCAGGAGAATTGTTTGAACGTGGGAGGCAGAGGTTGCAGTGAGCCGAGATCACGCCATTGCACTCCAGCCTGGGCAACAAGAGCGAAACTCCGTCTCAAAAGAAAAATAAGAGAAAAGAAAAAGAAAACTGAAAAGCTTATTGAATCAAGAGCTCCCAGCCTCACAATGACACCCATCACTAGGCCACATCTCTTTTCTGCTCTTATCCTGAACTTTGAGCAGAGTCTGCCCCTTTGGACTGTGGAAATCCTAGAACTCCCACAAATGACACTCACTTGGCTTATTATTTAACTTCCAAGTGACAAGCTGAGTAGCAGTGATCTCCAGTCCCCTGCTTGCCCCCTTGCTGAACAGCAAGTAATGAAAGGGCAGCCACAAGGTTCAGAGTTCTTTCAGTGCTTATTGAAAAAGAGGCAATATGTTTAGGAAAATGTCCTCCTCTCACAAAGTTGCCTCTGCTCTCAGGGGTCTATTGTACCTTCTCTTTGTCCTGAGTTAATCACCTCTTCATGGTGTAATTAGAATGTCCACTCGTTATTCCTAGGTAGAAATGGGTACCTCTGGGGAGGTAGTCAGGTTTCCCACACAGCAGTTGATTGACGAAGTGCCCACACCTGGACAAGCAGTGCAGCGATCAACCCAAGGACCATCCTACGGGGTCGTTATTAAATAGAATATAGGACACACACCAACATCCTGAAACCACAGAGCTATATGTTGTTTTTGAAGGTGACTTTTCCATCACTCCTCCTAATGTTCCCTTTACACGTTGTGAAATTCAGCTCCTAGATTGACTTCCCATGCCTTCAATAATGCTAGGCTTTCAAAATTCCTTGCACTCCAGTGCCTCACCAGGCCAGCCAGCTGTCTTGGCTGATAAATTCTGCATTAGCAAGAGAGACATTAAACTTGAAGTATTTCATTTCCAAGAGATGTGCTGTATTTTTTTCTTTTATATGAATTTTCATGGAAAAATAAAATTGACATTAAGTTCCAGGTTCATCTGGAAGACCAGGAAAACTCTCCCTTCAGTGAACACACTTCTCTTAATACCCAGGAGTGCCCACGGGAAGTCACTGTACCTCGGTGAGAAAGGATGGGTCTTGGAGTACACAGTCCTGATGTTGAATCCAAATTTTCCAAATCACCAGCTATGTGACCTTGAACAAATTATAAATCCTTTCTGACCCTTTGTTTTACCATCTATGAACGGTGATGGTGGTAATATTACTTTGCCAAATTAGCAAAGAAATACATGTATAATATCTGGCACCTGATACTAATTCAATGGATAGAGGCTAGTATATATCCTACCAGAAGGCTATGTCCCTAATCAGAAGTATATATCCCTTAGTATTTATCCCTAATCAGAAGGGATTAGGAACTTGAGCTTTCATTCCAGACAAACCTGGCTTAGTATCCATGTCAGTACTCTGATTTGGGAAAATTTATTTAACCTCCTGAGTTTGTTTCTCTCTGTAAAGTATTAGTGAAAACTAATATATTTCTTGTTGGAAGGATTAAAGGCAATTTTTGTAAGCACTTAGCACGTGGTATATGTTTAATAAATGGTAGCTGTTATCACCCTTGATGTTGCTACTACAGTTGTCACTTGGTATTAATGAGGGGATTGGTTCCAGGACCCCCTCAGATACCAAATCTGCAAATGCATAAGTCCCTGCTTAAAGTGGCATAGTATTTACATGTAACCTACACACATCCTCCTGTTTACTTTAAATCATCTCTAGATTACTTATAAAACCTAAAACAATGTAAATGCTATGTAAATAATTGTTCTATTATATTGTTTTTATTTGCTTTTTAGATTATTGCATATTTTATTATTTTTTCCCCGAATATTTTTGACACATGGTTGGCTGAATTTGCAGATGCAGAACCCATGGACAGGGAGGGCTGAATGTACTATCATTGGGCACCTTCCCTAACACTGGCTCAGAATGTCCCCTCTCAGCAACATTATCTACCAAGTACGTTTAAGAGGCAACTTGGAGGCCACGTGTCTGTTTTGCCCATGGTGCAGCTGAATGGCAGGTAGGAGAACAAGTGAAGGTTTTCATTTCTTGATTTTAAAATTCATTAAGGACCTTTGTGGCCTCCTTGAAAAATGTCTGTTACCCAGTCTTCAGAGTGATTAGGAAAGCTATCAGACATGATTAAGATTTTCTCTTCACAGGTGGAAGAGTGGTCCAGGGAACTACAAACCCAGGGTTATCAAGGCTTACGGGGCTGAAAGCCCCAAATGACTCAGTGCTATATGTTTTTTTTTTTTTTTTTTTTTTTTTGAGATGGAGTCTCACTCTGTCGCCCAGGCTGGAGTGCAGTGGCGCGATCTCGGCTCACTGCAAGCTCCACCTTCCGGGATCATGCCATTCTCCTGCCTCAGCCTCCTGAGTAGCTGGGACTACAGGCGCCCGCTACCGCGTTCGACTAATTTTTTTGTATTTTTAGTAGAGACGAGGGTTCACTGTGGTCTCGAACTCCTGACCTTGTGATCCTCCCGCCTCAGCCTCCCAAAGTGCTGGGATTACAAGCGTGAGCCACTGCGCCCGGCCTATATGTTTTAAGGGAACCAATAAAGATCATTATTGTTACTCAGCAGTGACATTCCTGCCACACGATGCAGGCTCTCCACATTTCTATTTACAATCTTCGTGTTAAGTCCCAAGTAATATTTAGATTGTTGTGTAAAACCCTAAATCCTGCTCCAAAAGAAGATTGTGCCAAACCCATCTATCTGAGTCTTTCCCACTGAACTCATCTTCTTGCCCAAAGGTAGTCCTTCAATCAATTCCTCTGGAAATCTTACTAAACAAAGAAGAGCTGACTGCATTTGAATGCTCAAGACCTAAATTGAATGGGGAAGGAGTTACACAAAAAAACACACCAGCCAACTGGCTTCAACTCACTTGAAATATGAGAGATTCTAAGACACCTTTCATGAATAAGGTTGGAAAGGACTATACTCAGTTAAATTCTTTGAATACTCATGAAAAAGCCTAGTCTATATTCAACAGAAGTTGAGTATAAATGGGGAGAGACTGCACTGAAAAAATTGAAAAGTAAATTATTACATGCAAAGCATGTACCTTTGCATGAAAACAGAATTTTATGACTGCACTATCTCTGTCTATTAGCCAATAAAGTTTTACATGATATTTTTGATCATGTCTCAAGAACCTTAAGTGTTGGAGTTTCCCCAACAGAGCACTCACATGAGAAAGAGACAGAAAACAAGCAGATGGCTCTCTGGGCATGACCATCTCTGTGGTAATCATAAGGGTGGGAACCTCCCTAACAGGTATCCAGGGTTCAAGGATCAATGCCGCAGGGGTGATTGTGAATGTGATAATTAGTTCACAACATTTGTACTCATGCATGGTGAATCTGTAAACCAGAATAATCATCATTTAAGTATATGTAATAATATAAATATATATACATAGATATCTATAGCTATCAAGGTGGCTATCTAGCTATCTATATCTATCATACATAATTGTGTAGCCAGGGCAAATCCTCCTTAGCACTGACATCCTTGACTGGCAGCATAATTAATAATCAGCACTTATTAGGGTATTGTGATTTCATATTGTCATTATCTGTTTCACTCTTCAAATTTCCATATGAAATATCCACTAAAATATATTTAAAAGACCAATACTAGAAACTTTTGTTATTTTTAATTTGATGTACAATACACTGAATTTATCTATATTATATATACCCATCTTTTAAATTATTTTCCTTGAATCATTAATCCCGTGCTTGCTTTGTCAGAGACTGAATGTAGTATCTAGCGATCTCTTAACTTCAGCATCCTGACCTTAGCCCTCCCCACTCCACTCCCACCAGCCCAAACAAATCTATTAATAATCTGGAACTAGTTTCCAGCATTCTCAACTAAGCTTCATGACAAAAAATAATTCTGATCAAATAATCCAGTGATACCAGTTGCTAAAGATGCTTACAATAACTAATTGTATAATAACTTACAATAACTGATTGTTGAGAAACGAATTATCACTCCAGATATCTCTGAAAAGTGTCTTGAAACACGCTTGAAAATTGATCATATCATAGACCACAAGGAAAATCACAATAAATTCCTCAGTAAGCTCTGGTGGCATTGAGACCAGGTTTCCCATGGGGGTGGCCAATAGTTAAGCACCCTTCTTTAGATTTTCCTCGTTTACTTCACTAGCACCACTCTCCTACTCTTTGGATCCCATCCCAAATAAACCATCTGCCCATAATCCCTTATTTCAGCTTTGTCTTCCTTGAAAACAAAATCTAGGATATGTTCATTCTTTTGCACTTATTGTCTGCATCCTGCTCAATTTGGATTCTATGTCCAGCTGTTTCTCCTCAGTGCATGTTTTGTCCTACAAGGGGGCTGTACTTTCTTAGTTTTGACAGTCCGTGGGATCCAATCCACTCTAACACTCAACCATAAATTGGAGATTGCAAAGTGCTCCCGAAGTTCTGTTCTCAGACCAGCCAGCTGCACTTTCCTATGAAAACCCATTAGCAATTTCGAGGCTTTTCACCCTTGATCTGTCAGAAATTTCTCTGCTTTCCCTTCTTTCTCATCTGTAGGTAGGTGCTGATATTAAGCAGATTCGGTTACTATGCCTAGTTCACTTGTATTTGAGTGTTCATGTGAATACCTTCTCATACACTTCTATGTGGGGGTTCATATGACTACCTTCTCATGGGGCTTTTGTTGCAGATTTCTCTACTCATTTGCGTTTGCTCTCCTAGTGGCATTCTATTCCATTTCATTCCACAACCACACATGAGTAAAAGATATATTCTGTAAATGATCTGCAAACTCAGTGATTGAAAAAAATAGTGGTCATCACTTTGCAACACATACTAAAGCTGCAAATGAATTGAGATAAATCTTAAAATGCAAACATAACAAGAAGAAATAATAGGCAAATATGTATCTTATTTGTGAAGAGGAAACTGTTTTTCTAAGCTTAAAGTCCTAAAATGAAAAGAGAAAAACAATAGACTCATTTATACTAAAATTTCAAAAACTTGATATAAAATAGTTAAACAGTAAGTTTAATGTAAGTTAAATATTAAGCAACAAAAATACTAGCGTTAATATGGCAAAGGATTAATTTTTAATATATAAATGCTCTGAAATATATAAGTATGAATGACACTAAAGTCTAGATAGAAAAATGAGCATAAGGCATGAACACAGAATTTGTAATAAAAGCAACAGAAATGACTAGTAAATGTGAGACTAATTTGCAAACTCTTTAGCAAGCAAAACAAAGTGTAAATTAAAACAACAGTATAATATCATTTTTCTCCAAATTGCCAATCTTTAAAAATCAGGTAAGTCCTGATGAATTTACTTAAATTATTCATAGTTTTATAATTTCATAAGTATTTCATATTTCATCATTTAAGTAATTAGTTAGAATGCTGCTTGGTAAAATAGAGAATCAGAGCAAAAGGAGGTAGTATATGAAGGTATGTCAAACTTGCTAAGCATTGGTGACTTCAATACATCATCCTTCTCCATTACAAGGATGAATCCAGTCCACAGATTAGGTTTGTCTATTTGCTATGGCATCCCCTACCCAGAAAACATATTAGAAAATAGTTACTCTGTAATTCACCTTTTCCTAAACTCTTCTAGGACTATAGTCTTTCTCTTTTCTCTTGTTAGGTCACCCTTCTTTATTTTCAAATCTTGGTTAATGGCCTCACCATCTAATTAGTCAACCTTGCTGGATCCTAAGATGTCTTTAACTTCTTGTATCTTGTTCCTCTCCCTGACAAGCAGAACCTTGGGATGCCAATTTAGATGTAATATCCAGGAAACTTAAGTGGACCCCAAATATGGGGTATTATTTGTGGTGGCATTCACAAGGGAGTGGTCCAAGAAACAGTGAATCAGAGCTGGGTAAATTTCCAAAGGAAGTATCATATGAGGGGGCTAGATGAGTAACGTTCATACCATCTGTGAAATGTGGTAAAATACAGATGCCTAAGTCTCCCCACAAGAGATGTTCATTAAAAAATGCTTCCACCATCACGAGGTCAGGAGATCGAGACCATCCTGGCTAACACGGTGAAACCCTGTCTCTACTAGAAAATACAAAAAACTAGCCAGGCGAGGTGGCGGGCGCCTGTAGTCTCAGCTACTGGGGAGGCTGAGGCAGGAGAATGGCGTAAACCCGGGAGGCGGAGCTTGCAGTGAGCTGAGATCCAGCCACTGCACTGCACTCCAGCCCGGGCGACAGAGCGAGACTCAGTCTCAAAAAAAAAAAAAATGCTTCCACCAAATTCATCAGTGAGGTCCTTATCACTAAATCCAATGGGCATTTTTTTAACCTCATCTTGACTGAACTCTCAACAGAATTTGACACTCGGAGGAAGAGCTCTGCTGTTCCCTTCTTCCTCTCTGGCCAAGGCTTCCAGTCTCCTTTTTCAGCTTTTACACTGTTTAGTCTTCAAATGTTGATGTTCCTTGAAGCTTGCTTCTTGTCTCTTCTTGCTCCACAAACTCTGACAATATCATATCTTCACTTAGTGTATACGTGTCCAAGACTTCTACAAATGTATCTTCAGGTTTAATATGCTCTTCTGAGCATATTGAGGTTAATAAATGCTCATTGAATTCATAAACAAATGACAAACATTTCAAAAATGCATAATTACTTTCTCTTCGATCTCATTTTAGATTAGTACATTCTTGGTGACATGGAAATCACCCTTATCTCATAATCAACATCTCCAATTCTTTATTTCTATAATCAGTAAATTGCATACAGAGTTTGAAAACTGGTATAAACTTTAATACAAAGAGTTTCTCTTCAATGATCTGTCTTCATTTTGACTTGCAAATTAGTCATCTCACATATTGTTGTTTATCCCATTGTATCTAGTATAATAGTTTACACATGGAGTTCAGTGAAAATGTATTGTATGTTTGATTTTGTTTATTCCTTAATTTCCCTAGAGGAGGCCAAAGTAAAATTTGAGGTATTTCTATTTGATAAAATCTGTTGTAGTTTTGTATGGATTGATCCCACATAACAACATCTTCCAATTTATACCTTTTTGCTTTGGACTATTCAACTTTGGGCTATATTCTCTCTAGAAACTAAAAATATCACAAGTGATTTTTGTAGAAAAATAGTATATGGCTTTGACAAGCATAATAACTGAAATCAAGCAATTAGAGACTGTCATAAGTGCACAGAAACTGTATAGAAAATAAACAACTTATAAATATCCACATAGTCAATGTTTTTAAATAAATATCTCAGTACGAAAGTGTTTGCCTTATTATGTATCTTACTCTGCTTCTTATCTTGTCTTATTTCTTCTAGTCATAATCCTCCCTTTGTACTTTTACAGAGTAATTCAGAAAAGAGATATCCTTTCTTTTAATAATTTTGAACAATAAAGAGTCTCTCCATAACTACCTCTAACGCATAATCATTTCTGTTTTAGAACATCTTGTTTACCCACAGTCAGGAGAGGCAGAATTCCAAAATAAAAGATTTTTTTAAAAAATAAATTGACTGGTATAATAAGAGTGAACTCAAACTATTTCAGAATTCTACTCTGTCTCTTTATGCTCAGTGCAGATGTTGGGACTGGAGTGTTAACAAACAGCCTATGTATAAATTCCTCCTTCAATTTTTTTCCAGAATAGGAACTGCCCTAGATCAGTAGAGTTAAAATTTTACAGAAAATTAGTCAGATGTGAAAGGATACATAGCCTTGGTTTATCTACCTCCTGAGCTCCTACTTCAGTGGAGAAATATAGGGGAAGATGAGATGGGTGAGTGACACGGGGACCTGAATCAGTTATTGTAATATGCTCTTACCTGTTTTAAGTAAGTCCCTTTCAATATTTTTTCCTTTGAGATAATCCATTTTATTTCCAACTGTCTTCTCAAAATGACATCTTGGTGCAATATATTTCTAGCTGTAAGAGTCAATAAGTACACCCTTCACCTCAGAAATGAGGTAATAGAACTGGGGGGGGGGGGGGGGGAAATGAGAAAAATCATTCCAGAAATGAAGACTAAACTAGAAGCATCACAGAGCATCACAAGAGTGATGGTGTAAGAGAAATGGAAGGACAACAATAATACATTTTTTAAATTGAAAATAAATTTAGAGATAAAAATAATTTAAAAACCATAACAAATATTAAAAATACGCAAAGGATCCATTTTACGGGTAATAGGAATCCCAGAAGAAGAAACCCAAAATAAGAAAACACAATAAGTACTAAAAAATGTAATACATGAAAACTTTCTTAAAATTAAAAGAAACATTTGAAACTACACACTGAAGGGGCACACCATGTACTTGAGAATAATGACCCACAGTGACCAACATCAACTCATGTTTCACTGAAATTACCAGACTTTAAAGAGAAAGAAAAAACCCTGCAGTCATCTGGATAAAACCAGTACATTTCTGATGGTAAGTAAATTGTCATCAGAATTCCAGAATTTTTAACAGCAATACATGTGCCAGAGAAAGTAGAATAACAGATTTTAGATACTCAAGGAAAACTGAACCAATTATTATATAACCAGCTAAACTGACTTTCAGATATAAGGGCAGTAAACTATTTGACATGGCAACAACTTAGGAAATACTATTTGCATGAACCCTTACTGAAGAATATACTAAAGAATGAACTTCAAATTTGATTGAGAAACATCAAAATAAGGACTGGTGAATATTAAATACACATTGTAGAGCTAAATTATATTTAGGATAAAAAGGAAAGTGAACAATATACAATGTCTACATGTTCAGGCAGCATAGATTTTACATAATTGCAAAGAGTAGAGGATGATAGGGAGCATCATCTGCAAAAACAATTTTAACTAGCAGTGGTAGAACAGTATTACTGTGGATATTCTTATCTTAAACTATGTATGCAACAAGGAAAAAAGAAAATAAACACTTATGAAATTTTCTAATTTGATTATTCCTCAAGTCTTTGAGAACCAGGATTCTCAGATTCTCAGTATGGAAAAACAAGATACAGAAGTAATATAACAGATTAAGAAAAAACCTTACGTCTCTGAATTTTAATTAAAAGTATCAATATCAATTCACAAGATTACATAGCATAGAGTTGTCGGAGGTATGTATTAACTCTGCCTACTAAGAGCCTAGAAACACCCAGATTATGGTCTTAGAATACTCTTTCTACCCAAAGACGCTTGAATATCTTTGAGGAAGTGACTGATTCCAAGTCTGAGGCAGAAAATTAACAAGATGCACCTAGAACACTTTGTTATGCCAGATAGCAAGGAGGCTATCAAAGACTACTAGGGCCATGTCAAAAATACTCAGAAACTGATTTGAAGAGGCTCCCACTGGCCAAAGAAGGAAGAGTAAGCTTCAAATGGATAATTGCAATCATAGACCCATTAAATCAACGAGTTTATAATAATATTTTTTAGACCAAATTGTTGTTCACCTTCAGAGAATGACAGAAAAACAATTCATCTTGAAAACTAGTAAATAAATGGAAAGAAAAAAGTGTCATCCTGTCTTTCTGTATGAACTAGACCACTCCATAACCAAATTGCAGATGTGTGAAATGTCTCCTTATAAAGAATTTTACATTAAATAAACTGCAAGAAATAACAGAATTAAAATTTCACTATTTCCAAATCCCAGGGAAGTAATGAATCAAGGCATTGAGCATCAACAGCTGCAACCACAGAAAGAAATGAGCAGACATTATGTGCCTCTTCACCACAGAACACACCACGGCCTACAGCCTTGAAGAAAGGATTAAGCATGAATCTGATCAAGACTTTGGATCCAACTACCAATCTGCGGGAAATACACAGGATGGAGGAAGATGTTGACTCACACTATGATTATGTAATTTAAAAATCCACACTGTAGATAACTGTTCAGGTCAAATGCAACAGATAAATTTTAAGAGAAAGGGATGGAGGGAAAACTAGAGATTAAGAGACTTAACAGCTGTAATTTTTTAAATGGACAAGATTATTGTGTCTATTGGTATACATTTAGATAATAAAAATATTTAAATATCACAAATGACTGATTGCCAGGTTAGCTTATTTTACTATATAAACATAGTGGTGTACTTACTACTGGGGAGGCAGAGATTAAGACTGGGGTAGACCTTATGGAGGGGCTTCTGGAGTGACTGGCGAAATTCTATTTCTTGACCTGATTGCTTGCCTTATAAGTCATTAAGCAAACATTTGTTTTGTAGCTTCTTTTGCATCTGGTTTACTTTTAAATATAAAAGTTTTTTAAAGTTTATGTGAGCATTCACTATTTTTCACTGCTTCTTTATTGTGCTATTAAGACAGACATGGCGACTTTATAAAAAATGTAAAACTGAAAAATTTTTTTACATTAAAAATTTGAGGCCAAAACCAACTGAACAAGTAGGCGTAAAGAAGATGCAAAGTTTTCACGAAAAGAACTTGGAAGTTTTCTTTTATAGTAAGGTTAAGGTGTATTAGTATTTAGATAAGAAATTTCCCAGGCACTAACGTGGTCTTGGCACATTAATAAAAATATAAATCTGAAACAACAGAATAATCATTGCTGTCTCCACTCTGAATGGTTGTAGGCTATATACCGTCACAAGGACTCTGACAGGCAAGGGTGCTCAGAGACAGATGAGGGTGGGAAGGGTCTCAAACCATATTATACAAGGAGCAATGAGGCAATGAAAAATATTTATTCTGCAAAGACTAGACTGAAAGGTGTGACCATTAACTTCAAACATCTGAAGAAAGCCTGTTGAGAAAGGCATAATAGTTGTTCTCAGTGGTCCCAAGTTCAGTTGGTGGAAGAAACGGAGACAAATTTTGTGTCATAAAGAATTTTCTAGCTGGGCATGGTGGCTCATACCTGTAATCCCAGCACTTTGGGAGCTGAGGTGGGTGGATCACTTGAGGTCAGGAGTTCAAAACCAGCCTGGCCAACATGGTGAAACCCTGTCTCTACCAAAAATACAAAATTTAGCCAGGCATGGAGGTGTGCACCTGTAATCCCAGTTACTCAGGAGGCTGAAGCAGGAGATTCTCTTGAATCCCTGAGGCAGAGGATGAAGTGAGCCGAGATCATGCTGCTGCACTCCAGCCTGGGCGACACAGCGAGATTTCATCTCAAAAATAAATAAATAAATAAATAAATAAAAATTTTTAAAAAAAATTTCTGAGTGAGAAAATGTAGTGAATTGCTTTAGAAAGTATAAAGTTCTGTTTGAAGGTTTGAAGTCCACTATCAACAGATATAAACCCTACTATACACACATACATGGACATGTTAATTTAAGACACCTTTATTGCTTCTGTGCCTTTTCCATTAAACCTCCCTGAACCCGTTCCAGATACTTCTCTTCTTGCCCTTGGCAGCATTTCCATGAGTTGCATCTATCTTACCTACCATTCGAACTAGGCCATAATGGAGTGGAAATGCACCATCAGTCTGCATATCACCCTTTTTTTCTAGGAAACATACTACGTTCATTCAAGGTGGTCAATGTGAGGATGATGCTGACCACACATTAGTCCCAGAGATAGGTATGTGACCCAAGATAGGCCAATGACAGGGCTCCAGCCCTATGCCCATAATGATGGTTTACCGAGATGGCCCTGTAATCCTAACTGAGGCACAGTCTTCCCAAGGAATTTTCTGTCTGGGTTTTTTCTTCTTCTGGGATTTTGAGTCCTAAAGTCAACAAGTTTAAGCTGCTTTGAAACACTTTCCTTGATTAGAAAAAGCTATCTGCTATAGCAATTAAATGGACCAAGAGTTAAAAGAAACAGAAGAAAATAAAGAGATTGAAAAATTAATTCTTTAGGTCCAAATGTACCTTAAGTATACCTAAATTTTGTAGTTACATAAATCAGTAAATTTTTTTCTATTTTCCTTTAAATCATTGTGAGTTCAGTTTGTCACTTGCAACCAAAAGAATTCAGACTAATATGTAGAGCATATCACAGTTGTACGTTTAATATAATGCTTTCTTGGATAATTGTGTTAATGAAACAAGATCTGACAATAAAACTTTAAAGTGCAGACAGTAGCATTCAATTAACTCGGCCACATATCCGTATGTTCAATTGTTATTATGGAGAGTAAGATTTGGTTGAGGAATTAGAAATCATTTATAGCATAAAGCTCTGATATCTGGATTGCAAAATTCTAATCTCTGTAAGATGAATAAAATATAGTTCTTTCTGCTTGAGAAATAACTGGCTTCTGCCTAATTTTGAATTTTTGCCTCATTATGTGCTCTGAATCAGTACTTTGACAAATGGAAAATATTAATTCTCATTAGAACCCATTTGAATTCTGACAATAGCTGTGATTTGTATTTGCATCTAATTACACTCTACTAAAGGGAGCAAATTGGATGCAGCAGAGATGAAATCTGTTGAGTCCTGAAGAGTAAGGGAGTCTACAACAATGAGAGGGAGAGTCTGGTGAAACTGAAAGTGGGTAGGTGCCTGAACGCTGTCATATTTTCACCAGCCAAATATATTACAAGAAATGTCAGCCTTTCTGGGCCCTAGATTCCCAGTGAAAGTAGGGCTTCTCTAACACACACACACACACACACACACACACACACACACACACATACACACTCTGATTGTAGCTCCTTAAATATCTGGAAGTCACTGGCCATATTTATTACTCAAATAATTTAAAGTATGATTAAAGAAGTGACAAAAGTGTCACTGTGTCTACAGATTTACTCATTTCATCTATCCTTTTTAGTTACTCCAGGACTTCAACATCTTTAAAACAGGCACTCTATGGTTTATTAAAAACATTACATCCCAAATTTCTGATGGCTGTTTTAGATATTTTATACAGACATCTATAATACGTTTTTCCACATGCTGCTGGAAATAAAACGTTTTGCTTGAAGAAGCTTCAATACTATCCTGATTCCTCTGGTTCTTGCATTAATTAATCTTCAACGAGGTTTTCAATAGCTCCAGTTTCAAAATCTTGCTGCATATTGGAGTTACCTAAGGGGCTTTCTTGTGAATTCAGTTGTGGAAATCCCTGCTCTAGAGCCTTGCCACCCAAAGCAGCATTGATGTCACCTGGGAGATAATGAGAAATGCAGACTCTCTGACTCCATCCCAGACATACTGAATCAAAATCCTCATTCAACAAGTTCCCTGGGTGACTCTATGCACATTAGTGTCCGAGACGTCCTTATCTGCAGAGCGTTGTCAACAGAACTGGTCCCCTTTCCCTCCATTCCTATTACACAAAATTCTGACTTCTCCTTAATTAAGAACATTACATTGTAGACAAGTTTGATTTGTTCTTCATCTGTACCTTATTCTAACCAGATTTTAAATCCTGTCTTAGACCACAGGATAAAAATAAGACTTCAAACTTTTAAAAACTCCTCTTTATGTCTCATTCCGTTCCTGTTCCCCATAGGCCACTGAAGCCTCCTTAACACCATCTCCCCTTCCATATTTCACCTGTAGGTTTTACTTCCAAGGCTGTTTGATCTTAGCTGTGACATCACCATTCCCTTCCTGCTACCTCAATATAAAAATCCTCCCTTTAAAAGACTTCCCAGGCTCTTGCCAGCCTTTCATTTCTGTATGGGCCAGCTTTACTTTTAGATTACATGGAGGCCTATTTTCCGGAGGCTCTCAAGTTGGACGCCATGATCTAGTCCAACTTCTAGATTTCATTTCTAGAAAATTGCCCACCAATCTCCACTTTCTGTCAGTTCCTACCTGACTTCAAAACATCTGAATAAAAAAGGGAAGTTCATCAATCACCTTGACATTTTGATCTTCCCACTGCTGGAGGCTTGGTGTTGCCCAAACCGCCTTCTTGAGGATCCTCATCTTTTCCCTTTTCCAACTGGATATTTTGACATTATACATGATAAAAGAAAAACTTCAGCCGAATTAAATTTAAAGGAGTTTCATCAAGCAATGAAAGATGCACAACTCAGGCGGCCTCCCAAGCCAGAGTAGGCTCGGAGACTCCAGGGCAGCCACAGCGGTGCAAGATCTAAGGAGAGAAAAGGGGAAGTGATGCACAGAAAACGGAAGTAAGGTAAAGAAACAGTGGATTGGTTACAGGTTAACATTTGCCTTATTTGAACATGGTTCAAACAGGTGGCTACATTTGATTGGGCAAAACTCGGTGACAGCCACAAGTGTAGGCTACCGTCTGTTTACATCTCCACTTGTTATAGTTCACGATTGTACAGAAAAACCTCTAGGCTGAATTTAAAGTAGGTAAGGAGTCAGCTTTAGGCTAAACTTGATTTAACACACAGATGTGGTAAATAGCAACTCAAAAGCAATGGTTGGCTTCTTCTAGTGACAGCAGTAATGAGTAAGCACTGATAATCAGAGCATGAGGGTTGTTAGGAATGAATTCTGCCTAGTTTCTTCAATTTCTCAGTTCCTAAAACTTTCAATGCCCCTCCCTTTCAGTCACCTCTCCCATGATCAGCCCCAAAGCCAGGTCATCATGGGGAATTACCGACCTCCAACACCCTGAACACCAATTTCCCACTGTTCTATCAAAAACATTTTACCTGTGACACTCATATTCCCACATTCACGTCTGTTGACCCTAATTCAGGCTGAATCAACCAGAACATGAACTCAGCCTTTCAGCAGTTTCCACAGGACATGAAATGACCTAAGAATGCCATCATTTCTGAAGTCATTACTGAAGACTTGTGGAATCATAGAGAAAAGTTACTCCACACATAGGACAGTGTTATGAAGGTGTTTTCTCTCCACACATCTGGCACTTAGCCCACAGACTCCACTCTCTGATAGCCCCTCCACCCCTACTCAACATTTCACTCAATTCTCCCATCCCTTGTGCAGGGGTAATTCACTCCACACCCAGCTCCTACCCCAAAAAAGCCAGAGAACCTACCAAAACCAAAATTAGTGCCTGATATGCAGCAAGATTCCAGGAATGCAAAAAACAAACATAAAAACAACAAAACAAAACAAAACATTGGTAGAAGATGAGACCAAACAGCAAAGAACATGGAGCAACAGAGGAGGAGCTCAAAAAAAAGAGAGTTTGCAAATAAATCCACTTGAAATCGAGGTGTATGAGCACCCTCTATGCTTCATGTTGACCTAGATTTTTGCATCACTGGTCCTCCATGTATGAAAATTATATTAACTCATTAGAAGATGGTATCCATCTATCAGGCCTAACAGTATAGAGGCTAGATGCAAGGGCTTTGAAGTCTGGCTGCCTCTTACTAGTTGTTAACAAGTTACTTAGTTCCTCTGTCCCTCTTTTGTAAAATGGGAATAAAAGCATCTGCCTCCAAGAACAAGTTACTTAGTTCCTCTGTCCCTCTTTTGTAAAATGGGAATAATAAAAGCATCTGCCTCCAAGGGTCATGATGAGGGTTATATGAAAGATTGTATGCACACTGCTTAGCACACAGCCTGCCCAAAGTAAGCACTAAATGTATTTTGGCTATAGTAAGAATCAGCACTGACCATAAACCTTCTTTCTGAAGGGCTCACATTAAAAAGAGCTTTTTATTTGACAACTCGAACTCGTATTCATCTGTTATTTGGACGTAGCATCTGTGTAGACAAAAATATAAGATAAATAAAGACATAGAGTGAAAGGGAGGTAGGATGGAATGCTGGATTTTAAACAAACACAAAAGTGATGAAAAGAAAAATGATTCCTCTATGCTATTGAATTATTACAAAAATAGACTCAAAAATCAAGTCAACAATGCCATGGAAAATGAAAGGTCAGTGACTTTCCTCTCTCACCTTCATTCAGGACCACATCCAACTCACCACTGGAAGAATACATTTTATTTCCAAAGGGCCTCTTAGCAGAGACTGGGCATTCTGCTTGAGTAACCAACTCCTTTCTTCTGACTGTCAGATTAGAAAATGCATGCCTTTATATTCAGAAATTGATGTATAGAAATAAAATTGAGTGGCCAGTGGGCACAGAACTGGGAAATGTCCCTGTCTCTTATTTAGAGTTCTGTTTTCTAGTTATCAAACATAATTTGCAATAAATAAGAAACAATTACCAAAAATGCTGTACTCAGATATCCTCAGAAAATCTTGCACTGTTTCCTCAGTTTTTAAAACCCTTGTCACTAGTATAGTCTTGTCCATCTAAATTTGCAAAAGTGATCTTAATACATTTCAAACAATGACTGCCACTTCAAGAACAGGTCTTCAGCAATCATCCTTGGGTTTTAACCTCTAAATTTAACCTCTTCCCTGAACTCCAAGCTTATATACCCAGCTACCTACTCAACTTCTTAACTGGCATAGGTATTAGTTTGGTGCAAAAGTAACTGTGGTTTTTGCCATTACTTTTAAATCAACCTACAATAGGCCTCTTAACATACTCCAAAGTAAATTCCTGATCCTTCCCATAGCCTGCTTCCTTGTCTGCTCCCCTCACTCTTAGTTGCACAGGTCAAAAGTCTTACAGTCTTCCTGACTCCTTTCTTTCCCATGCTCCTTCCAGTCCATCAGAAAGTCTCAGGTTTGCCTTCAAAATATATCTAAGAGCACTCCTTAATTCCAGTAACAATGAGCTAAATTATTCAAGACAAACCAACCTTGGCAACTAAAAACTCTGGATAAAATATTTTTAAAAACGTGAGAGCTGACAAAATGATAACGAAATACAAAAATGAAGAAAAAATTATTTCTCCAAGGGGGAGAAAATATCTGTCTTTGAGGACATGTGTACATCCCAAAACAGTTTTTTTGAGGACCTAAACATTAGAGGGATATAACAAAAAAACTATTTCTAGTTTGAGAACTTAAAGGATTGGGACCTTAAAGGGCCTAGAAGGTGAGGCTAGTTCAGGAATAGATGACCTCGCATAGAATTACACCTAAACCTTATTCCTGGGTCATCCAGTGTAGTGATCCCCAACCTTCTTGGCACTAGGGACTGGCTTCATGGAAGACAATTTTTCCACAGACTGGAGTAGGGGGATGGTTTCAGGATGATTCAAGTGCATTACATTTATTTTGCACTTTATTTCTATTATTATTACATTGTAATATATAATGGAATAAGTATACAACTTGCCATAATGTAAAACCAATGGGAGCCCTGAGCTTGGTTTCCTGCAACTAGACAGTCCCATCTGGGAGTGATGGGAGACAGTGAGATCATCAGACACTGACAGATTCTCATAAGGAGCACGTAACCTAGATCCCTCATATGTGCAGTTCACAATGGGGTTTGCACTCCTATGAGAATCTAATGCTGCCCTGATCTGACAGGAGGCGGAACTCAGGTGGTAATGCGAGTGATGGGGAGTGGCTGGAAATACCGAGGAAGCTCCCCTGCCCGCCGCTCTTCTTCTGCTGTGTGGCCCAGTTCCTAATAGGTCACAGGCCTAGCTAGGTAGGTTTGTGGCCTGGGGCTTGGGGACCCCTGATCTAGTGAATCCCAAGCCTTGAATTTATTTTAAGATCGTCCCAAACTGGTAGCATCTCCATGCCTGGCAGAAACAATTAGAAATCCTATCTGAATGAAGTTTTCCTTAATTATAGGCTTCAAATTACCCCGTGATTTTTTTTTTTCAAACACAACATCTAATATCCAGTCAAAGATAACTAGGCAGGTAGGAAGCTAGACTCCATGAGAAAGAACCAGCAGAAGCAACAGATAACAGAAATAGATTCACAAGGCTTACATAGGAATTATCAGTATATAAAATAATCATGCTTACTATGTTTGAATCCATAAAAGATAAAACTTGTGGATCTCTGCAGAAACAGAAAAAGATAAAAAATGACAAAGCAGATTTTAAAACAGAATTTCATAGAAATGAAAACACAATAAAATTTAAAACAACATGGATGGGTTAAGCAGCAGATTCTATGTGATTGAAGACAATTGGTAAACTGAAGGATAAATCAGAAGAAATTATACAGAATGCAGCATGAAGAAAAAAATGATTAAATAGTATATAGGTAGCCAGTAGGGGTGGGAGGGAGGTGTCACTTCTTTGCCTCATGTCACCTGTCACTACCTGCATGCCACCAGCACCATGAAGATCTGGACTTCAGAGCACATCTTTGACCACCCATGGGGCACTGTTACAACAGCTGCAATGCAGAAATATCCAAACCCTAGGAACCCAGGAATTGTTGGATTTGATGTACTGAACAAAAACACAGGTCCCTCTGAAAAGTTGTACAGCCATAGACTTTTCTACAGAAAGTGGGAACGGTCTTCCATTACGAATTCTCAAATATGGTTTATTCCAAAAGCGAAAGGGTGATTCGACATTAGACAATGGAATGCACCGCATAAATAGCATAAGGGAGAAAAACTGTATGATTATCTCAAGAGAGCCAGGAAAAGGTTTTGATAAAATTCAACATCTGTTATTAGAAAAACTCTTGGTGAACTAGGCGTAGAAGAGAATCTCCCTTATCTGATGAAAAGTATCTATAAACATCATACCTGAAACACTGAAGTGCTGGAAGCTTATGCTGTGAAACAAAGAACAACATGAGGATGTCTGCCAGTATCACTTCTTTACTGTATTTTGCTGGAGGTTTCAGCAAGTAGAGAAAAGGAAAAAAAAAAAAATGCGTGGGGAGATTATAAATTATATGTATTAGATGCAAAGAATGAAAACTATCATTATTTGAGAATGCTATGACTTGTATGTATAGAAAGTCCCAAATACTCTACAGACAAATTATCAGAATTAGTAAGTGAGCTTAACATAAGTGATCTTGTTGATGAAAACAAGGCCAATGTGCAAAAATCAATTGCATTTGGACATCTTGCTGTGTGGGAAAGCAATGAAGCACTTAAAGACGAATGGGAGTAAGTCAAATGGACATAGGAGGCAGCTTGAAGAGGCTTCCACTGGCTGAAATTTGAGAGAATTTAAACACTGAAGAGAATAATGATAGTAATTAACTGTAAAGTAATAAATAAAAATTCATGAGTACAGTGAGAGGAAAGAGACTTAATAATAAAGCTGCCTCTGAGACTACCCAGGAAGCTGCTGGGGCACTGGTGGAACTTACTGGGGAGCCCTTGTGTGGATGTTGCTAAAGTCACTGGAAAGTTGCCCTCAGGGATGCTGCTGAAACTTGCTAGGATGTGAAAACACCTGGGTGTCCCGCATGCCAGTGAGCACCACAGGAGCAAGAAGAAAAGAAAGCACTGGAAATAAGAGAAGCCCCTGGCTTGTACAATGTCCTACCAGTGTCCCCCACTGACAAAGCCTAGCCTCCTATCATCTGGCAAATTAGAAAAGTGTACAGGGTCCAGCTACAGTATCATAAAGCAGAGCTGAGAGGCAGTTAATCAATAAACACATACATATGTATGTAACATGTATATTACATGTATTACATGTGTATGGATTATTCCAAGAACAAAAGGTTGATTCGACATTAGACAATGGAATGCACCATTGTAATTACATTACAAATACATTACAAAAAATACATTACAAAAAATTGTAATGTATATTACAGTTTTTATTTAATACGCTGGTAAAGTTAACTCTGGTTAAGCCAAAGTTGAAAGCTTTACATTTAATTTACATATGTATATCTGTGTATTTGGAGACATGGATATATAAAGATGTATTAAATTATATTTAATTTTCTAAAGTAAACTTCTCAATAGGTCAGAAAAAGAGAAATTTTTGAGTATATTTTCTTTGGGCATCACCATTGTAACTCACTTTAGCAAAAGTCCCTTATTTATCAAAAAAGCTCAAGGTTTTTAATAACTATGTCTTATTGCTGTACCCCTTCAAAATAGTACCTGTGACTATTTCTTGTCTTTAAATAACTATAACTTATATTCATATCTGACAGCTCTTGATGCCTATATTATAAACTATCTTTTGTTTTTTTTTAGAATAGCTACCATGTAATTCAAAGATTTGCTCCATCCCCTTACAAAAGAATGAATCATAGAAATACTGAGATTTGCTAACTCTCTTTTTGGACTCAGCCCGCCTGCACCCAGGTGATTAAAAAGCTTTATTGCTCACAGAAAGCCTGTTTGGTGGTCTCTACATACGGACGCGCGTGACATTTTGGTGCTGTGACTCGGATCGGGGGACCTCCCTTGGGAGATCAATCCCCTGTCCTCCTGCTCTTTGCTCCATGAGAAAGATCCACCTACGACCTCGGGTCCTCAGACCCACCAGCCCAAGGAACATCTCGCAAACATCTCACCAATTTTAAATTGGGTGAGCGGCCTGTTTTTACTCTCGTCGACCTCCCTCTCTCACTATCCCTCAACCTCTTTCTCCTCAAGAACTTAAAACCTCTTCAACTCACACCTGACCTAAAACCTAAATGCCTTATTTTCTTCTACAATGCCACTTGACCCCAATACAAACTCGACAGTAGTTCCAAATAGCCAGAAAACGGCACTTTCGATGTTTCCATTCTATAAGATCTAAATAATTATTGTCATAAAATGGGCAACTGGTCTGAGGTGCCTGACGTCCAGGCATTCTTTTACACATCGGTCCCTCCCTAGTCTCTGTTCCCAATGCAACTCGTCCCAAATCTTTCTTCTTTCCCTCCTGCCTGTCCCCTCAGTCCTAACCCCAAGCGTCGCTGAGTCTTTCTAATCTTCCTTTTCTACAGACCCATCTGACCTTTCCCCTCCTCACCAGGCCAAGCTAGGTCCCAACTTTTCCTCAGCCTCTGCTCCCCCACCCTGTAATCCTTTTATCACCTCCCTTCCTCACACGCGGTCTGGCTTACAGTTTCGTTCCTCCACTAGCCCCCCCCCCCCCCCCCCCGCACCTTCCTCTTAAAAAAGTGGCTAGAGCTAAAGGCATAGTCAAGGTTAACGCTCCTTTTTCTTTATCCGACCTCTCCCAAATCAGTTAGCGTTTAGGCTTTTTCATCAAATATGAAAATCCCAGCCCAGTTCATGGCCCATTTAGCAGCAACCCTGAGATACTTTACAGCCGTAGACCCTGAAAGGTCAGAAGGCCGTCTTATTCTCAATATGCATTGTATTTTATTACCCAGTCTGCTCCCGACATTTAATAAAAGCTCCAACAATTAAATTTCGGCCCTCAAACCCCACAATAGGACTTAATGAACCTCGCCTTCAAGGTGTACAATAATAGAGTAGAGGCAGCCAAGTAGCAACTTATTTCTAAGTTGCAATTCCTTGCCCCCACTGTGAGACAAACCCCAGCCACAACTCCAGCACACAAGAACTTCCAAATGCCTGAACCACAGCTGCCAGGGGTTCCTCCAGAACCTCCTCCCCCAGGAGCTTGCTACAAGTGCCAGAAGTCTGGCCACTGGGCCAAGGAATGCCCACAGCCTGGGATTCCTCCTAAGCTGTGTCCCATCTGTGCAGGACTCCACTGGAAACTGGACTGTCCAACTCGCCCAATCCCAGAGCCCCTGGAGCTCTGGTCCAAGGCTCTCTGACTCCTTCCCAGACTTTCTCGGCTTACCAGCTGAAGACTGACACTGCCCCATCGCCTCAGAAGCTTCCCAGGCCATCACAGACGCTTTGGGTAACTCTTACAGTGGAGGGTGAGTCCGTCCCCTTCTTAATCAATACGGAGGCTGCCCGCTCCACATTACCTTCTTTTCAAGGGCCTGTTTCCCTTGCCGCCATAGCTGTTGTAGGTCTTGACAGCCAGGCTTCTAAACCTCTTAAAACTCCCCAACTCTGGTGCCAATTTGGATGACATTCTTTTATACGCTCCTTTTTAATTATCCCCACCTGCCCAGCTCCCTTATTAGGTCGAGACATTTTAACTAAATTATCTGCTTCCCTGACTATTCCTAGGCTACAGCCGCACCTCATTGCCACTTTTTCCCCAGTTCAAAGCCTCCTTTGCATCTTCTTTCCATATTCCGCCACCTTAACCCACAAGTATGGGACATCTCTACTCCTTACCATCCTATTAAAACCTAATCGCCCTTACCCCGATCAATGCCAATATCCCATCCCACAGCATGCTTTAAAAGGATTAAAGCCTGTTATCACTCGCCTGCTACAGCATGGCCTTTTAAAGCCTGTAAACTCCCCTTACAATTCCCCCATTTTACCTGTCCAAAAACCAGACAAGGCTTACAGGTTAGTTCAATATCTGCAGCTTATCAACCAAATTGTCTTGCCTATCCACCCCGTAGTGCCAAACCTATATCCTCTCCTATCCTCAATACCTCCCTCCACAACCCATTACTCTGTTCTAGATCTCAAACATATGTTCTTCACTATTCCTTTAGACCCTTCATCCCAGCCTCTCTTCGCTTTCACTTAGACTGACCCTGACACCCATCAGGCTCAGCAAATTTACCTGGGCTCTACTGCCGCAAGGCTTCACAGACAGCCCCCATTACTTCAGTCAAGCCCAAATTTCTTCCTCATCTGTTACCTATCTCGGTATAATTCTCATAAAAACACACGTGCTCTCCCTGCTGATCGTGTCCAGCTAATCTCCCAAACCCCAATCCCTTCTACAAAACAACAACTCCTTTCCTTCCTCGGCATGGTTAGTGCGGTCAGAATTCTTACACAAGAGCCAGGACTGCATCCTGTAGCCTTTCTGTCCAAACAGCTTGACCTTACTGTTTTAGCCTAGCCCTCCTGTCTGTGCACAGCAGCTGCCACTGCTTTAATACTGTTAGAGGCCCTAAAAATCACAAATTGTGCTCAACTCTCTACAGTTCTCATAACTTCCAAAATCTATATTCTTCCCCCAACCATCACTCAAGACAACGCTTATGCTGATAAGGTAGCTAAAAAAGCAGCCATGAAAAGGCATCAGATCCCATCGCTCAGGACAATATTTATGCTGATAAGTTAGCAAAAAAAGCAGCTAGCGTTCCAACTTCTATCCCTCAACTTCTATCCCTCACAGCAGTTTTCCTCCTTCACATCGGCCACTCCCACCTACTCCCCCACTGACACTTTCACCTATCAATCTCTTCCCACACAAGGCAAATGGTTCTTACACCAAGGAAAATATCTCCTTCCAGCCTCACAGGCCCATTCTTTTTTGTCGACATTTCATAACCTCTTCCATGTAGGTGACAAGCTGCTAGCCCACCTCTTAGAACCTCTCATTTCCTTTCCATCATGGAAATCTATCCTCAAGATCACTTCTCAGTGTTCCATCTGCTATTCTACTATTCCTCAGGAATTTCTCAGGCCCCCTCCCTTTCCTACACATCAAACTCGAGGTTTTTGCCCCCACCCAGGATGGGCAAATTGACTTTACTCACATGCCTCCAGTCAGGAAACTAAAATACCTCTTGGTCTGGGTAGACACTTTCACTGGATAAGCAGAGGCCTTTCCCACCAGGTCTGAGAAGGCCACCATGGTCTTTTCTTCCCTGCTGTCAGACCTAATTCCTCAGTTTGGCCTTCCCACCTCTATACAGTCTGATAACGGACCAGCCTTTACTAGTCAAATCACCTAAGCAGTTTCTCAGGCTCTTGGTATTCAGTGAAACCTTTATGTCCTTTACCGTCCTCAGTCTTCAGGAAAGGTAGAACGGACTAATGGTCTTTTAAAAACACACCTCACCAAGCTCAGTCACCAACTTAAAAAGGATTGGACAATACTTTTACCACTTTCCCTTCTCAGAATTCAGGCCTGTCCTCGGAATGCTACAGGTCAGCCCATTTGAGCTCCTGTGTGGACACTCCTTTTTATTAGGTCCCAGTCTCATTCCAGACACCAGCCCAACTTGGACTGCACCCCAAAAACCTTGTCATCCCTACTGTCTTCTGTCTAGTCATACTCCTATTCACCATTCTCAACTACTCATAAATGCCCTGCTCAGGTTTACACTGGCGGTTTACGCTGTTTCTCCAAGCCATCACAGCTGATATCTCCTGGTGCTATCCCAAACCGCCACTCTAAATTCCCTCTTAAAGTAAATAAATAATCTTTGCTGGCAGGGCTATGCTGAACCTCCTTGGGCACTCTCTAATTAGATGTCCTAGGTCCTCCCAATTCTTAGTCCTTTAATACCTGTTTTTTCTCCTTCTTTTATTTGGACCTTGTATCTTCCATTTAGTTTCTCAATTCATCCAAAACAATATCCAGGCCATCACCAATCATTCTATACAACAAATGTTTCTTCTAACAACCCCACAATATCACCCCTTACCACAAGATCTCCCTTCAGCTTAATCTCTCCCACTCTAGGTTCCCACGCCACCCCTAATCCCACTTGAAGCAGCCCTGAGAAACATCGCCCATTCTCTCTCCATGCCACCCTCCAAAAATGTCTACCGCCCCAGCACTTCACCACTATTTTGTTTTAGTTTTCTTATTAATATAAGAAGGCAGGAATGTCAGGCCTCTGAGCCCAAACCAAGCCATCGCATCCCCTGTGACTTGCAGGTATATGCCCAGATGGCCTGAAGTAACTGAAGAATCACAAAAGAAGTGAAAATGCCCTGCCCCGCCTTAGCTGATGACATTCCACCACAAAAGAAGTGAAAATGGCCGGTCCTTGCCTTAAGTGATGACATTACCTTGTGAAAGTCCCTTTCCTGGCTCATCCTGGCTCAAAAACTCCCCCACTGAGCACCTTGTGACCCCCACTCCTGCCCACCAGAGAACAACCCCCCTTTGACTGTAATTTTCCTTTACCCACCCAAATCCTATAAAACAGCCCCACCCTTATCTCCCCTTCACTGACTCTCTTTTCGGACTCAGCCCGCCTGCACCCAGGTGATTAAAAAGCTTTATTGCTCACAAAAAAAAAAAAAAGAAAAGAAAAGAAATACTGAGATTTGCTTTACATTCTCCAAATTTTAGATAATGCCTAACTTTAGATAAATGTGTTTCAGTGACTATGACATTTTTTTTTCAAGTTAAAGAAATACGCTCTTGCTCAATCACAATTATTGGTACAATAACAGTCTAAAAATTGAGAGAAAAGACCTTTTTAGTAAATCATGCAGAAATAGTTGGATATCCATATGGAAAAAATTAACTTGTCCCCACTTCACAAACATATACAAAAGTCAATTGTATATCTAAATATGAAAATTAAACTATAGAACTCTAGTAGATAATACTAGATAATTTTTCCATGATCTCGGACATGTCAAGGAAAAAAATGGGTAAATTGGAATACGTTGAAATTACAAGCTTCAGTTCATAGAAGACACCATGAAAGAATGAAAAAGGAAGCTATAGAATAGAAGAAATTTACAATAAAAATAATTGACATAGGGCTTATTACAGGCTAAAGACTTCCACAAAGCAGTGAGAAAAAACAACCCAATAGAAGAAGGGCAAATGATTTAAACAGGTACTTTACAATATGGGAAATGCAAATATTAAATAAATATATATATGTAAAGGTGCACAACCGTATTAATAATCAGGTAAATGCAAATCAGGCATTAGATTCTCATAAGGCGCAGGTAACCTAGATCCCTCACAAATTAATTAATGCAAATTAATGCAAATTAAAACAACACCAAAGGCCTGGCGCAGTGGTCCACACCTGTAATCCCAGCACTTTGGGAGGCCAAGATGGGCGGATCACAAGGTCAGGAGATCAAGACCATACTGGCTAACACAGTGAAACCCCATCTCTACTAAAAATACAAAAATGTAGCCAGGCATGGCAGTGTGCGCTTGTAGTCCCAGCTGCTAGGGAGGCTGAGGCAGGAGAATGGTGTGAACCCGGGAGGTGGAACTTGTAGTGAGCCAAGATTGTGCCACTGCACTCCAGCCTGGGTGACAGAGCGAGACACCATCTCAAAACAAAAAACAAAACACACACCAAAATATTACTATATAAGCACCAGAACATATAAAATGTAAAAGACTGACAATAACAACTGTTGGCAAAGATGTGAAACAACAGGATCTTTCATACATTGCTAGTGGGAATGTAGCCTGGACAGCCACTTTCAAAAATAGTTTCAGGTTAGCTACTAAAGTTGAAAATACCCATATCACAGCCAGAAAGGTATATATCCTGATACAAACATACATGCATACATATATACACATACACACACACACACGCACATATCCAAATATTGTGTGTCCAAGAGTAATGTATATACCAATAGATATGTAAAAGAATGTTCAGAGTAGCACTATTAGAAGCAGCTAAAAAATGGGGACAACCCCCAAATCCTCAATATGCACCTGTTCGAAATAATTTTGATCTATTCATGCAATTTTATATTGCACAAACATAACATTGAATACAAGAAGTCAAATTTAAAATACATACTATATGACGTCATTTTCTTAAAGCTCAAAAAAACGGGCAACAGCAAACTTTATGCGTAGGTGTAAAAAAAATAAAAAGAAAAGCAAGAAAGTGATTATTCTAAAAGTTAGGAGGGGGTTACCCTTGGGAAACATGGTAGACTTTCTGAGGAGGTGAATGTTTGTGCTTTGACCTGGTAAATACTCACACTTAGACCACAAGTTGCTACATTTCTGTTTACGCTTTTCTGAATGTACATTCTATTTCACGACACAAATGGATTGTGTTGGGTGTGGTGACTTACGCCTGTAATCCCAGCACTTTGGGAGGCTGAGGCGGGCAGATCACCTGAGGCTGGGAGTTTGAGACCAGCCTGACTAACACGGAGAAACCCCGTCTCTACTAAAAAATATATATATACACAAAAATTAGCCAGGCGTGGTGGCACATGACTGTAATCCCAGGTACTGTGGAGGCTGAGGCAGGAGAATCACTTGAACCCAGGAGGCAGAGGTTGTGGTGAGCCAAGATTGCGCCATTGCACTCCAACCTGGGCAACAAGAGCTAAACTCCATCTCAAAAAAAAAAAAAAAGGTCAAAGTTCAAAGTCTTTTTAAAAAGTCTTAACTTGTGTATATTATTTAACTTCTCTGAACTTCAGTTTTGCCATCATCTTTAAAATAATATCTGTGGTATTATATACAATAATATAATATCTGTGGTATTATATACAATAATATAATATCTGTGGTATTGTAAGTGCTAAAGATTCAGAATATCATGATACCTCAATACAAAGTTTCTTTGTTTCCCCCCAACATCCAAACAGCCGATTCTCCCACATGAGCAGTAGGGGGAGATTTCTTGGGGGGTTCACAGGAGCAAAAGATTTTGTGGACCATCCTTCCCCTACTTGCCTGGGCCCTGGTGACCTTTGGTTGAAGGGAAGAATATTTTTTCTCTCTCTCTCAAGTAGAGACCTATGCCTACCTCTACTCTTGTTCTCTGAGGCCCTCAGGCATGTGGAGCTAGTTAGTGGCAGACTGAGAGAGTGTAGGAGAAGAAAACAAACAGAACAAATGCCCAAACCCTAAGTTCTTGAAACAAAGGAATGTTTCAGACAGAAAACATGGTAAACAGTGTGAGATGGAGCAGACAAGGCTCAGGTAGCCTGCAAAAGCCAATTTACTCCCACGTGATGGAAGAAGCAACAAGTGAAGGAAGGGTCAGCAGGAGCATAGGAATGTTACTTACCCAGTGCACTATTGTGTCTGGAGTTGGTTCCTTCCAGTGGGTTCATGGTCTCACTGACTTCAAGAATGAAGCCGCTGACCTTTGCAGTGAGTGTTACAGCTCTTAAAGGTGGCATGGACGCAAAAAGTGAGCAACAGCAAGATTTATTGTGAAGAG
Organism: Piliocolobus tephrosceles; assembly: GCF_002776525.5. Classification (NCBI taxonomy): domain Eukaryota; kingdom Metazoa; phylum Chordata; class Mammalia; order Primates; family Cercopithecidae; genus Piliocolobus; species Piliocolobus tephrosceles. The sequence continues at coordinate 65,926,630 of NC_045455.1, read as the reverse complement.
CGAAAGAAGAAAGCTTCCACAGCATGGAAGGGAATCTGAGCGGGTTGCCACTGCTGGCTAGGGTGGCCAGCTTTTGTTCCCACATTTGTCCTCGCCCATGTCCTGCTGATTGGTGCATTTTACAAAGCTCTGATTGGTGCATTTTACAAACCTCTAGCTAGCTACAGAGCGCTGATTGGTGCATTTTACAAACCTCTAGCTAGCTACAGAGTGCTGATTGGCGCGTTTTTACAGAGGCTGATTGGTGCATTTTACAATCCTCTTCTAAGACAGAAAAGTTATCCAAGTCCCCACTCGACCCAGGAAGTCCAGCTGGCTTCACCTCTCAATCCCCTCTCTAAACAGTACACCCTAATTGCTCTTTGGAATTGGGTGATGACCACTCTAGCTACTTCCTGCTAGATAGGGGTGAAGAAGGGGCCCTGCAGTGGTAGTGTCCTCCAGAGAGGAACTCTCTAGGCCAGCCAGAGGACCAGAGGGTTGATCGAAGGGTCCTCGGTAGAAGTTGAGAGTTGAGCTCATTTGAGGGTCCATTTGTAAGACCATCTGTAGCTTGATGGCCTTGATCCTGGAGGAAACAAATTTGACAAGGAGCTTAAAAATTCAGATCCCAAAGGTGAGTAATAGCAAGATGGCTGTCACGGAACCTAGAAAGGGGAAAAGCCGTGTCGTCCAGCTCCAGAGGCTGGTATAAGAGTTTGAAAGGCGTTGTCAGATTTCAGAAACCTTTTTCCATAAACGTCAGGTAGCATTTCATACTATCCCTGACTGGTTAGTGTAAAAACAACACTCTTCCCCTAAGAAGGTGCAAAGTCTTGGTTTTTCAGCAGTGAGGAGGTCTAGGCCTCAGAGGTTTTGGAGAGTCACTGCTGCCAAAAGAGTCTATTTGGGACTGTAGAGTAAGGATAGATTTTATTTCTTGCAAACTGTCTGAGAAATTATTTGACAATGTGTGGTAGTAGGATAATGAAGTAGATAAACCTGCTATTCTAGTTCCTGTAGCAGTGGCCATTTATAACCCTATAAGAAGAGGTATTAGTTATATGGTCCTTAGCTGACTGGACTTGAGCTTTGAGGGGTACTGATAGGATCTGATTTCCATAAGATTAGAAGTTAGGATAATACATGTTACACTGTTAACTTTTAGCAAACTTTACTTTTGTTGAAAACCTTGTTAAGTTTGGGATTTCAATTATTCTTTGCTATTAATAAGACCTCATTCAGTCCATATTAACTTAGAATTGATAGAGATAGCTCCCTCCTGATTCTGTAAGTACTTTAAGGTTTAGCTGAGTGCAAACAGCTAGCAAGTTTGAGCAGACAAATTATTAGGCAATTTTCCTAACTCTGCTTCTGCAAGAGTTTCCTTATCATTTACTGAATACCCATTTTGTCTTTTTCCCTTAATCACCCAGGAGGAGCCATCTATGGTCCTGTCCTGAAGGGAGTTCCTCCTAGGTCTGGTTGGACCTTTGTATGGTAATTAATTAAGATTTAGATCCCCTGTTAGGAAACCTGCTGGGTTAAGGATTTTTGATAGGAAGTCGATGGGTTGTCAGTGGCCTCAGTGCTGGCTGTGCCCTTGTTTACACTGACAACAAGGTGATATTGGAGTGTTACAGGGTCACACGGAGAAGATCTTCAATTATCAATTATAGGTTTTAAATTTACCCTGGATTTTAAAGAAATAGGGTACATTGTTTTTTCTTTACTACTTTTACCTCTCTCTCTCCTTCTCTCTTTGACTTTCTCTTTCTCTCTCTGACTGTCTCTCTGTCTCTTCCTCTCTATCTTTCTCTCTGACTTTCTGTCTGTGTGACTCAGAGGTTCTTGGCTCTCACCTCTGCCTCCACCAGAAGCCCCACCTGTAACAGGCAGGAGCAAAGGTTTACCCTCCCATCCCCAGAGGGCCAACCTAAGAGAGAAGTACAAATGAACTCCAGTTCTATTATGGGTTAAGGGATCTCGTGGTAGAAACTAACTACTGTGTTTAACATGATTTAAAGGAAAATACTTTCCAACCTCCAAACATGCCGGACTAATTTGTAAATTCCTCTATGCACTTATTTGTTTAAAATTAATATAATTTATGATTATGCCTTCTGAAAATATCTGGAGCTCTTAACTAAAACCCAAGTAAAGAGGTAAAGCATACTCATTAAAAACAACCAGAAAAACAGTAATTTTAAGGGACTGTAGTAAAGGTTATCAGGCAACTAGGAAAAATTGATTACTGTTGTTGAGGACAAGATCTACTACCAAGACTCCTGGAAGTTCAGTGTGGTGAAACAAATGTCCTCTATGGTTTCCCTACAGGATGGTGACCCAAGGACTGACTGGGAAGAGGGAGCTTGCTGCTAAAGAATCCAGGGCATATGCAGCTGCTTTAACATCGCTGGGCCTGCTTCTCTCCTCTGTAAAAATGATGGGATTCACCAGATGACATTTAAGGTCATTTTTAGTTCTAGAAAGTTGTGATTCATTCTTGATTCATTGATCAATATTTTTAAATGTCCCAGTTCATTCTGAGATGCAATTTATTTTTCCTGGTATTAATTTGTAGGGGAAATGTGTCACAAGAGTTCTTGATATCAGGCGCACTGAATCACCCAACAACAATGTGCTCACTACAGTTTTGCAAAGAATACAGAACTGCACGTTTAGAAAGATTTTCTTGTATCTTCCCTTTTAAAACTTGAGGACAAAAAATATAGATGAGCTCAGTGCTTCCTAAAGTTTGTTCCATTGGTACTGTGAGACACAATTTGAAAATTTTAAATGAAAATAAGGAGCAAAATTCACAATGAGTATTAGCTTATCAAGGTGCATAAAGATAGGTAGGAAAGACTTTTTTAAACCCAAGGTTTCTCAAAACTTCATTTGCATTAAACCAATTTAATACCTAATATAGCTCACATTCTGAAGAACTCACTTTAGAAAATGTTAACGTTCCGTTTCTCTTTACTTGCTTCCAGCAAAAATGTTCAAGAGATTTGACCAGGAATGTTGCCTCCAGCTCTTCCTCTCCCACTCCAATGGAGCTTTCGGTTTTTCCACTCTGGTGAAATGACTCTGAATAACGTCAGTGAAAACCCTCGCTCTCAATCCCATAGGCTCGTGCCTGTACCACCTTCCACAGCCCACTAGCTGAATTCAACTGATGGCTGCTCCTACATTCTAGAAGCAGTCTCTTCTCTTGGCATTTGTCTGGCTGTACTTTCTGTTTCCTCTTCCATCACTGCCCTCCTTCCCAGTCTCCTCTTTGAAGTCTGTTTGGCCAGACTTCAAAGTAGGGCTGTTCCTCCATGTGCTGGGTCTTCTCATTTCTGCCTCATCTATCTACACCCTTCCTCTGGGTCATCTTTTCCTTCCCTGCAATGTTAAATGCCGTATTTGTGCTTATGGCTCCACAATTTGGTCTCCAGCCCAACCCTCTTTGTCATATTTTCTTCCCCCTTTCTCACTATGCCCCTAGAAGATGCATTACACTTTTCTGCGTTGGGGCTTCAGACTTGCTGTCTCCTGTTCCTGAGACACTCAGCTTGTGGCTTTTCCTGTTTCTTCTTTTGTCATCTTAAATGACAAAAGGCTTTTCTTAAAAATGCCTTTTTTCAGAAAGGCTTTATCTCTGAGTTTTCCTTATCTAACATAAGCACCCTGCCAATCATTCTCCATCACATATCCTATTTGTTTTCTTTTTAACATTTGTTCAAGCTATCAATGCTTTGTTTATTTGTGACTTTTTTGATTACTTGTCGAACAGGTTCCAAGAGTGCTGAACTGTCTGTTTTCCCAAGTACCTAGCATACTGCCAGATGCATTGTAGGTCCCTGATAAATTTTTGTTGAATAACTAAATGAATATGGTTCTTCTGATTTCTTAAGCTAACAGATACCTCCTCATGCTGTTTTCTGGTGATCTAGGTATACAGCCTAAAATAGAGTGCTTAGATATCTCTCCGAAGTATCAAAGCTTCAAGGGAGGTGATATAGTTTGGATACTTGTCCCGTCCAAACCTCATGTGGAAAATTGATCCTCAGTGTTGGAGATAGGGCCTAGTAGGAGGCATTTGGGTCATGGGGGTGGATACCTCATGAATGACTTGGTGCCTTTTTTGCTACAGTAATGAGTGACTTTTCACTCTACTACTTACACAGTAAGAGCTGGTTGTTAAAAAAAAAAAAAAGAGCCTCCAGGCCAGGCGTGGTGGCTCACGCCTGTAATCCCAGGACATTGGTAGGCCAAGGTGGGTGGATCATGAGGTCGGGAGTTCGAGACCAGCCTGGCCAATATGGCGAAACCTTGTCTCTACTAAAAATACAAAAATTAGCAGGGCATGGTGGCAGGTGCCTGTAATCCCAGCTACTCAGGAGGCTGAGGCAGGAGAATTGCTTGAACCTGGGAGGTAGAGGTTGCAGTGAGCCAAGATCGTGCCATTGCACTCCAGCCTGGGTGACAAGAGCAAGACTCCGTCTCAGAAAAAAAAAAAAAAAAAAGCCTGCCTCCCCCTCTCTCTTTAGCTCCCTCTCTCACCATGTGCCATGCTTCTTGTACAGCCTGCAAAACTATGAGCAAAATACACCTCTTTTCTTTACAAATTACCCAGCCTCAGGTATTTCTTTATAGCAATGCAAAACAGACTAACACAAAAAGTTTGAGGAAGAGGTGGATGACAGACAATTCCCAGTCTACTTCTCTGAAGAGTTCCCTAAATGCCAATTCTGGGACATTATATCTTCCCAGGATGGCCACAAACATGCCTCCCAGCCCACATAATCTTCTTTAAAATATGACTTTGACATTCCTCCTGTTGATTGGTATGGTCTATATTCATATATGGAATCCAGGCAAGTTTATAACTTTAGCAGAAATGATACTGTGTCTTTCAATTTCCCTTGAACAAAGAAACAAACAAACAAGAAACAAGGCTACATCATAAAAGGCAATACAGCCTCCACCTGGTCCTCTAGGGATGCTTTCTCTTGAAACCTAGCTACCACCCCAGGAGAATGTCCAAGCTGCTACATGCAGAGGCCATGTTTAGGTGTTCTGGACAATAGCCTCAGCTGTGGTTACAGATGAAACCAGTATCAATACCAGATATGTGAGTGAGGAAACCTTCTAGATGATCCCAGTCCCCCAGTTAGCAAGTAACCCCAGCCTTTGAGTGTCCTGGTTGGAACCTCTAACATGGAGCAGAAATAAGCCATCCTTAGATGTCCACTGTCCAAATTCCTGACCCACAAAATCCATGAGCATAAGACAGTTTTTGGGGGCCATTTTGTTTTGGGGTTTGTTGCAGCAGTAAATACCAATATACTTTGTTATTAGTTATAGAAAAATAACCTCCCAATATCAACTGGACAGCATTGAAAATTTGCAAGCAGGGACTGTGTTTGGAGAGATGAACAGTTCTTTCAGATCTGTATAAAAGTAACGTGCAGTGGTGCACTAGAGATAGCCCAGACTGGCATGTGAGAGCCAGTTGTGTGCAACTGTCCCCAGCTGGTCATGGTGGGAATATTTACACCTCGAAAACTGGCATTCAGGGCTTTATTTTTTTTCCCGGTGAATTGGTTTACCAGCATACCACTGGAAATTGCAGCTTCACTTCTTGATCTATTATTGAATTTCTGCCTTATTGCGAAACAAAACAAAAAGAAAAAATATTGGCTTTGTTGCCAGTTTTTCCACTAAGGCTGCTTTAAGGCTGGTCTGTGGTGTTCCAAGAGCTGCTCATGAGCCTAAGACTTGTAGGTTGGCTTCCCATGTTCTAGTGTTCTCTGTAAGTGCTTCCACATGGGCTGTCCCATCCCTGCAGCATCCTTGACATACAGTGATAGGCAGAGGTAGAGCAAACTCGAATGTTCTGGAATGGGCCAAATGGCCCCATGATTCCCTAGAAATGAGGGATTTCCCTCTCTTCACGTAGTATGCATCCATGAAAAGCTCTCCTGCTGGCCACAGCTAGGCTACCAAAGGCTTGGCCAGCAGGCTCAGCACAACTGCAGTTTTAGATGGTGAGGCATAGCAGGCAACTTCCATACTCCTCTCTGTTGTGGCTAAGGACCACATATGGGACTGAGATGTGCACAAAAAAATGAATCAGGCCGGCAGGGCACGGTAGCTCACGCCTATAATCCCAGCACCTTGGGAGGCTGAGATGGGAGGATCACCTGAGGTCAGGAGTTTGAAACCAGCCTGGCCAACATGGTGAAATCCAGTCTCTACTAAAAATACAAAAGAATTAGCCGGGCATGGTGGCAGGCACCTGTAGTCCCAGCTACTCGGGAGGCTGAGGCGGGAGAATTGCTTGAACCCAGGAGGTGGAGGTTGCAGTGAGTGGAGATCGTGCCATTGCACTCCAGCCTGGGAAACAGAAGTGAAACTCCATCTCAAAAAAAAAAGAAAAGAAAAAAGAAAGAAATAATCAGGCCCATGAGTTGAGCCTTTAATAAAGGCTTAAGGAATTGAATTATTAAGTCAATCTCCCAGTGCATAAGTGGTACTTTCTGCTGCCACTTTAATAAATTACATCTCCAGTGTATTATTTGCATAGCTATTAAATATCTTCATTATTAGAATAGGAAATTGGGCAGCAAGAGATGAAGTATCAAGCCCTGTGTTAGTCTAACACAGTGGGAATACTAGGAGTGAAAACCAAGTTTTCCATTTATTCAAACTACAGTTTGAGGAAGAAATACTTTAAACTATTTTAAGCATTTCCATTAACAATTTATCTTACAAATGTATTTACACATGGACAAATTAACAAAGAGGTATTATAAGGATGTTGATCAAGGCATTGTTTGAATTCATAGTAACTTACTAGTTTAAAACATGATACTCTATGCAATAAAATATAAAAGGAAAAACTTTTTCAGAAAGGAGGTAGATGTGTATGTATTCATATAGGAACATCTCTAAAATATACTAAGTGAAAAAATAAAGTCAAAGCATAGTCTGTTTGTAATATTGCAAGTTGGTGAAAGATAACACATTCATATATGTGAGTATATGCATGGAAAATGTCTGGAAGGAAGCAGAAAAAACTTGGAGAGAATTAGGTAAATGAGACAAGACATTTTGGGCAGAAAATACCTTGTTTTTCACTGTATTAGGCTTTATACTGTTCAAAATTTTTACCATTTGCACATATTTTTAAGCTTAAAAAATCACATCCCTAACTGAATAATGACTTAGTATTTAATAGAGTAATTTTTGTTAAGATACTCAAAATATTCTATGGTTTGAATGTATTTCCCAAAAGTTCATGCATTGGCTGAAAATTTGGTTCCCAATGCAGTAGTATTGAGAGTTGGAACATTTGGGAGCTGTTTGAGTCTTAAAGGTTCTGTCCTCATGAATGTGCTAATCCACTCATGAATTAATGGATCATCAAGGGAGTGGGTTAGTTATCACAAGAGTGGGCCTGTTATAAAAGCCAGTTTGGCCAACTCTCATGAGCCCCCTCACCACGTGATGACCTACGCCACCTCAACACTCTGCAGAGTGTCCCCACCAGCAAAAAGGCCCTCACCAGATACAGCCCCTAAATCTTGGATGTCCCAGCCCCAGAACTAAAAGATGTCAGTTATTTTCTTTGTAAAATTCCCAGTCTCAAGTACTCGGTTATAGCAAAAGGAAGCGGACTGAGATAAAATCCTTTTAGAGAATTTTTCCTCTTCATTTCTATTGTGTCTGAGACCCCTCGGTTTTCATCTTTGGTTACATGGACACACCCTTGGAAATTTGCTGCTACCTCAAGCAGCTCACAGAGGCATTTGTCTGCAAACACATTGTCTGTTTCATTTATCACTGTTATCTCCAGCACCTAGAACAGCGCCTGGTGTACAGTGGGAGCAAATCATTAAAATACATAGCATGTCAGATGGTGGCTAGTGCGATGAAGAAAATAAAGCAGAGCGGGGAAGGGTGAGGTGTAATTTTTAAAAGCTGATCAGGGAAAGTTTCCTTGGTAAGTTGATAATTGAGTAAAGACTTAAAGAATTTCGTAAAGCAAGGCACAAGGCTATCCAGTGGAAGAAATTTCGGGCAGAAGAGTACCAAGTGCTAAGGCCCTGAGGTGGGATATGCTTGATCAAACATAAGCTGAATTCTTTTAAACTTTACATTTCAAATACATACAGATCACTTGTGAACTTACAATGAGACATTAATACAGTATATTTGGTGTACTTCATCATTTATTTTATTCCTAGGGTTAAAGACATTAACCAAGTAAACCATTTTACTATCTCAAGCAAATGGGGATTACTGCTCTAACTGCAGCCAACAGGCTGCAGCTACTAGCCCAAGAAAACAGAGGTGACTCTCCAAGAAAGCCAGGGTGATTCCTCTAAGAATCAAAGTTGCTTATTAACTAGTTATTTGGGGCAATTTTGCCAATGACCCTGAGCAAGAAGATGTGAGCTTCCTTCTGTAGACATTATCCCAATAAGGACGCCCCATGCACTTCTGCCCAGTGGAGTTGCCTTTCAGCCTGTACACCTGGATTCAGGTTCACATTGACTAATCCTCAGATCTGATTTGAATCTGCAACCACCTTGACTGTAATCAATAAACCTCTCTGTCACCCAATTCTCAGCATCTCAAACTAGGAGCCACAGCTTCCCCAGTCATTGTGATGACATCTTGTTTCACTTTTCCAGCAAGCCTTTCTGACTCTCACTGACTTCTTAAATGGTGATGTACCCAAGGTCTGTTTTGACTTTTTTTCTCTCTCTCACTCTGGCACTGGCTCCCACTTGCATGCTTATAACACCCTGTCTGTGCTGACCCACAAGGAGAAGCAAGACCATTTCCACCTTTACCCCATACCATCCATCACCATTGTAGCTTATAAATAATGTCACTTGCTGAGTGCTCAACAGAAACACAATGACATGGTAGATAATGTGAATCATATATAGAAGGAAGCAAAGAGAGTGTGCATAAATACAAAATATGCAATTCGTGTTAGCCCAAAGCCAGTCAAGCTAGCTTGCTGGTAGCTTCATCGTCGAGAGGCACAATTAGAGTGGAATTTTTAATTAAGAAAGCTGAAATCTGAGCAACTGTATTTTGATCTTTTAGAAGAAAGATTTGAATGGAAGATTGTGGTCAGCAGGTAGATAGGGAAAGAGCCACAAGACAGTGCAACTCTGTCCAAGTGTCTATTGCACAGATCAGAGGAGAGGGAGTCCCTGTGGACTGACCCGGGAGCTCGTTTCCCCCGTATTTTGCCTGAAGTAAGCAGTCTGGAGCCAGGGCATTTAAGAAAGGGAGGCATTTGGGGGGATTATGTGAGTACGGAAGATAAAAACAGAAAAAGCACCAATGTCCCAGCCCAATCCCCAACCCAGGTCCTCTGCACCCTTCCATGGGTGCAGACATATGTCTCCTCAAGCGACGATGGCTTACCACAGACATTGTGTTATTATCTCCTCTGGGACTATTGACCATTGACCATTGACTTGAGTCATTTCCAGGGAGAGCTAAAGGAAGAGATCATGTTCTTGAGATGGTGAACTCAGGAATCAAATCACCTGGGCTGAAATCCCAGGTCAGCCTCTTTCTTGACTGTATGCTTTAGCAAGTTACTTGCCTCATTGTGCCCATTTTCTTATCTGCAAATTGGGTAAATATACCATCTAACTCACAGGGCTTGGAGAATGCAAAGAGTTAATATATTTAAAGGGTGAAGAATAGTGCCTGGCTCAGAGTCAAATTCTCAATATTATGCTAATGAGGACAGGAGGAATATCACAAAACTCAGCAGTTGTGAGCTTAGAACTTTTATTGCGCTTCTCCCAACTTCTGCTCATCAGAGCAGAGCTTGTGTCTCACTGATTCTTTTCCCCCAAGGCAATTATATCAGAAGCATGGTGCTTATCCTTCTTTAGTGATTTTTTCCTAAGACCTAAGCAGAAGAGAGGAATCAAATGACTATTTGCTAAACTGCTCTATCAGCCTCAAGGCAAAAAGTTTAATAAATTAAAACATTCTTCCAGCTGGTTCCTGTTGAGAGTGCAAAGTTACCTTTTGACTTATGATATATTTTGAACCAAAATGAGGACAGGAGGAATACCATAAAACTAGTATTTCTAAATACTAAACATTTTCATACCCTTGTGTTTTTCTTTTGTTAATTGTTTGCTGTTTTGTTCTGTTTTTATAAGGGACAACAAACATTGTAGAAAAGAAATGTATCATATATTTGTAAAAACTGCTTTACAGTTTTGCTTTTGTGTGTGTGTGTTGGTTTTTGTTTTTGTTTTCTGTTTTCTGTTGTTTGAGATGGAGTCTGACTCTGTCGCCCACGCTGGAGTGCAATGGCACAATCTCAGCTCACTGCAACCTCCACCTCCCAGGTTCAAGCAACTCTTCTGCTTCAGCCTCCAAAGTAGCCGGGATTACAGGCGCCCACCATCACACCCAGCTAATTTTTGTATTTTTAGTAGAGATGGGATGCTTTACAGTTTTTGTCTCAATCTCAAATTTTGCTAAGCACAAACAACTTTAAGACACAGTCTTGACAGGGGCTAGAACATGTACATAAATATGCTGGACCCACAATTCAATAAGAATAATTTCTCCCACTTCCCTAGCTTGGAGTCTATGCTCACCAAGAAGCCTTCTGATTATAATTTGTCTTACAATAAGTTGTCTTTAGGCAGCAAATGTATTGAGCCACTGTTTGTCTTTGGTAGTTGTATTTCTTACTATGAATTAATAAATTGACATGTTAATTGTATATCAATCTTTTGTGAGTTTTGTCTGTTATGAACAGACCCTAAAAGACTGGTTAATTCTGGAAGCTCTAGAAAGCGAGAGTGTCCTATTCTCTAAAGTCTCTGTAATACTGTAACTACACCCAGGTATGATTGCTGATATGAGGTTATGACTTGGGGACCTCCTAGCTTACCTTTACAACATCTCTAGTTGGTTCTTAGTTACTACAACTACTGCATTTATATATCCTATGACAACCTCTATCTGCAAATGCCCAATGGACTTTAACTTAATGTCTACCTGAAGCTCAACATTTCTAAGACATAATTTGTAGTATTGCCCTGCAAGCCCATTCTTCCTGCTACTTCTAGAGGTATCAGGAGACCAAAGAAAGAAAGGCCTTAAGCAGAGTAGAAACAAGATCTGGTTTGCATTTCTGTAAGAGTTCTCTACCTGGTATAGAAAATAGATTGTCGGAGGGCAGGAGTGGATACAGGATGGCCAAGTAGGATACTGCAAGTTATCTATGTCTACAATGACATTGACCTGGACTGAGGAAGTGACACAGGAGATGAAAAGAATTGGACAATTCAAAAGACATTTACGAGGTGTATCTGTGATGGGTGGATATGAAAGGTGGCAGAGGCAGAGTGTGGTAGCTCATGCCTGTAATCCCAGCATTTTGGGAGGCCGAGACAGGCAGATCACCTGAGGTAAGAAGTTCAAGACCAGCTTGGCCAACACAATGAAACCCCGTCTCTACTAAAAATACAAAATTAGCCAGGTGTGGTGGTGGGCGCCTGTAATCCCACTGGGGTACATAATAATTACTGGGGAGACTGAGGCAGGAGAATCGGTTGAACCTGGGAGATGGAGGTTGCAGTGAGCCGAGATGGTGCCACTGCACTCCACCATGGGTGACAGAGCGAGACTCCATCTCAAATAGAAAAAAAAAAAAAGGTCGAAGAGATGGAGGTATCAAAGATGGCTCCCTGATATCAGGTGGGTCATTTACTCAGAAACATGGAGGAAAAGCAGCAGGTTTGGGGAGGAAAATCATAGTCACTGTTTTGGACATGCTGAATCTGGTATATCTCTGAGCCATCCAAGTAAAAATGCTATGTAGAGGATTAGACTTAGGGTTGAAGCTCAGCTGGGGGAAATGGGCCAAAGACATAAACTTAGAAGTCATCTGCATATTAATAGTGCTTATACTCATGAGAATGCACAGGATCTCCAAGGAAATGAGTGGAGAATGAGAAGACAAAGCGGGGTGCAATGGACTGGAATAGAGATTCCAATGCTCCAGTACTAGAAGCCAGATTGATCTCTAGGACCTAGCAAAGGAATCAGAGAAGCAGTGTCCAGAGAGGTGGTAGATAAACCAGCAAGAGTGATGGCATGGATGCCAAGGAGAGGAAGTGCTCCAGGGAGCGGGCATGGCCGCCTGTGTGGGCTGTGGCTGAGACATCAAATTGAAGTTTCTACAATCTTTCTCTTAGGAAAAATCCTATAATAGTATCAGAAAATGTTTATTTAAAAAAAACCCTCTGCATATGCAATGTAAATCCCAGTTCCGTTTAATAAAACAACTTTTCAAAAATTATTTATGTAGCACCAAATTAAAGAATTTTAGAAAATATATAATTGTTCATCCAGAAAGTTGTCATTGCAATGCCAGACATTTGAATGTTTTCAAATATCTCAGTGTTTGGCATCTTGTAAACCAAACGGGCAGATGTTCGGCAGTCTTTTTTCTCCCCATGAATCATTCTGACATTCAGCATCATGTATAAAACAACCCAAAACTTCCCACAGCTAGCTGACCCCACATTCCCACCTATCTCACTAAAATCCAGTGGCTACACCTTGATCTCTTTGGTTTATGCACTACTGGCTTCTTAACTCACTTAGAACACCATTTGTCAGTATTCTCAGATTCACAGATAAAATATTACATGCATTCCCTCCCACCATGAAGCCAAATCCAGATAAATTTTGATTCAGTAGCATAAGCCCTCTGAGATCCCCATATAGGGCTTTGCTTGTTTCCAAGGTGACGAAACCCTGCAGCTAGTTACTATTCCAAAGCACACAGCCAGATTCCCATCACTATGCTATATTCCATTTTCTATTCAATTTCACCCCCAGGAGAAAACTCAGGGGTTATATGGAATTGCACATTTAGACTTGCCCTTCTGTCAAACATTAATAGAATCATGGAATCATAAGGCAGAGGGAGACCTGGGGAACTCATGGACTCAATCTCCTCCCCTCAGTAGGTGGATGTTTAACCTAACTCCAAGGAACCGAAGACCCTCCTATTTAAAAGACAGCCCCTTTATCCTCCAAAGGCAAAGATTCTACAACCTGCAACAAACAATTCCTGGTGCTTAGCAACCTCTACCCTGTGAGTACCCTGAGGTAGCACAGCATACACAGCTATCACAGTTGGGGATTGCCAGTCAAAGATAGACTGGAAAGAAAATGACCTACTGTACCTAGAGATGATTCACACAGAGTACTTTTAATTTTGGAAAACATTATGAAGAAGCAAAAGCATCAAAGCACAGCCAGTTCATAGTATAATGTTTTTCAGATTAGATTACTCAGCTTGGAAACATCCAGAGGTCACCCACCATTCACTTGGGTTGCTTCTTGAGGGGTTGTGGGAATTAACTATTGTCATTCAGCGTACTCTGTTTTCATGCCTCTTCCAGTAAGCAAATCTCCCAGTGGGAGGAAACCTAGTTATGTGAACTGTGTCAGCTCTCCCACATATTGTGCTTTGCCCATGATGAACACTTGAATAAAATTCGGTCTTTTTTAGAAAGAGAATGAACATCTTTGGGAATTCCTCTAGTTTCCTCTATGGGATTAGAAGAGGCATCAGAACATTCCCAGCCTGCGTGCTCAGTCACTTTTTGGCGACATTTGCAGAATGCCTACTGTGTGCTAGGCTGGGCGTTCAGTGCTAGGCACTGAAACGTTTCTTGTAATAACACCACGTGGCAGGCACTATGTTAGACGGTGAAGGTACAGTGATAAGCAGGATAGTCTGGTCTTCATGGAGCTTATAATTTAGAGGTGGGAAAGAGGAAATAATCAAAGAATCACATGAAGAAATACAAAATGATTTTGTTAAGGTCCTCTGAATGCATAAAAGAGGGGTGCCAATCTAGTCAGGAAGGAAATAATGACTGAAAGGTCATCTAATGACTAAATAGGAGTTAAGCAAATGAAGATGGGCCAAGAAAAGTATTCCAGGTAGAGTACCTGGCATATGCAAAGACTCTGTGCCTGGAGAGGAAGCCTGTCCTGTGAGGAACTAAAGAAAGCCGGTGTACTTGGAGTTCAGAGAATGCAAATAAAGTAGGGGGAAGACTATGATGACACATGGAAGGCTTGTCTCCATCCTAAGTGCAACAAGAAGCTATTGCAGTCTTTCAGTTATGGAGGGGACAATATGGCCAGACTTGTCCTCTGGGAAGAACACTCTGGCTGCAGTATGGCAATTGGATATAAGGGGGCAGGAATGGACGTGGGAAGCCATTTGAAAGACTAATGTGATAAGCTAGGCTAGAGAGAAAGGAAGAATGGAATTAAGATGGTAGCAGTGGAATTGAAGACGAGGAAAAAATTTCAGGGCACTTCTAGCAAGCAGAAATGACTAGGCTCAGTGGTGAACTGAGAAGTAGTTAAGGCAGAGGGAATTTTCAAGGATGACAGCTAGAAAAAGGCTTGTATAGTAGAGAGATGATGGTACCACACATTGAGATAAGGAACAGGGAATCATGGCAGGGGCGACTGTGTGGGTGAGGGACTATGGGTGGTAATTATGAGTTTAGTTTTACATAACTATAATTGGAAGCACTCTCAAGACATGCAAGGAAAGATGTCAAGGACATAGTGGGATCAACAGGGCTGAAGCACAGAGGAGATGCTGGAGCTAAAGATTCACGTTTGGAGTCATATGCACGTCAGATGAAATTATGGGCCCAGGGAGAAAGTGCTAATAAAAGCAGACAGCTGAAGAACAAGCTTTGGGGACTGCAGTCCATAAAGACTGAGTAGACGAGGTGGCATAGGAGGCAAAGCAGACAGGACCAGAGGGGCAGGATGAAAACCAGGGGCCCTTGTACCTTAGGAAACAGGACAAGAGACCATTTCAAGAAGGAAAGAGGGATCAACATGTCTAAGAACACTGCAACCTACCTGTAATGGAAGGGAAATGGAGATAAGAAATATGGACAATGATTTCAGAAAATCTACTGTGTGAAGGAGTAGCACCTGCTGAAAGGAGATGCGGAGTTAATTTTTTTTCTTTTATAACATGAAAAAGTTAAGTGTATGTAATGCTAATGGGAAAGACCGCATAGAAGACTGAAGATGCTACAGAGAGAAGGAGCAAGCAATAGGGTAACATTTCTGAGAGGGGTGGAGAGGATCTAGGTGGATTGACTATTTGTAAAGTAGTCATTGTGAAAGGGATGACCAGGTCAGGTTCTCAGACGGTATTAAAAACAACAACCACACAACTAACTGCAGGAGCAAGCAGCATCATTGCTAGCACCAGGGAACCCCAAAGAAACTGTCAGTTGTGCTTCGTGTTGCCACCCTGAGGACAGCCAAGCTAGTCAGGCAGCTGCCTACTGGTCGACCCCCAGAGTGGTTGTCTACGTCTGAGACTTTGCTCAAGCCCACCCAGTGAGGCAATCTCTTTCTTCATTCAGTGGCCCATGATACTTATGAAGCTACAACTCAGAAAAAGGGCTCTGGACCCACAGGCACGGTACTGCCAAAAAGCAAGCAAGTGAGCCAAGTGCACCAATGGATGTTGTGATAAAAGTTGTGATACAAGCTCCAGGGACCTATTATGGGGGGGTAAAGAGGATTCCTTTAGCCTAACTTGGAATTTGAGAAAAGTTACCACATTGTTTTCAAACTGTCTAGATACTTTTCACCCCTGGAATATAGCTGGCAGCTGCTAGGGGCAAGGATTGTGCCTTTTTTATCTGTGTCCCCAGTGCCTAATGTGGTCCCTGATACAGAGTAATCAATGAGCCAGGAGGACAGGGTCCATCACAAGGAAGGTAGAGAGAAATAGGGCTGAAAGATGAACCAAGGTGTATGCCTGTATTTGGTATTCTGTGCGATGGTAGCAATGAAAGTACTTTTTCTTTTATTTTCTTTTTTCTTTTCTTTTCTTTTCTTTTCTTTTCTTTTCTTTTCTTTTCTTTT
>NC_045455.1:65908236-65910645 GCF_002776525.5 Piliocolobus tephrosceles | reverse complement strand
TTCTTTTCTTTTCTTTTCTTTTCTTTTCTTTTCTTTTCTTTTCTTTTTTTGAGACAGGGTTATATTCTGCTGCCCAGGCTGGAGTGCAATGGTGTGATTCTAGCTCACTGCAGTCTCCAATTCCTGGGCTCAAGCAATCCTCCCACCTCAGCCTCCTGAGTAGCTGAGACTACATGCAACACTATGCCCAGCCAATTTTTTAAAATTTTTGTAGAGACAGGGTCTTGAAATGCTGCCCAGGCTGGTTTTGAACTCCTGGGATCAAGTGATCCTCCCTCCTCAGTTTACCGTAGTGCTGGGATTATAGGTGTGAGCCACTGTGTCCAGTCACAATGAAAGTTCTTAAAGCTGTGCTGTAGGCCAACAACTCAAAGCAGTAGGTATGTCCAAAGACTTTTAGGGTAGCTCAATTGAGATACCTAAGTAGGAGTTTTTATGAGGCTAAGGAATGTAGGTAGGAAGACAGAAATGAGGGTAGGAAGGACTAGAACAAGTGGTCATAAATTTGTATCTTGGAGTTTCAAATCGCAGGGTTAGAGCAGGTACAAAACGAAGATAAAAATTTAGGTAGACAGGATGATTCTGAGCCAAATGCCAAGGTCCTCCCTGGGCCAGGGGGAGGTGCCAGGATGTCTGTAATAACAACACCAGCAGCCACAAGGAGTGGGGCTGGAGGAATGGTTTCTGCCCTTCCCTTCTTCATCTCTTTGCTGAATTCTACTCTTTAAAATTCAACGTGTATGATCTATTCTCTGAAACCTGTGCTTATCACTTCCTCCTCTTTTCCTCTTTTCCCTGACCCCCTCCCTTCCCATTCTCCTGAGGATGTGTCATTTTCTCCTTTCCATGGGCTCTAACAGCATCTTGTACAGCTTTCTTTCCTTTTTTTTTTGTTTGAGACAGTGTCTCCCTCTGTCGCCCAGGCTGGAGTGCAGTGGTGCAATCTCAGCTCACTGAAACCTCCGCCTCCAGGTTCGAACAATTCTCTTGCCTCAGCCCTCCAAGTAGCTGGAATTACAGGTGACTACCACCACATCCAGCTAATTTTTTTTTTTTTTTTTTCTGAGACGGAGTCTCGCCCTGTCGCCCAGGCTGGAGTGCAGTGGCGTGATCTCGGCTAACTGCAAGCTCCACCTCCCGGGTTCACGCCATTCTCCTGTCTCAGCCTTCTGAGTAGCTGGGACTACAGGCACCTGCCACCAGGCCGGCTAATTTTTTGTATTTTTAGCAGAGATGAAGTTTTACTGTGTTAGCCAGGATGGTCTTGATCTCCTGACCTCGTGATCCGCCCGTCTCGGCCTCCCGAAGTGCTGGGATTACAGGCATGCCACTGTGCCCAGCCTAATTTTTTTTTTTAGTAGAGATGGCATTTCACCATTGCACAGCTTTCTGAACTGAATTGCATATGCCACTGTCATAGCATTAATTACATTGTATTGGGATTTGAGATTTACTTGCTTGGATCTCCCCCTAATGATTGTCAGGGTCCAAGGGCAGGATCTCTATCTTATTTGGACCAGATCCAACAGGACAGTCGGGTTAGTATAATTTGGAAGAGTGAGTGCACGAATGCATGACATTCCTGTGGACAGGGACAAGAGCACTGGGACAATCAGATGCAGAACCAGAAAGAGGTCATGAAGAAAGCTTTAGATATGGAAGCTGACCGCAGAGTAAAATGATAATACCAAATACTTCCTATGTGCCAGGCATTATCTCAGCACTCTCTGTGTGACAACATCTCAGTCCTCATAAAGACCTTAGTGGCCTGTGATACAAACAGCTGAGTCCAGGCAAGGTTAAGTAACTTGCCCCAGTTCACAAGCCGAGCAGGTGATAGAGGGAGAGGGAAGACTTGGGCTTGTGCACTGCAGCTGGAGAGAAACTCAGTCTTACCCATGATAAGATCCTGCCTCCCACATGATATGGCTTCAAAGGCAGTGTTATGAGTCGAATTGTGTCCCCCAAAATTCATGTGGTAATATTCTAATCCCCAGTACCTCAGAATGCGACTGTATTTGGAGACAGGATCTTTAAAGAAGTGATTCATGGCCGGGCGTGGTGGCTCATGCCTGTAATCCCAGCACTTTGGGAGACTAAGGTGGGCAGATCACAAGGTCAAGAGATCATGACCATCCTGGCCAACATGGTGAAACTCCATCTCTACTAAAAATACAAAAATTATCTGGGTGTGGTGGTGTGCACCTGTAGTCCCGGCTACTCGGGAGGCTGACGCAGGAGAATTACTTGAACCTGGAAGGTGGAGGTTGCAGTGAGCCGAGATTGCGCCACTGCACTCCACCCTGGTGACAGAGTGAGACTCTGAGAAGAGAGAAAGAAGGAAAGAAGGAAAGGAAGGAAGGAAGGAAGGAAGGAAGGAAGGAAGGAAGGAAGGAAGGAAGGAAGGAA
>NC_045455.1:65867071-65908226 GCF_002776525.5 Piliocolobus tephrosceles | reverse complement strand
GAAGGAAGGAAGGAAGGAAGGAAGGAAGGAAGGAAGGAAGGAAGGAAAGAAAGAAAGAAGGAAAGAAAGAAAAGGAAGGAAAGAAGAAAGGAAAGAAGGAAAGAAAGAGCTTCAGTTACAAAGAGGCCATTAGAGTTGGCCTTCATCTAATCTGATTGTTTTCTTTACAAGAAGAGGAAATTTGGACACACAAAGAGACCCAAGGATGCACACAGATAGAAGAAAGACACAGTGAGAAGGTGGCCATCTGCCAGCCAAGGAGCGGCCTCCAAAGAAACCCATCCCACTGACACCATGATCTTCCACTTCCAGCCTCCAGAACTGTGAGGAAATCAACTTCTATTGTTGAAGCCATGCTGTCTGTGGTACTTTGTAATGGCAACCCAAGCCGACTGACAGGTCCTTGGAGCTGGGGAGGACTGAGTCCCTGAAGGAAAGTGTCAGGATGAAAGCGGATGGAAGGCCAAAGCTTTCCAAGCCTAGGTTATTAGTAGGACCATAAATGAGTGACTTAGCCACAGTTCCCAGGAGGCGTGTCTATCCTTACGGGGAACTGGAGGGCAATGCCCTGAGTCTAGGGTTCCCTTTGATTCTTAAATTTCCACAGCACGTTTCTAGAAGCCAGCCTTTACATTCCCATCTCATTTTACGTCCGCCCACCCACCCACCAGTTGTTGGGAGTCACAGTGGGTGGGTGGTCTGATGTCTGGCTCGGACTCCAGATCCTGTCCGGGTATAAACTGCAGGCTAAGAATTCTTGGGAAGCCTCCAAGGCAGGACCACTATCTGTGCTCTCCCTTATCAAAGCGGAGTCATTTATATTTTAATGAGATTATTTCCCAACACAACAGTTTATCTTTTGTTTCATTTATCCTTTTGCCATCTGGTCCCCTTATGCTTGCATGTAGGGCTAGTGGCTTCCTTTGTCTAAGTAGATTTGTCAATAGTTTATAAATTTTCTTCTCATGATCATAATATTTATTTTTCACATTAGACAGACTCTTCTGGAGACTTGGAAGAAAGAGATTTCTTTTTTTAAATTTTAATGTCATTCCTTAACCTGTAATTTTTGTTTCTGGGAAATGTGTTTTCAAAAATTAATTAATTAAAGTGAATGAGCAAAAGTTCCCAGACCAATATATTTTCTGGTTCTGTTTGCTACAGTGTAACCCAAACAAATATTTTACTTAAGGGGCTAGGTCAAGCTCGCCTAATAGCAAATGGTGCAGATGCAATGAAAGTGGCCTAGCTTCCCTCTAAATCGAAACCCACATCTGGGCAAATCCTAAGTCCTGGAGATTTTTCTTTTTATCTGTTTTCAGTCTCTTGCTTTAAAGTTCTTATCTTAAAGCTACTTAGCTCCTCTTTTTTTGGCCCCCTCCCGATTACTCTTAGCCTTCTTAATCACGAATCCATCTCTTTCATCAGCATAATTGATGGACTCTATTTACCATCCGATTAGCTTCGGTTTTTTCCTCCAAGACAGGGCTTTGGCATTCCAGTCCTATTCTAATGGCTGATGGCACTACATACCTCTCAGGTGCCTGGTGGGAAGGCCAGCCATGCCCATGGCCATGGAACATGATAAACTGCCCTCTCTCGACCCAAAAAGCTCCATTAGGCCAGAAAATAGCTCTGGCCTATTCCTCAATGTATTCTCAGCACCAGCCACTGCCTAGTATACACTGAGTGTTCAATAAATAAATGAATGAACTGCCTTGTTTTCTAACACACCAACGCATGCAATAATATAAACAGAGACTGAAACATGCTTTATAGGTGAAATACAACATAAGATTGATGTTCAGACCTTTCTGAGAAAAAGTGATTAAAACATCAGCAATATATTTTATTCATATACTTCATAGTTTCTAAGGGGCTTTGAATCTCCTGTGAGATTTATATCAACAACCCCATTTTAAGGACAAAGGAAACCTCACAAAGTTTTTGTGAGAATTAAATAAATCATGTATGTAAAATCCTTATCACAATGCCTGACATGTAGTAGGAACTTTAGAAACAGTTGATGGGCTACCCTTTTTCTCTATTGAGAGTTTAAACAACTAGTACATGACAGATTCCGATCCAGAAGTCAGGTTTCATGTTTCCTGGCCTGTTACACTTCCTGCGATACCTCAGTATTCCCCCAACACTGTTCTCACGCTCTGATAGGAATATCTTTAGGGCAGCATTCAAGATACCCTAAGCAGACCAGTGACACTTTTCTGAACCCATCTTAAAGGGGTGAAGAACGAGAGCATTGTACCCTCACAATTAGAGAGACTGACATTAAAAAGCTGGACTGTGGAGTGTGGGAACCATGTAATTTTAGGGGCAACATACCCTGCAGTGTTCACTTCAAGGTTCTTGTGCTGGTTACCTGCCAACAACTCTTATACCCACCGTCCCCCCCAAAAAATGGGCCAGGTGCAATGGCTCATGCCTATAATTCCAGCACTTTGAGAGGCTGAGGCAGGAGGATCACTTGAGGCCAGGAGTTCGAGACCAGCCTGGGCAACGTATTTTTCTCTACAAAAAAATTAAAAATCAGTTGGGCATGGTGCTATGCCTGTAGTCCCAGCTACTCAGGAGGCTGGGAGGATCACTTGAATCAGGGAGGTCGAGGCTATAGTGAGCTGTGATTGTGCCACTGCACTCTAGCCTGGTCAACAGAGCAAGACCCTGTCTCAAAACAAACAAGCAAAAAATGAAGTGAGGCTATTAAAACCTGGGAACTGAAGCAGAAAGCCATGCATCACTGGAATACAGTGATACTATTCAAGCTTCTCTTCCATACAATAAATGCATCACTGAGTTGCCATTAGACTGCTATGCCAATGATGAATGATAACACTGCATTCCCTGTGGGCAAGGGGAACCTGAATCAATGCATCATTTTAAGATGTGGCTCGAGGTTTTGGTCTGGCGTGCCCTTTCTCTGGATATTTAAGAAAGGCAGAAATCATTTAAATAGCATCTCATTTTCCAAAGCCCATCTTCTAAAAGTCATGCTGATTTCACCCTTTCTTCCCTGGCCTTTTTCTTAGTACCATCTTCCTGAAGATACAACTGGCCCACTCATCAGGTTCTAGGTAAGTGGCACGGGCTCCAGCCACCTTAAGCGGACTACCTGGCTTCTCTGCTCACTGATAGGGTGTCCTGGGACAAGGCACTCGAACTCGGTGGGGTTTAGTCTCCTTGACAGTAAAATAGAAAAGTAAGCCTATTTCACAGCACTTCCCTGAGAAATCAAATGAGGTACAGTTTGAATTGTTCCCACACAGAGTAAACAAAGGTGGGTTCCCTTGTGGCTGCAAGAAAAAAAATGGCAGAATGTTCATTATACTTACCTACTTGGCCACTTGTATCACTCCTTTCAGTTTGGATTCATTGACAGTCTTTTTCTATTTTCCAAATACAATGTAATGATCTACTGGTGACTTCCCAGAGGTGTCACACTTAGGTCAAATGTCTTGCTACCTACCGTCTTTGCAATTTCACATAGCTCCAGTCACCCACCTTGCCATCACTTCCCCTCTAACTAAATGCTCAGTGCCACAACCTGCATCACACTTGGAGGTCTCTCTTCCTGGAGCACCTCCTCGCCTCACAACCTACACTGGGCTGCTGCCCTGTCATTCACTCGACACACGCACATTGCTCCAGGGGCTGTTCCAGGTGTTGGGGACACACCAAGAACAAAAAACACTGTGTCCCTGCTCTCATGGAGCTGACATTAGGGGTATGGGTGAGGAGGAAAGAGCAGGTGGCCAGTAAATAAATCTATCATCTGCCAGCTCCTAGTAGAGTGCTAAGAAATAGAGTTGGGTAAGGGGATACTGTGATGTAGGATTAGTCAACGAGGCCTCCGTTATGAGGGGCCATGTGAACTCAGAAAAGAAGGAAATGTGGGGGGAGTCTTGCAGAAAATCTGGGAGAAAATATCTCAAAAAGAAGGAACAGAAAAGGCCCTGAGGCAGAAGAGGGCTCAGGTATCCCTCCCTGAGAGAGCTTTCCCTGCTCTCTCACAATTTGAATTATGTTTTCTCTTTCTTGGGCACACTATTCTTTTCCTTCATAGTGGTTTATCTCCATTTTATTACACATATATAATAATAATATATATATACACACACATACACACAGAATTTGTTTAACTGTCTCTCCTCTGGATTGTAAGTGCCATGAAGGCAAGGATCATACCTGTTGCTATTTTCTCTCATTTGTATATGCAGAGTTCACCCTCCTGTTTGGCATTTAGTTATTGAATGAATCAGTACATTAAAAATGATCATTAATGGCATTGTGCAATGCATCACTCACAATGTTTCTCACCCCACTTGAGAATTTTCTTTTAGAGATCAGTGTATGGGCAGGGGAATCTCCCTTGAAGAACTGGCACGCTCCTTTCTTTCAGCTAATGAGCACCAATATGTCCATTGCTGCTTGGGGTGCAAGGAATTTTAGGCTCAGTAAGGACAATTCCTCCCAATGGTTTGGATAGGACTGTCAGAACTAAATTCAAGTTGTTCAGATTCTCCTTCCGACCGCCCTGCCAACTTGCCTCCCTCTTCACCCTCCTAATAGGAGGTGAGCCCCTCCAATAGTGATCATTAACTCACCCTGAGGTTATCCCCTTGCTGCAACAATCCGTGAATTGCAGGTTCATTCAATGCTCTTTAAATTATTTTTAAAGGCTTTTTTTTTTTTTTTTTAAAGCAGCAAAAGAATGCATGACACCTATCGTAAACTGGCAAGTTGGGGGGTGGGATGCCACTCAGACGTGTACTGAGAAAGGTGATAATGAATTTGGCGTCAGCAATTCTTCAGAAACTATAAGAAAACACCCAGGTATTCGAATTGTTCCCAAAAGGGAAACAAATCTTTCTCAGCTTTCACGATGCGCTGAGGTTGGTTTTCTCAGTGCTCCTCCCGGATGAGGAGCTGGGGAACCTCCTGGCAAGCCCCGGGGCTCGGGATTCCAGGACTGTGGGCCTGGGAGAGAGGGGCGGCTCTTCTGTGCACACTCACCCCGCCCCCAAAACACATACGCGGTCACGCACCACAGATGGGCACACGCGCTCATCGCTGTTGCACAGCCACAGTCGCGTGCAACCAGGAGTGCACACCGCACCCACATCACATCGCATCCACAGACGCACGGGACCTCACACGCCTCGGCCGCACACGCCCCCCACGCGCTCACGCACTCGCTCGCGCGCACTCCCCTCGCACCGCCGCGCGCACACGCGAGTCCCGCCGGACGGCGAGGGGCGGGGCGGGCGCGGCCGCGGGTGCCCCGCCGGGCGCGGCCGGGAGAGGGCGCGGCGCGGGGTTCGCTGCTGGCGCTCGAGTTGTTTGCCGGCTCCAGGGCCGCCAGACGCTCGCTGGGAGCCCGGCCGGCTCGGACTGGAAGGAGCGGCCGAGAAGGAGCGCGTCCCGGGTCACGACGGCGCCCGCGAGCCGAGCGTGGCCGGGACGCTCATCATGGACCCGAAGGCGGGCGGCGGCGGCGAGGAGGACGACTGCGTGGACTCGGGCGCCGAGACCGGAGGGTGAGCCGCGCCGGGCCGGACCGCGGGCGGGGGGCGCTCTCCAAGTTGCGCGGCGGCTTCTCCCCGGCTGGGGACCCTCCTGATCCCCGCAATGGGACAGGGGCGCGGGGCTTCTCCTGCCGGATCCCCCGCTGCCTCCCGGGCGGGCCGCGCGATCCGTGGCTGCCCCCGGCAGGGCGGGCCCCACCCGGGGGAAGGAAAGTGGAAGGGCTCAAGGTTCAGTGCAAGCCCACCCATCCGGTAAGGCGATGCAGAGCGCCAGGCGGATGCAAAGACCCCTTGTCAGCATCGCTAGAGACAGGAGATGCTCTTGCACTTGTTTCCTCCCTCCTCGGGGACTTTTCTCCTGTAGCTCCGGAGCACCCTGGAGTCCGGCCCTGGAGATGGGGAGAGGAGGAAAAGCAGGGTGGGACACCCACACCTAAAGTCTTTCCGAAGTCGGTTAGGAGGATGGCATTTCTCGTTATATGGCTTCGTCGTGGGACTTTAATCTGTGCTGCCGAGTCCCCTTCCTCGACTCCTCCAGTCCCGCCGAACTTCGTCACCTCTAAGTGCACCTGTCCCAGCCGGAACCGTTGGCCTGTTGTACCGGCGGGATGGAGATGGTGTTAAGATTAGGATCTAGCCCTGTCTTTTTTTTTTTTTTTTTTTTTAAATATTCTCTTCGCTTCAGCGGACTCAAACAATGAGCTCAAACCTTTGGAGACTAATTAGTTAGTCTCCAAACACTGTTTTCCTGAGCGGAACAAAAGACAAAATGCCTTTTAGGAGATGAATGTCATTATAAAGGCTTCCCGGCAGCCCCTATATCTAAAGGACTTTCCTGTGCAGAGTCAGCACCACATCCAGGCCACGGGTACTGACCCAGGAGGAAAGGATGTCTTTTCCTATCTGGAGTAATCCTGGGGGAGGGCGGGAGCTGCCCAGACTGCAGAAAGCCTCATTCCTGAAAGGTCGGAGAGGTTTTAGACTAATCTCAGGATTTGGCAACCCGGTGAGGGCAGGTAGAGAATCTAGGCCCACAATCCACCCAGAGTTCTAACCCAACCCCGGCAAAGCTCCCCACACAGCCCCTCCTGCCCCACCACTCCTAGCCCAAATGTGGGACTTTACTCCCTAGGGCATTCACCCAGCAATGGGCTTTCTCTGTTATCCAAACTCATTCATAGCTCTCTACAGCACCCAATTATAATCTGGTGGAGTAACCTGATGCTAAATGCTAAACTCTCTTGCTTCTTCCCACTCTTTGTATAAGTGGCATGTATCAACTTTAATTGAAGATTATTGGCTTTTTTTTTCTGCCACTAGTTAGCTGGACCATGAATAGAAGAAACAAAGCAAAATTAACCAGCTTATTTGTAGCTGCGTTAAATAAAGCGCTCACTAGTCTATTCATTTTCAATTTGCAGAGCTCACCTAAAACTGATGTGTTTTTCAAGGGCTCTGTCTTAGAGAAGGGAGAGGAAGTCCTGACCCAGGGGGTGATATCGCCCCAGGATCTGGACATCAGCATGACAGCTGCCAGGCCTCCTGGGAGGGGCTCGCCACTCCTGCTGACACCAGAGCTTCTGTTCTCAGCCTCTGTCACTAAAATGTGTAGTTGTAACAGGACAGAACTGTTGAAAGAATTCTTGGCCGGGCACCATGGCTCACGCCTGTAATCCCAGCACATTGGAAGGCTGAGGTGGGCAGATCACCTGAGGTCGGGAGTTTGAGACCAGCCTGGCCAACATGGAGAACTCACGTCTCTACTAAAAAAAAAAATACAGAATTAGTCGGGCGTGGTGGCACATGCCTGTAATTCCAGCTTCGGGAGGCTGAGGCAGGAGAATCGCTTGAACCCAGGAGGCAGAGGTTGCCATGAGCCGAGATCACACCATTGCACTCCAGCTTAGGCAACAAGAGCGAAACTCCATCTCAAAAAAAAAAAGAAATTCTTACTGTATCACTAGTATGCTTAAGCTAAAGGTAAAATAGCATGCGTTTCAATGTATGCTCATTAGTTTTGTGTTTTCCATATATTCATAGAGCCCTTGAATTTCAGTTATCAAAAAGCTGTTCATGTTTCCCTACTTTTCTGGAGCTTGCCCCCACCCCTTACCCTATCTAGTTTTCACAGAGATTGGGTAGAAAGCACATAGAAAACAATAAGTGTTTGCTATCATTAGTATTTTTAAAATGCAAATCTGATCATGTCTCTCCTTTTCAAACTTTTATGGCTCTGTTATCTACAAATGCAAGGAATTTAACGTGGCCTATATGCCCTGACTCCTGTTACGGAGTCCCTTCTTGCCTCCTTGGCCTTGTTTCTCAGCAGGTCCTTCTTTGCACCTTGTATCTAGCCACATCTGACAGGTTTTTCTGTTTCCTTGCCTTTGTCAAGCTGCCCTCTTTGCCAGCTCTGCCATTCCCACCTGACATGCCTGTCTGCCAGGTGAACTCTACTCTTCTTTCAGGACTTAGCTCAAGTGACACATCAGCTAAGGCAGTGATCCTTAATTTGGGGTCCATGAATTGCTTCAAGTTGTATGCAAATGATGTGCTTTGTGAATTTGTATGAGAAGAAACTTATTTTTTTTATCACATTCTCAAAGTAGCTGGTGATCTCTTCCAAACCAAGTTTGGGCAAGGTCTGAGACATTTCATTTTCAACACACTGTGTCCGAGGTGTTGCGAGACATCCAAGTAAAGATGATGAATCAGCAGTTGGGTATATCTGTCTGGAACTCAGTAGGGAGGTCCGCATGATGACATTGCATTTGGGAACTATTTACCTAAAAATGGCAATGGAAGCCCTGGGAGAGACGAAATCAACTGAAGGTAACAGCAAGCACTTTCTTAGCATTTAGTATGTGCCACCTACTGTTCTAAGCCTTTATGTATTTCATGGACTCCTCGAATCCTTCAACAACTCTGTGCAGCAGCTGCTGTTTAAGACCAGCCTTGAGAAACTACATTTAAATGCCCAGTCGATGAGAATGAACTGATAAAGGAGGCTGAGAAAGAGTAGACATGAGGTCAAAGAAGGAAGAATATGAATCATTGAAGCCAAGGGAGGTTTGAGTTTTTGAGAAAGGATCAACTCTGCTACTGAGAAATTGATGAAGATGAGGAAAGCTAAACGTCTTTTTTAAATGGAGATGATGAAGTGAAGGAAGAGTGGTATTTCACAGTGGGGCGGTGGAGATAGGAGCCAGATTAGAGTGGCTCTAGAAGGCAGTAGAAGGTGAAGAAGAGGAGGCAGGTGAATTCCTTTGTCTGGAAAAAGGAGAAACAAAAAGAGGCAGTATCTAAAAGGGAGACTGGGGTGAAGAAAGATTTCCTAAACATAGGCGCTAATTGAGCAATCAGTGTGATAGAAAGGATTCTATAGAAAGGGAAAGGAGAAGGAGGAGAAAAGATGATCATCTGTAATGTTGGCTTGCTTTTTTTTTTTTTTTTTTTTAACAGACAGGGTGTCTCTGTCACCAGGCTGGCATGCATTGGTGGAATCATGGCTCACTGCAACCTCAAACTCCAAGGCTCAAGTGATCCTCCTGCCTCTGCCTCCTGAGTAGCTGGGATTACAGGCCTGCACCACTGACACCATGCCCAGCTAATTTTTTTTTTTTAATTTTTATAAACACAAGGTCCTGCTATGTTGCTCAGAAACTGTCTTAAACTCCTGGCCTCAAGCAATCCTTCCACCTTGGCCTCCCAAAGCACTAAGATTATAGATGTGAGCCACTGCCTCTGGTCCTGTAGTGTCAGCATTCTAAAAAAGTGGAGGCAGATGGACTTCAGACCACAGGGGAACGGATGGCTTTAGGTAGGAGACAGGATATCCCCTCCTGCAATTAAAAGGGCAGGCAAGATGGGGTTTCTCTTTGGTGTAAATACAGCCCTCCACCATCTGAGGAGAAAGGAGATTTGAATGGTTGTTTGGGGCAATGTTGAGCGGGTGCCCAGTTGAAATTTGCAATTACGTATTTATAGAGGTACAAGTTCCCCTAGTTATTTATTTTCTCGCAGCAATGCTCAACTACCTAGGGTCAGGCAGAGAGAGAGAGTGGATAGTTAGGATCATCAAAATTTGGGGTAAGGGGGTGTGAACAAAACACAGAAACAAGAGCTGTCAGGGTATTGCTTAAGCTGATTATCCGTCCTTTCAGCGGCATGATGGAAGAAACAGTTCTGAGAAACTTCATGCCAGTGGCTGTGTTGGCCACTTTGAAAGTTAGTCACAAGAGCCAGCCTGCTCTTTCAAATTCTGGCTCCTCTACTTAGGGACTGTGAAACCTTGATCCAGTGACTTAACCTCTCTCTGCTCTCAGTTTCCTCTTCTGTACAATGGGGATGATGGCAGTAGTACCTACTTCCTAGGGTTGGTGTGAGGATTAAATGAGCGTATATGTTTAAAGCCCCTAGAACAGTGCCTGTTCAGTGCCTAGAATCCTAGTGCCTGTTCAGTGTCTAGAACCCTTAGGACATGATTATTTCTCATCATACGATATTATTATTGTTATGAAGAACACTCGAAATTATAAACTTAGGGTTTTATATAATAAAAATGGTGAACTCAAGTCCATATGTTTTTCAAACTCATCACAATAGATCCTCTGTTGCTTTTAAATACCTTAAGTAATTTGATCATTCAGAACATCTGAGAGACTACAGGGCATGCCTCGGTATTCTAATAACTATATTTTACAGATGAGGAAATGGAGACTCAGAGGGCACATGGCTCGTTAGAGGCATGAATTTAAGTCTGGATCTCCAGTGTGCTTCCCACCTAGTGAAGTTGCCTCTCCAGGAGCTGTTTGATCTGTAATTAATTCTTGTTTTCTGCTCAGACATTTCCTTTTGCTTGAAATGCTGCTGTTGCTGTCTCGCCTACTTAATACAAGCCAAGACTAAAAGCAAACTAGTATTCTTCTATAGCAATTGATGTCATTTTGAAACTCCCATTTTCCAAATCCACTTGAAAGAAGCCTTGTGCTCTTATGTACTTTTCGTTATAGCAAAAATTGGCAAGTCGGCTGCTGATGGTGGTAAACTATCTTAAGAAACAGAATCCCTTAAATAGAAGGACAGCCAGTTCCTTGTAAACCCAAATAAAAGCCAATGCTTTATAATGACTTTTTCATTAGTGATGCCTTCAGGATTTGGCATGTAAGCCACTCTTTTGCATGTGATGGATTATTTTCATTCAATAGTTTGGTCTGGCATTAATGAACTTCCACTTCCATCTCAGCTGTCACTGAGCTTCTGAACATGTAGAGCCATACCATGCCCTGTTTCTTTGGAGGACCTCCAATTGATACTTCGCCGTGACTTAAGACGTAACAAAAAATCAGGAGTCTAGACTTTAAATAGGTGGGTGGAAAAGAATAGGTGGGGTGAATTTTTAAATGGGACAGGTCTTTTAAAAAGATGAAAGGGGAAATGCTGTGTAGAAGACCAGATCATTTGTTAGTACTTTGTTATCTTTGTATTCAAGGTAGAGCTAGTTAACACTAAATTTAATTCAGTGCAATCAGGGTTAACAGATGAGGTCCATGATGCGTTGAACTGATGTTTTACAGAAACATCAAGATCAATTTTACAGGAATGCCAAGATTAATTCTTATGCCATGCTTTTCCTGGAAAATAATTTAGGAAGGTATTCTGTATGTATGTAGTATATCATTTGGTAGCTAGGCTGCTGTCTGATAGGGTAAACTGTTTTAAGTACAGAACCTCTATATAATCCCTACATGTAATAATGTAATTAATATAGTCAAGGGACTGTATCGTTCTGTTCATTATTGGCACAAATACTAAATAACATTTGGAAATGTGTCTATATTTGTCAGGTGTGTGAATGTACATAATTCTTGTATTAGTCTGCTCTATATCGTGTATAAATTTTTCATTCTAAATTCACCTTTCATGCTTCATTCTGGCAGGGTTGAATGTCTTATGCATAGCCAGCTAACTAAATTCTTCTGATGTGAGACCAATAAACAGAAATCTCAAGGCAGGTACCCTACTGCTGTTCCTTCATGCCTAAAAAGAACTAGGGGAGTACAGACTCGTCCAGAGAACCCTAATCAAATACCTGGTTATTCTCTGAAATGGTTTGAACCTATTTATTTTGTGCAAAATTGTTTCAAGCTTTGTAGTTTGTCTTTCCTGGCAGTATTTCTAGTAAATAAGCTTTTGAGGTTATTTGGAATATATTTTAAGAGCTATAAAAGTATTTATACCTCAACTCAGTCTATATTTCTGCCCATGATAATTTTTCTAAGGAAAAGAAAATAAATATAAAGCTATATTCATAAATACCTCATTGCTGTGTGTTTTGAAAAGGTGAACAACCAGGAACGATCATTTAGCCAACAAAAGGGTTGAATAAATTATAGTATATTACTCAATTTAAAATGATAATTACAGGAAATGTGTAGCAGCATGTTATGATGGTATCAAGTGAAAAGAGCAATTCAAAATTGTGTCTCCGTCATTATGGCAACTGTGTACAAATTGCATATACTGAGGATCAGAGGCTGGAGAGCAGTGGGAGGCTGCAGGTGACTCTCTGTGTGTTTCTGTTGTGACAGTGGACCAGGGTGAAAGTTGGACTGCAGAGCCAGGCCATCCATCACAGAGAGAGGGGTTTGTGTTTTACACTAGCGAGCTTGAATTTCATCCAGAGAGAGACATGATCAGATTTATCCTTTGCAAAGATTGGCTGCTGTATGTGGAGGGAACTGGAGCAGGATCAGTGCGATTGTCAGAAGGCTGACCATTTGGCGGGCCCAACCTGGTGGTGCCCTTAGTCTAGAAACATGGAGTGACTCATAGAGGGGCATCAGTTATGCCAGCACTGTCCTAAGACACTAAAATACTATTGCACTTTAAGATTCTTGAACTATGTTTCAAGTGTAAATTTCATTCTACATACATATCCATCTGTATGCAGATCTTTAAAATGTATGCATATGTGAATCCCATCTGCTTCAAGAGAATTTGGAAAATCCTAGCTGAAAATACACATTTTAAAGAATAAAAGAAATAGAAATATCATGCATTCTTAATGTGTGTTGTATTTGAATAGTCATGACATTTCTTTAAAGTCTGTCCATCTCAAGATGATTTTATTGTAATTGAGTTGCTTTCCTGTTACATCTACCACAGTGGATGTTTGCTGAGCAGTCACTCAGTTTATATATAATTACATTTCCAAGTATTGTTCAAAAGTTTATGTCCTGAATGGTTCCAGAAATAATTTAATGCACCAGTACTGGGTTATAAATCCTGGGCTTCAGAACATTGCTAATCCTTGACCCTCCCCTCTCTGTTGTCTCCCTTAGCCAGTATGTCACCATGTGCTAGCCAGTCAATCCGTTCTGCCTTTGGACTCCTTCCTTTCCACCTACCCTGCACATTCACTTCAGTCACTAATCATTGCTCACCTCCCGGTCTCTGTACAGATAGTATCACTTTAATTTCCTAGTCAATAAAATAAAAAATTGAATTATATCTATCTCTCTCTCTATATATATATATGAATGCAGTTTATAATATATAAAGGGATATGCAAATGTTGGTAGTTGTTATTCTTTCCAGTTTTAAAATTCATTGATTCCATGACTACTAAAGTATTTCATTTGCAAAAGTGAAAACCACATGTTGTTTTCTTCCATTTTGTTCCTCAACCAATAAATCAATGCAGCATTTTGAGTGATGTAGGTTATTTTAACAAGTAAGAGGCATGCTGCTTACGATTTTTAAAAAAAGTTTTGCATGTGCTTTTTTAAATGTGGCAAGAAGTTCAATGGAGTGAAAATTGGATGATTTAAGAAAGGCAACAGGAGACTAAGGAGATAAAAGAAATGTGTATCTATAAAATTAAACATAATTAAGCAGTTTATTTGCATAACTACATCCCATAACTTCCATGGCAGAATAAATCCCTATGTGCTAAAGTGATTAATTTCCTACTGAGAATGACTTTGGGACACTAGAGGAAAAAAATAAATAGCTTCCATATCAAATTTGTTGCCAGAGAGGAAAGTCTTAACAGCTACAGAAGTAGGGCAGAAACTTACTAGAGATTAAGCAGATCCTTGGCTAGAGCCTCACTGTTACAGAGGCTGAATGCCAGCAGCTGATTCCTCAGTATAGAAACTGAAAGGGTGATTTCACTCCAACCTTAGCCTGCCTTTTCCCTTTCCCTATTACAGCTCACATCCTGTTACTCTAATATCCAGCAGGCTTTCTTCTCAGATGGAACTGAAATCAGTGGAAATATCATTGTGCCTTTGTTTCCTAGTGGTCAGCCCCACCTTGAATGCGGAAACCTTCAAAGCTGAGGTTCCCTCTCTCCTCGCACTGGGATCCTCTGCTTAAGTCAACTAAGAACATTTCCCCATGGTGTGGTGCGAACATTTGAAGGGTGCTCATTTGCAGTAACCTTTTGAGGGAATCTGCGAGTGATGAGTCTGTTGAAAACTTTGGGACTTCTCCCCAGAAAAATAACCATTCAAAAATTTTGCTAAACCTTTAAATGGCTTCTTCCAAACCCCATCAGAGGAACTGGCAGAACTCATATGAGGGCCCCCAAAATTCTAAAGTTCCTTTAAAGTTTTGCTTTCAAATTCAGACATAACTTTGTTTTGCATAAAATGAGCCTTAGCACTACAGTTTTTAATTGGTGACATTTCTTTACCAGTTAAATGCTACTTACCACTGACTGTTTAAAATTCTGGCTTGAATAAATCATTTGGATAAATAATTCGACTAACACTGAGGTCTTGTGTTTCAGGTCCGACTACAGCCACCTGTCCTCCACCAGCAGTAAGTATCGTTTAAACATCCTTCAGCATTGTCTAACGGTCCCCGGAGAGGTCAGTACCATAGACGCCATGTGTGTACATGGTTTTATAGTAGGTATGAATAACCAAAGGCATCCTTGCCAAAGAATGTAGTACAGGATGCTGTAACTCTGGAAGCGGAGGCTTTTCCTGGAGAATCTGATCATACAAAAATTCAGCCTTGAGGATGTAACCTGGGCTTTATCAGCTGCTTGTGGATGCTTCTAGGAGCATCATCTCTGAAGAATCTGAGGTAGCACTTTCATTGAACAAACATCTATCAGATACCTGCTACCCTCAGGCAAACAGAAAGCTCAGAGCACAATTCCTGGATCCCTGCGGTTGCTCCAGCTCATCTCTTGCAAAATCTCTTCCCTTGCATGCCTGCATCTGCAGGCAAATATCCTTCCCTCTCCAATGGAGGGAACATCTATCTCTGGCAAAATCCTGCAAAGTGTGTTAACAGTTGGAACAGTTATAGCTAAAGTGGAAAAGTGATAGCTAAATTCCCTAATTATAACCTACATTAGTTATGCATGCCAATACATATGTACATCGATATACATATATATCAGTGTGTGTAACCGATGTAGGTTATAATTAGGGAATTTAGCTATCACTTTTCCACTTAAATATGGCTAAAAGGAATATAGACATTTTTATCAATCCATTACCCTGTATTTGTAATTCCTGGCTTATAGGTGGTTATTATGTGTGGCAAAAAATGATCAGGAATATGTTTACAAAGACACTCTAGTTATTTAAAAGGTGCTTATATTTAATATTAAAGTACAGGTAAATGTGCTGTGAGAAATTATGCCTCATAACTAGAAAGAATTGAGAGTGATTAAGATTACTACATAAATGACCAAAGCCATTCAGATTGATTGAATACTTATTTTAAATTAACAAAAGTAATTGTCTTATAATAAAAGCCCTGATTGTTTAAATCAGTAAATACTAAATTGTTTTGCCCTATCTCACTAGCCTGTTAAACTCTCAATTCTAAATAGTTCCCAAATGGAGAGACACTTAATTGGATTATTCTATTTATTGATGTTCTGGCTTAGTTTTCCTTTGCAATAACAGACTGAGCAGATAGTTTTATATCTGGATTTGTAATTTAGTATCAAATTATATTTCATTATTACTATAACTGCAATGAGCAATTTCTGGTCAGTTCAGCCAATTGGAGACTGAATGTTGCCCCTTAGTTATTAAGAACCATTAGTAATAATGAGAATAATGCTTCAGAGATTTGCACTCATTCCCCAAAGCTCCTGCATTTGTAAAACCAGAGAAAGCTCAGTTGAACCCTCTCTCTCTGTGCCACCATTTTCATTCCACTCAGTTTTGCCCAGAGGCTACATTTGTTTTCAGAATGATTTTTCTAAAATACTTGTGTTAAGCCTTAGCTCAATTTGTAGCTCACAAATCAGTCCTCTGGGTCACAACACAACACCTCTGTAGTTATCAAAACTGGTAATTTGGTTTGAGATGTTTTCCTCTCCATTATTTTAATTGCAGTCTCTGAGTTGGAATTTCTATTAGTGCAGCTGGGATCAATACCCAGCCCAATCATCTTATTTTGCTCTTCTTTTCTACTTTAAATGTTTAGTGGTTCCTGCCTCACTCTTCAGTGTTGGGGCCTCTTGGTGAGTAAGTGTGTATATGTGTTTCAGTTAGGAAATGTATTTGACTACAAATAATGGTGGGAAATGATGGTTAAACAAGTAGGGATTAGTTTTCCTCTAACCCTTAAGAAAAAGAAAGAAAAAAAAAAGTCCAAGGAGGCAGTGCAGGTCTGGTGCAGAAGCTCCTTCCGTCATCTGACTACATGGTTCTCAGCTTTTGGCTTCCTTCCTCAGGCTTGTCATGTTATAACATGGCTGCCTCCACCCCAGCCATCACATCTTTGTTCTGGGCAGGAAAAAGGAAAGGGGAAGGGCAGAAGGTACCTGCCAGCTGAGCCATCCCCACTTTTTAAGGAATTTTCTCAGAGACGCTACCCAGTAATTTTTATCTCTATTGGCCAATCTTGGTCACATGTTTATCCCTAGTTACAAGGGAGTCTGAAAAATGTTATGTTTTCTTTGGTTACATTGTCACATGCTATGGTTCCATTAATAAGGAAGAAAGAGAAAGTGGATACCAGGGCAGGGCGGGGGGGGGAAGCCGGAAGGGTTGACTGTTCCTGCCTCAGCACCAGCAAGGTGCCTGGCCTGCCTCTCCTCCCAGCCAGAGCATAAATCCTGGCCCCACCCACTTTCAGGAGAAGGCCCCTGGAGCAGTCAGTGAAGAGTAACGTAGTTGACTTTCTGAAAAGATTTGGAAACAATTTTAAAACCTAAAGTCTTAAATCCTTTAAGGTATCAATTTGACAATGCTACAATAAGAAAAAAATATTTTCTAAGTAAATTTTTAAAATAGTGTTTCCCCACAAACTGCATAATCACAGGGGTCTGAGTGGAGAAAAGGGTAGTGACTTTGTTATTTATCCTGAGTGATTTAGTTGCAGGGCTTCTCCCAGTCACAGTCGAGATTGGGGTGGCACTGTCTGTGTTCAGAAGGGTCCCGGGCTGCCCCTGCCCTACAGCTGCATCGTCCCAGTCCCAGTTTGACATCCCGGGAGCAGCTCCTGCATCTCATTGTCATTCTGCCACTGCTGTCAGCCTCTCTCGACTCAGTGGTTTTTGAATGATTCCTGATTCCTGTTGGGAATTGAGAGTTAATTCTCATCATTCACTATTACAAAGTGGATTTTTCTACGTCTGCAAGTGGTTCTTACTCAACATTCACATGATGCTTTTTTACCCGTTTGTTCCTGAGTTCACAGGCGCAGAAATGCTTCCTTGGGGTGAGCTAGCAGGAGCATCCACCTTGTTGCCTGTTTGTCCACAGCTGAGTTTTCATTACTAAGGATTGTAACGAGACCTCCCTCCAGAGAGCACCGTTTTATTTAGTTGTTGTCTTTTTCCTCAAAATGCAGGGGGCTGCTTCCTCATGCCAGCTGCCGCATGGGAGAAAAAGAAAAGTTATCACTAAGTGTAAGGTCTAAGAGTAGTGGCATGGTTAGGTGTCCTGAGTTCTAGTCCCAGTTCCACCATGAATTAGCCACAGGCTCTTGGGTCATTCGCCCTCTCTGGGCCTTCGTTTCCTCCTCTGTAAATAAGATGATTGGGCTGGAAAGCCTTTAAGGGCCCTTCCAGAAGCTCTAGGAGGCTGAAATATGAATTTCCAAGAAACTCCTCTACAAAGAGATGGAAGGAAGGAGGAGGAAAGAAAGAAGCAGGGAAGTACTGAGGCACTTACACCTTTTCTCTTCACTCTCTTTTTGGCCCAAAATACAAATCTGGAGGCCTGGGCATCCTGTCTTGTGGCCTGTAGTGTAAATCCTAAAACAAGGGACGGCCAGAATCAACCTGAGCTTCTGTGAACTGTGAGCTGCCTGTAAGCTGGTCACAGGAGAGAGACTGTGGTGAAAGGCAGCAGCTGCTTTCTGTCTCCCTCTCCTCACAGAACTGCACAGGTCTAGGGTAGGGGCAGGCATGGGGACTGCTGGGCATCGCCCTCTTTTCCTCCACCTCACAGATCATGGAACTGCACTTCGCCGACTTGTCCTCTATTCCTGTCCAGATCTGGGGGGCGTGACCGAGGGGCTTCTTTAATGGATGGTTTGGTTTTGTCTGGGTGAATTTTTTCCAGTTGCAACTGTGTCATTTACCTTTTTCAGATTGACAAGGAAGGCAGGCTTTTTATTTTATTTTTTTCAATGTTTTCCGAAAGGCTAAACACACTGTTGGCACTCAGGAGATCTCAATAACTCATAATACTTGCTATGGAAGATTAATTTTTACTTCCAGAATCCTGTTTTTCCAGAAACCTGGTGAGATCATCAAGCCACTATGTACAATTTACATTCTCATGCGGTTTAAATAAAAGGGGGGAAATTATTTATAAATGAGAGAAAAGAAAAACAATAATTATGCCAGGAAAAAAAAATCAACTCTGCCACGTAATGCTAATGACATCTGTATCATGTGTGATTGAATATTTCCATTCAAATTAAGATTATAATCATACTTAGAGAATTACTCTTAGAAGGTATTAGGAACTTAAAAATTAGATTTTTAGGAAACTATGACATTTTTTGAGGATATCTAGCCCCAGAATAAGCCGATAGGAAATAGTCAAAGAACTAACCAGTCCTATTTGAGGCTGTTCTGAAGGAACCTTCTATGTTTTCTCTCCTAATTTTACCTCTAAAACTGTTCCTCCTCAAAACTCAGGATAGTCATGAACTCTTTATCTGGCACCTTTAGGAAGTGCCAGCGATGGCAGGAATGCCTTGTAGACAGCAGAAAGCACAAATGGTAAAAGATTGGGTGAAGTGATAGAGGGCTTCTCCTAGCCCCTTGACAATTCCCTGAGGAATTCTCTGTGGCTGTGGAAGTCAGGGAGAAAAGGCCACGAACAGTGTGCTCTGCTGATCTGAGCCTGGGAACATGTACCAAGCTGTGCAAAAAGGCACACATGATGGGTGGCTGTGAGGCACTGAAACTGTTTTTCAACCCACTGGGGCCTCACATTCCTGCCCACTTCCATTTTGGCCCTACCTTCTTTTTCCAGCTTCCTGCTCTGTCCCTCCAGTAACTCAGATAGCCTCTCTCCCTGCTGACATCCTCCCTGCTGCTTTCCTGGGGTTGCCGTGTCTGAACTGCCCTCAAAGCAGCCTCAACTAGGCGCAGCTGCTGCTCGGGACCCCTGGATACACTCTTATTGAAGGAAAAGGGGTCAGGTGGATCACAAGTGTTTTTCAGATAGGCAAGTCCAGGTGTCTTGGTTAATTACAAGCCACTGTAGCTGGTCTAGAATCACCACCGGGGCTTGTCAATTCCGCTTCGCTGCTCTGTCTGGGAAGACATGGCATCCGTTCCTGAGACTGTCCTTTCTCATAGCTGTCTCTTTCCACATAAATGCTGCCTTCTCTCTCTAGTTTCTCAGTCATTTCAACATTTTCTTACAGGTTCAGGATACTGATGCAATAAATGTTTTGATCTTGGCCTTGGCCACATTTTTGCAACCCCTCAGCATTTTGGAGGGAAAGATGAGCTCATTGTGACATGATTAAGCAATTACATTTGTGATAAGCCAATGTAGGAGCTTTGAAAGCAACACATGGAAAAGATATGATTGCATACCGTAGAACTCCTCACCAATGGGGAATACGTGAATACATATGATCTGTATCTCCATATCCAAGAGCTAAATTCAGACTTGGGATAATGAAGTATTTATTATTTTCTTTCTGTTTTCATTAGAGAAGATGATAACTTATTGACAGATTTTGCTCATTTTAGAGCCAGTTTTTTATCACCTCTCCAGAAAAGGAAGATCAATGTGTCAGAAGAGATGCTAGTAGCCAATTTAACTTTTATCCATTTGTAAATGTTAGTCTTCATTTTTTCTTCTGTGTAAAATACTTTCCCTATAATTCTCAAAACAAATATTCTTTCAGAGTCTTATTCCATAAGATCTAAGCAAAACTCAAATCTGTTTAATTCTCATAAAGAACAGTTTTAGCTATTGAACTTGCTTTATTTTGTGATTAGCATGAAGCTGGCAGTGTTCACAGGTTTGTGAAAAGACTCAAACATCCACCTCTTCCATCCCCAGCTTCACACCCTACTGCAGTAAAAGTGTCATAAAGAAAAGTCACCAATATTCTCTAAATTAGAATGTAGTCGCTTAGAGTTAGTTGTATATCTTGATTGTCTCTGTTCAGGTCTGCCCCTATTTTCATTAGTTTTTTACTTCCTTAGCCTCCAAAGGGCTTATTAGTAATACTAATGATTGCTTGATATACTGTAATAAACCCAGCAGTTGACATAAAACAACTGAAAGCACTGGGGAGATGGTGTACTTATTTCCAAGTGGGGGAAAATCATAGGGTTTTGAATTTCTACTCTACCATCCACAGAGCTGGAAGCACTTGAGTGTGCAACTTCCAGCCAACGAACCCCAAATAAGAACTATTTCCATTTTTATTACATTTAAGACCATGTCCTAGCACAACAGTCATGTTTATTCACAAAACTGTTCTCAAAGGAGATTCAGGGTGAGCTGTGGCACAGCTGGAATGAGTCTGCAGCCCTGGATCGGGTTCTCCATGAGGGGCTGAGTGTTGGTCGATGGTGTCAGTGATAACGTGTTCCATCTTGGTGTGTGGTCATGGCTATAGAAACAAGTGAGGAACCACTGAAATGCTGTACATCTGGACAGATCAATCTGATTTCCTTATCCAGACTGTCTTCTTTTGTGGCTTTTCCTCCAAAGTGACTGCAGAATTAAAGCTTTTACTCAGTAGTGTCTATTGCATTCCAGAAATGGGGCATCCGGTATACTTATAGCTACTGTCTCTGTAGGTGTATGGGAGACACCCTTAAGGTTTCTTTTCCCTGCCCCAGAAGCCAGGGGCCTCACTCCAGCTTTCCCTAACTGTGGAGAGAGGGCCCTGCTGCTGGTGGCTCTTCCCATAACCCCAGGCATTGAAGTGTTCTGTGGAGGGGCTTTGGGATACTTGTCAGGTTCCTGGGCCCTCCTCCTAGGGCTGGGGCCATTTAGCATGTAGCTGATAGGTGACACTCATAGGCCACAGGCCTGGGTGT
The DNA here is from genome assembly GCF_002776525.5 of Piliocolobus tephrosceles. Lineage (NCBI taxonomy): Eukaryota > Metazoa > Chordata > Mammalia > Primates > Cercopithecidae > Piliocolobus > Piliocolobus tephrosceles. The sequence continues at coordinate 65,887,169 of NC_045455.1, read as the reverse complement.
GTCATTTATGGCAGGTCTGGGTTTTGCAGCCACTCAGGTGGTGGCTCAGCCATAGCCTCAGAGCCACAGAATGCCAGCTGTTGTGGGTCAGGGCATACTGCTTGCTTCGCATTTTGTCAGCTGCCCAGAGGAAGGTGTTAATGGCCTGGTAGAGCATATAGAATCACCAAATTGGAAAACTTGCTGCTTAGAGTGTGGTCCAGGGATCACCAGGAGCTTGTTAGAAATGCAGAATCCCAGGCCTCCCGAGGCCAGTAAGTTGTATGTACTGGAAGTTTGAGGAACACCGAGCTAGCCCATCTCTTCGTTATGCAAGCTCGCTCTTAAATCATCCCTGATACACATGGCTTATCCGAATCTCTTACTTTCAGGTTCTAATTTTTAAAACCTATAGGCTCTAGGATCCACCTAATATCTGGATGAAAAAATTTTTCACTTGATATTTGCGTTTTTAAGTTGATAATTGAAAAGAAAAGATGATGTTTACCCACCGAGAGTGGTTTATTCTAAAACACAGGGTATATCCCTTATGAAGAGGGTAGAGGTGTGTGTTTGGGGTTTCAGGTAGCAGCCTTACCTGTTGGACCATGGAAGTGGCAAATGAAACTTCTGAGATGAAGGAATTACTGAAGCTGAACGTGTGAGTCCATTAGATTGTTATTTCATGGTGTGGGGCCTGTATATTCAGAGTCCTCTGAATGGGGACCTGAAAAGCTAGGCAGTGTTAACTATCTGACAGTTGATAAGAAAAAAGCAATAACCAAAGATATGCATCAGGAAATCACAGGGTAAGGACAATACATGACACAGATAACTCCTTTGATGCTTTGCTATGCTGGTATACATTTCCAAAAAAATATGGTGTAGTCTTCTGGATTCAAAGGTAAGTTTTAGTTGTGTGACTTCACCTCCAAAGAGGGTGTTGGTTTCTATCCAGGATATGAAAGAAAAATGGAGGCAGACTTCTCATTACCACGTTTTTTACCTCCCTGAAAAGCTGAAGTGGTACTTTAGGGATATCTGGTCTACCAGAATTGTCAGGATTTTCCCCAAGAGAGGAAACAAAAGTGAATAACTGCCACTACTCCTTACCTTGATGTGCCTGGTGCTTTTCTTAATTTCAAAATAATTTTTTGCTACCCAAATAATACACAGTCGTTGCAGAAAAATCAGAGAATACAGATTAGCAAAAAGAAGAAGACCCAGAATCCTACCATCCAGAAACAACCATTATACATAATTTGGTGTCTGCCTTTACAGGATTTTTTTCTGAGCATCCACATATTTCTGTAGATATATAAAATTTGGGGTAATAATTTACCAAAAAATGGCATTGTATATTTTGTTTCATAGTCTAATTTTCTAACTATAGTGCAAACATCTTTATATGCCAGGAAACTCATTTCTATAATAGTTTGAATATTCATACAGTATTCCCTTATATTTTTGCACTGTACTTTATTCACCAGTGCCCTATTGTTGGTCCTATAGGTTGTATTTGCCTTTTCACTACTATAAACAGCATTGCCAAAAAACATCTTAATAGGTCTTTGTGCATATCCTTCCTTATTAGAAGACACTCCTACAATCAGAATTGCTGGGGTAAAAAGTGTACTCTTTAAAGCTTTTGATCCCTATTGCTAGGGTATTCTCCAAAGGTGCCATTTCACTCTCCCACAGACATGGATGACAGTGTCATAAAAATTGTCTTTATGGAAAATATTTTCCATTCCAGTAGAGTTTCTATCTTTATTCAACATCCATACTGCTGCCTTTAACCCCTGATAGAATAACAAGTTGGAAGTAGCTGAAAAATATGATGTAAAAAGTCAAGTCATATCTTTTCAAGGTTACAAAATAAGATGATCTCATCATTCTTCCTTCTTTCTAAACCTTCTCTCCTTCTTCCACATTTGTGAAACTTCTATTTTGTACATCACCTGATTCGGGAAGGGAAGGAATGTTCCACATGCTCTCACTCCCCTTTTTATTTTGACCTGACCCTGACATCTTCTGACGTTATTATTGGCACACAAAGGAAGCGAAACTGAGCAGTTCAACTTGTGCTTGGAAGAATGATTTTCCTTTTCGTAACAAGAATAGTTACAAGAAATCTTTCCTTTGTCAATTATGGAGATAATTGGGCTTTCTCTACAAGTCCATATTTAATATTTCATTGCCCCAGACTTAAGGAGAGTGAGGCTCAAACATGTAGGGCCACAGATAGCCTGAATTGGGAAGTTGGAGGTCTCTCTATTAGACAGTGTGATGAAGGGCTCGCCATCTGTTAGATTATAACACTTTCTGCTCTTCATTGAGAACTCCTATAAGAAGCTCCTATTATAAAGAGTATGAATTTTCAGTCACCAACTCAGATATAAAAGCAGTACTGCTTTATTTCTCTATAATTGAGCTAAACTTCATCTTGAGCTGCCGCCTCAAGTGTGGCCTCAATTTGCCGCCTCAAATTGAGCTTCTGTGTCAAGTGAAGACACAGTCCTGCTCTTCTCAGGGATCCCAATGCCTGCAGGGCTCAGCCCATGGGAGGTTCTATCCGTGATCCTTTCTCAGAACCCTTCTGGCATACAGATTTTTGTCAGATTCCTTCCAGTTGTCTTCCTCCCACCAGAAGCCCGGACTTGGCATCTGAGCTGGAAAAGCTGCCCTTGCAGCCCACATGTTCTTCTGCCTTCCGGTTCACAGTGTGAACCCTCTGCTCTAGGTTTTTAGCCTTTTCTGGCTCAAAGCCTTTTCTGTCTCCAAAAGCCCAGCTCTTGCAATAGAGAGACTTGCCCTTCAAGACCATTTCCTCTGCTATGAGTTAAAACAAAATTTTCAGAAATTCAATTACTAAGTTTATCTGCTACCATCCTCCCTGAAGCAGTGAACAGCCAGGACTCTGTAGCTGGCGGGCCCCAAGGCAATTAAGAAAACGGTGGGAGAGGGAAACTTGGTTATTATTTCTGCATTTCATTCTCCACATCATTTAGAATGTATCTTGTATTTTTGTTATGTTTGTCACATGTGAAGGTCTTGGCTTCTCAATTAGATTGTAAGCGGCCCAAAGGCAAGGACAAGCTATGTCTCCTCTTACTTGGAGTCCTTGGGGCCTTCAATGAGAGCAGGCACTTCAGGACTAGGTGCAGCTGAGGTATAAAGGAGAAAGCCCTGAACTGGGAGTTGGGAGATGTTTGTTCTCTTTCTAGACCCACCATTGACAAGTGGCCTGACCTCAATTGTAAAATGAGGGGGCTGGACTGACTGTCTTACCCATCCTTAATTTTCTCATCATGTCCAGTAAGTTTGTTCTCCAAATGGGCCCAATGTACACATTTTCTAAGGAGACTTAGGAACAAGGACTGGAGACTTGTCAGTGTTATGTTAAAATTTTCAAAATATTTGACTATTGCACTGAATTTTAGGAAAAAAAAAAAGAGTCGCCAGGCTCCATCCACTTCCTACATTGCTCGTTTGATCATGAGCAAAGCCAATGCTGGATTTCGTCACTGCTGCGTCTACTGCATTCAGGACGTGTTTTATAAGCACATATACAGTGGCTTTTCTTAGAAGAGTTGCAACAGCTAATCGTTGTCCATCTGATTTCTCAACATCCTGCCGGAATAAATCCCTTTTTAAAATAAATCTTAACTAATATAATTGTAATGATTCCTCCCATGAGCTCTAGTGTAAGACTGAGAGGCCTGGAGTTTCCTGATGAACAAATCCTTGAGATAGGCTTAGGCTAACTTTCTCTTTTGTCTTTTTGGTAGATTTCTTTCATTTCCTAATACAAGATGAATATTAATTCTGTTCCTCTTGTTCCTAAGCCCTGCTCTGTCATCTCCGGATCTCCAATATTTATTGAGATCCTGACTTTCTCAGGATGATTTTGCTACAAATGAAAATGACAAGCATATAATGTGGTTTACAGAGAATTAAAATTACTGAGTAGAAGAAAGGACTCTGTGTAGAATGCTATATAGTCTCTTCAGGCATTTTGAACTGTCAAATTTTTATGCAAGAGGAGTCTTACTACATCATTAAGCATGGTACATTGCTGTGTATCAGGCCTGCATTACCTTCTCATAAACTTTCAAAGTTCTTGCAGTCCCAAGGACTTACACACATGTGCTAGATATGTTTAAGTGTTTCTAGCTGCAGTTACACCTCTCAGACTAATTACATATCAACCTCCTGGTCTTCTCCCAGAATCTCTGTCAAGCTGTGTCAGAATTTAAAGTGTCTGTCATTCCTCTGGTTAGTGTCCGGCTTTTGCTCCCCCTCCTTTTCCCAACAGGAGAGTATGTTTCAGAACGATGGACCTGAATGAAGCTTAGAAATACCTTTAAAGTAAGATGGATGTCCCATTTCCGAGTGGGGGAAAAAAAAAAAAAAACAGCAAGGTGTCTTAAGTATCTGCCTTACTTTCTAAATTTTTTTTTTTTCTTAATAGTGTCCTGGTTTTAGAATGAGCTCAGGAATATGAATTAGACATCCACATCACTGACATTGTTTCTGCAACAAATCATAAAAAAAAATGAGAGGGCAGTCGAATAACTGTTATAGCAAAGCCACCCCTCTTATAAAAGTGTGAGAGGGCCTATAGACCAGAAAGATCCCTTATTGTACTCCTCTGCCAAATGAAAATATAAGCTTTAGCTTAATCATTTCAGCCTAGGTTCAATTCTTCAATTACAGGACACTTCTGTGAAATCAGGCTGAGGAAGAACCTTATGATCCGTATTATAAATGCAGTTTGGATCTCCATGTTAAAAATCCTATGTGTCACTTCACAGCCACCACAGGTCATTATTTCCAGCACTGCGACCAGCCTTGCCACTTTCACAGCCCAAAATTGCAGGCCAACAGGCCTTGTCAAAATTATAAAATTACTAAGAATTAACAAAGTCTGAGATTTTGTCTTAAATATTGGTGGAGTAAAGGAGTTGCTCACGTATTTTTAATTAGTTCAGAGTTTCAAAGAACTGGCTTCTGAAACTATGAAAAAAAGAGATGAAGGCAGGTTATTCATTACATTCCGGATGAATAGCGTCTCCCAGGAAGGAATTTGGAGGCCCATTTCTGAAGGCATTTGTTTCTGGCGTTCTGGGGAATGCCTCAATGTGGGGAGGCCAGCCCTCTGTGAGTTTTGTGTTCGTAATCACCCAGAGCCTTTTTCCCTCCTGGTTTCAGATCTGTTTTTGTTGTTGTTGTTGTTGTTTGTTTTTGAAATGGAGTTTTGCCCTTGTTGCCCAGGCTGAAGTGCAATGGCGTGATCTCACTGCAACCTCTACCTCCGGGGTTCAAGCGATTCTCCTGCCACAGCCTCCCGAGTGTCTGGGATTACAGGTGCCTGCCGCCACGCCTGGCTAATTTTTTTGTATTTTTATTAGAGACGGGGTTTCACCATGTTGACCAGGCTGGTCTTGAACTCCTGACCTCAGGTGATTTACCTGCCTCGACCTCCCAAAATGCTGGGATTACAGGCATGAGCTACCGCGCCCAGCCCAGATCTGGTCTTTATTCACGGTGTCAGCCGGTGCCCCGGATGTGTCTTTGTTGTGTGTGTGATGCACCGTCTCACCTGAGTTTTCTGCCACTGGATCACGTGGGTCTGGTTGGCAGACCAGTATCCCAGCTCCCCAGCCACTCAGTGCCATTGATGGGGGCTTTAGAAATGCAAATAAGGTGTTTATTCAACCTTATACAGGTCTCAAGCCAGGCTCCAGGGCCAGACTCCTAAACCAAACAGCCTGCAACAGCTGGAGGTGCCCTCGTTCACAGTCTGTTGGCCTCACGGGGGATTACTGGGCACTGGGGAGTTGGCAGTAATTTTGGCACTGGAATGGTGCACGGCAGTTTATTCAGTCAATGGTCAACGGTTACAGCCGCTGCCTTGGAAACCACATTGAGCATGTGTGTGTTCAGTGAAGTGTCTGCAGGACTTAGCTCCCCGGCTTCATCTTGTATGATTGTGTATTGTCTGTCTCCTTCACTAGATGATAAGCTCTCTGAAGGCAGGTACTGTTTTATTCACCACTGTGTCCTCTAGTGCCTGGCACATGATGGGTGCTCAGTAAACATTCTTTGATTAAATAAATGATGCAACTAAATGGCAAATTGTGAGTGACAAATTGTGTCTAAAGTGACAATCATATTCATCGTTGCCCAAAAATTCTAGAAAGGGGTACCTGAGCTTGTCATATCCTGAGACTTGTCCAGGAATTTCCTTTGGAATCACAGATACCTTCAACTAGACATGCCCACTGCTAGGGAGGGGGGTGCTCTGGGGACACACCAGTTGGCCAGTTCTGGGAGGAGGGCCAGTCTGGCAGGCAGCAGGGAGCAAGAGGCAGCGCAGGCACGGCTGATCTAAAGCCCAGGACTGCAGAGAGTGGTTGTGAGGGGCCCTGGCACAGGCAGCATTGAGGTGGGTCCAGCACCCGGAAGTCTGTCAACAGACAGGACTTGAGTCTCCTGCCCTCTTCTTCCGAAGGCTCCAGCTGAGGATACCCACCCAGGCGAAACGGCCAGCCCATTCACAGCAGGCTCTCCCACCTAAGGTGGGTGAAGGAGCTAAGCCATGATTTCAGAGCTCCAGCCAATTTGGGGCAGAAAAACCAACACGATAATTCCAAGTGAAGTGGCGTCATTCGTCTGGAATAATCCCCGAGATTTGTTGTCTCCCGCCAAGGAAATCAAGGATGTGGACACACAAGGATTGAGATTAAGAGCAGAGCTTTAATAAGCGAAAGAAAGAGAAAGGCTATCTCCTGCCAAGAGAGGGCTCCCAAGCGGGTTTCTGGTCTGCCACGAAATGCACAGGGTTGTATAGATGAGCTTGAGGAGGTGGTGTCTGATTTACATAGGGCACCAAAGATTGGTCGGAGCAGCTATACTATTTGCATAAGATGCAAAAAACTGATTAGGACTAGGTGTGCCATTTGCATAGCTTGGGAAAATCTGGCCGTCCCCCACTGTAATCTTTTATTATGCAGATGGGTTCTCTACCTGGCAGGTGCCATGTTGCCTATTCCTTTACTGTACACATGGAGGACAAAGAACAGGGAAGTCGGAGCCTCCATGTTGAACATACCTGGCCTTCAGGTAGCCCTTTTCTATTGGCGCAGCTGCTGACATTCATCCGTGCAAGCTTCCAGCTTGCTTATCTATGTCTACAGCTCGAATTTTCAGGCTGCTCTTTGTTAGAAAAGAAATGATTTGGGGGCTGCTTTTTTGTTAAAAGCAAAATTCTGCCAAGGGCTCTTTTACACTCACTATATGCCTAAATAATTTCTTTCCATCTCCCGTATCACAAGGATTGTGCCCTTGAGAGGTGAGAGGACGTACTGGTGAGGAGCACAGATCCAAGCCAAATGGTCTTGAGCGGGTCGGTTAGTGGTTCATGTATCATAGTGTTGCTTTAAAGATTAAATGAGATAGTATACATAAAGCTTGTAGGACAATGTCTGGCAAATAATAAGAGCATAAGAAATGGTTGCTATTGTCTAAATTAATTTTCTGTTAAACTTAAATGGCCAAAAACAGGATACACAGGAGAGGTAAAATGTTGGAAAATATATATATAACAAATGCCCAGGCTAATAGTACACTTTCTGCATCATAGAAGGCCTGAGCTTGTGCACTGCTTTCTTTAACACTGTTTTCATTTTATGTTATCGAAGGAAAGCCTAATTGTCTATAATCAAATGAAAAAGAATCTCCCTTCTCCTTGGGAAAACACAAACTAATTTGAAAGCCTTGTTAATGGTGTGCTAGCGGCTCCCATCCTCCCACCAGCCTTGGGGCAGGCTGTGCCACTGCTCTGTTTGGTTCTGGTCTGTGTTTTACCCTAATTCAACAGGTGCTCGCTAGTCCTTTGAGAAGACGTGTAATAGATATGATAAAGTCAGAGCTCATCCCACAGTCATGTCGTCTGTGCTTCTCCAGGGAGGCATAGAGACTTTTCGTGGCAATTAATTATTCACATTTTCTGTCCTTCCCCTCAAATACTTGGTTTCCTATCCAGCTCCACAGAGGCACATTTCTCTGGGGGGTGTGTAACTCTAACACTTGATGACAGCTTGAAGCTGTGTTCTGTGTTCTTTGCTGTGTGTTTTCAGGTCACGTGCAGCGGGTACATGCTAGTGATGGCCGGAGCATGCTAATGCCGCTGCTCATTCTCCTTAGCTCCTCTGGGGCAGAGTCTTAGCCACTTACATGTCCCTGGTTCACGCAGTGCAGAGGGGGCTCTGGGGGTTGGGTCTTCATCATCCTGGCTCGCCTGCTCTTGGCTGCGTCCCAGACTGCCAGGCGAGCTGGTACTTGGTGGAATGCCTTTCAGCTCACCCCCCTGCTCTGAGGCCGGGCATTTCGCCCTGCTGAGGAGCTGTAAACATTCACTCATCCATGCAGACTTCAGCGTGGTCTTTGTTACCGCTCTCAGGGAAACCTTTGTGTAACTGATAGAGATGGCACAGGGCTGAGCGCCCTGACAGCTCCACTGGGGAGTCTCAGAAGCCACCTTCTCCTGGGCCTCTTCACACCCAAGCCGCTCTCGCCATGCTTTAGGCTTTCTCGCGTCACTGTTGTGCATTCCTTTCACTTGTGCACCCACCTGTGGTGCTGGCCTGTTTGAGTTGCCCTTGAGAGCACTGCTGAGATGTGAAGACCTGGGCATGTGCCAGCAGGGAGGGCAGTTTCTAGCTTATTCTTTCTCCAAGTCCTGGGGCCAGAGGAAAGAAACGTAAGTGGGTGTCCAAGAAATGGAGCTGTTGGCTGCTGGCGGGGAATGAAGCCAGTGAGAATGAGGTGGGAGAGCTGTGCAGAGGGGCCAGACGGGAGCCACTGTGGCCACACATGGATGGAGAATGGCAGCTGGCCACTCTGCTGTGAAACGGATACAGTGGAGAGGCGAGCACACTTCTCTGCAGAGCCTGGGCTGAGGGTGCACATGGAACTCGGAAGCTGGAGTTAGTGCTCATACTCTGTGTGACCTTGGCAGACTACTCCACCTCCTGTGCCTCAATTTCCTGTTCTCTAAAATGGGGACAATCATAGCACCTCCCCTTTCTACAGTAGTTGTAAGGATTAAACGAGTTCATACATGTAGAACATGGAGACAGCACCCATGTTAGCTAACATGTCACCCTGTGTACCTGGCCACATGCACACCTGGGGGTGGGATCAGGACCTTGAAGGGACTGCCTGGTGGCCCTGGCAGCTTCTCTTCCTAGATGTTCCTTTACTTTGCATGGTGTTTTCCCCCCGTCATTGAAATCATCTGTACTTTTTTCAGGTAAAATTATCGATCCCCAGATTGTTCAAAGCCTTTCTGTCCTTTTCCATTTACATGGAGCATTCACTGATGTTTAGCAAAGTCACATGTCTCCACTGTTGGGAGTTCAAGGCCCCAGAGAAAAGTGAAATCCATTTAGATGAAGTGGTATTTTCTCCTAATTTTACTGGAGTTAGTGACTGGCAGGAAATTTCATTGCAGCGTTACTACTTTTGCGTCAACTGTACTTCTGCCGATAGCGTCATGAATGTTCAACCAAACGGAAATAAACCAGGCAGGCAGAAAGGGCAAGCAAAGAAAGGGGCCAGAATCGTCTGTGAATTCGGATTGTTTTCCTAGCCATCATGATGAATTTTCATGATTCAAGTCTATATGGGGGCACACACTTATCAGATAACTGCATAAAAATGAGAATATGATCTGAAAGTAACTGGCCCATCCTTAAATTCAGCCCTTCACCTACACAACACAAAATTCTAGTTGCCAAAGGACATCTCTCCTCGAAGTCATTTGGAATCTCAAGCCAAGTGGCCAAGGTGCAACTTTCTGTCTTTTCCCACAAATCTGCCCTTCTTCCTCTATTTCCTATTTCAGCTAAACCACATCAGATCACTTGTTCAAGCTGGAAACATTAAGGTATTCTCCTCTCCAGCTTTTCCTACACCCCACTCACCAGGCCTGTGGACTCCCTGGCCTGCCATTTGCATCCTTATAGCCTGTGAATCCATGCCTCTTCTATTCACCCACTTGACTGTCTGTCCTGGATCTATAAGTACTGCTGGGTAACAGCCACCTCCAGTCTCAGTGGCTTGAAACAATAGTCATTATTATTTCCCATTTGTCTTGGGTCAGCTGATCTAGACCATGCTCACCTGAGTGGCTCTTGCCCTGTGTCTTTGGGTGTGAAGGTTGGCTGATCTAGGGCGGGCTCAGCTAGAGTGCATCTGTTCCATGTGTCTCATCCCCTTACCAGGACCGGTGGGCTTACCCAAGCATGTTCTTCTAATGGAAATGTTGGGAGCACAGGGAGGCAATCCAAAACACATGCCACTGCTGTCTTTTTCTCCTGGCCAAAGCTAGGCATATGGTCTCATCCTAAATCAAAGGGTGGGGAAATACGCCACCCATTTAGTGGGAGGAACTACACAGTCACATGGCAGAAAGTAAGGGTACACAGTAGGATAAGCAACTGAGGCCACTAATGTAATCTCCTACACTGCCAAGTCCTTGTCATCTCTTGTCTGGACCTTCACTAGTCTTCTAACTCCTTATTTTGCCTATAGCCAACTTTCCCCCAACTTGATCCCAACACCCCTTCATTAAACCTTCCTTTGCCCCTTATCAACTACTGAATTGAGCTGAGGCCCCATACAGCTTGGTTCTAATCCATTTTTCCAGCTGCATTTGTTGCCGTATCTCACAATTACCCATGGCCCCCTTCCAAAATGCTTGTTTTTTGCACAGTTCTATACCTTCATAAACACTTCCGAATCTCCTCAGCATCTGAAGGCATCATGAGCAAGAGGATGTGCTCTCTGCCTTTACGCTTCAAGACCCAGTTCATATGGTACCTCTTCCAGGAAGCCTTCTGTAGAGCCCTCCTTCCTTTGTCAAGTGTAGTAAGTTGGAATTGCTTTATGCTCATATTTAACTCATACAAATTTGGGAATACATGCTCAGCCAGCAGAAAGGAAAGAGAGGGAAGACAATTGAAAGGATGCCACTTGCCATTCTACTCCATGATTGTGGAGGGCTGAAACTTGACTCTGCTCTTACCTTAGTCATCCTTAAGTTCCAGAAGCCTCTCAGGTTGCCAAAAGCCTCTTGTAGAGTGAAGGGCAGGGTTTGATGAGTAAGGGTTTAGTGTTTAAAGAAACAGACTATTCTCTTATACATGACCGTGCAGCAAAATGGTTATTTTATGTGGTGGTCAACTAAAAAAACATCTGTCTGGCCATCTTGTCTTGTTACAAGTTAGTGCTTTATTGGAAATTTGGGAGACTTTCAGTGTTAATGATGTCTATAGATAACCTTTTCTTCACAGTGACTTTAGAATCTAGCCCCCACCCCAAGTTACTATTCCACTGTATTACTTTTAGGCATATATCAGATTTAATTTTAATTTATCAGATTTAATTTTAATTTTTAATGTTTGTGTTTCCCAACTCAATCACAAAGTTCTCATCTTATGGGCTTATGGGTCTTCAGAGGGCTGCTGCGTATGGTTGTGCATGTTGTGCACTGCACAATTCTCAGGGAGCGTATCATGCCAGAGTATGTGTAAATGTACTCCGATAGTGCTTGGGCATACATAATTAGTGCCAGCTTCTTTGTGTCCCCAGTGCCTGGTACAAACTGATTGCTTAACAGATGTGCAAATGAATGCATGAATGAGAGAGAAGACCACAAGCTGGACTGTTTTCAAGTGAGACACTTAATAGAGTTGGGATGAAAATTCAGACAGGTTTTGATCCGATTAAATTAAAACCATGTTATTGCAGCTGCACATGGTGAAGTGAACTTGTAAGTCCACTTGGAATGTCTACCTACCACAAAAAAAATTTCATCCGGTGACTTGATCAAGGTTTTGATTCTGAAAAACACACCACATTGGTAGAACACAATTGACCACATGATCACTCTATGCCTGACACCCCTAGTGGATACTGTGAGGCATGTGTGTTGTAAAGGCAGATCTAGATTCTGGGTGAATCTAGCCCCCTAAATCACTATTGGCCTAAAGATGTCTCAATTCCCTTAAATGAGACCTAAAACTTATATAAATGCAAATAGAACCATCTTTTAAAAGAACAAGCCTTTTATCAGGTATAGTTATATGATTTAGAAATATGCCAAGTCTGGCCAAAAAAACTGTCACCCCATGGGAAAGTGTTGCCAAGTTAAACAGTCAACTTCATGCTTGGAATTCAATACTTTCAGGTGTTTTGCCAGAGATCACAGGGAGGGTAACCGACCCATTCAAGATGTGTGGGCTTCTGGGTGGACGTGGCCCAGCGAGGGGCACAAAAGGTATCCTTTCACGGGCAATCATGGTCTCACCCTGCTTTCCTTCCACCCTAACCTCCGCCCCAGTAAGCTCCAACAGCAAGCAAACACTGTGCTTGGCTCCAAGGGTCATCCTTCCCTGTGTTTCCAGCAGCAACATGACACTGTGCACAATAGGGGACACTGTGGGCAGAACTCGTCACCAGCCAGGGCATGACCTGTCTATAGAGTAAGCCCCAGGGGGCAAGCACAGGTCTCTCTTGTCCTCCATCGTTTGCCTTGTGCCTCACTCCCTGTGAGGCAGGTAGGAAGGAGCCCGTGAGTGTGTGTTAACAAAATAAACAAACGAAATAAGCAAACCAGAGGAGTGTGTTTGTGTAGGGAACATGTATGGGGCAAGGCCCTGCAGTTATTTCAGGAAATACTAAATGGTGTCCACAAGATGCTATGGCATCTTTTCTAATGGGCCTGTTGTTCCTTCCAAGTCACCAGACTTGACTTTCCATTTGTCTGATACATAAATATAAAGTCAAACGTTCCCTATACCGATCAACCTGATGAAATACAGGACCAAGGTTCTCCTCACCTTGTCCAGCTTGGAAACTATTCAGGTAGCAACAGCCCTTTCCTCTTTGGCTGCTAGGGTGCTGACATAGTAGTTTTTGTAGGTAAATTTGGGATCAGAATATCACAGATTATGGAGTCAGTTCAGTTAGAATTTGACTTCTCTTCCTGCCAAGCCTGTACACGTCATCACTGGACACTTTAATGAAATAATCATAATTGTATTCATTCATCCATTCGTTTTTTGCGTGCCCCTAGGTGAGCTTTCCGTTGAAGAGGCGCAGGACCCTTTCCTGGTCAGCATCCACATAATCGCAGACCCAGGGGAGTCCCAGCCCCTGCAGGAGGCCATCGACAAGGTCCTGGCGTGGATCCACCCGGACCTCCCGCTGTTCCGGGTGTCCGAGAGGCGGGCATGCAGGCGGCGGCGGAAGCCCCCCAAGGGCGCTCAGCCGGCGCTGGCGGTGGTGCTGTTCCTGCAGGAGGAGTACGGCGAAGAGCAGATCCTGCAGCTGCACCGCACACTGCAGCAGCCGCCCTGGCGCCACCACCACACCGAGCGGGTGCATGGCCGGTTCCTGCCCTACCTGCCCTGCAGCCAGGACTTCTTCACGCTGGCCCCTGGGACGCCGCTGTGGGCCATCCGGCCAGTGCATTACGGCAAGGAAATCGTGCGCTTCACTGTCTACTGTCGCCACGACAACTACGCCGACAGCCTCAGGTTCTACGAGCTGATTCTCCGGAGGACCCCCAGCCAGAAGAAAGCGGACTTCTGCATCTTCCCTATTTTCTCCAATCTGGATGTGGACATCCAGTTCTCCCTGAAAAGACTGCCCTGTGACCAGAGCCCGGTGCCCACCGACTCGTCTGTGCTGGAGTTCCGAGTGAGGGACATCGGCGAGCTCGTGCCTCTCCTGCCCAACCCTTGCAGCCCCATCAGCGAGGGACGCTGGCAGACGGAGGACCACGATGGGAACAAGATCCTCCTACAGGTACTGGGGGGACACCTGTCTGTCTGTTTAGGGGACCCAAGAAACAGTTAGCTCTGCCTCAAACCCTATAGTACCAGCCACAGAGCAATGGTCAAGGAAGGAGAGATCAGTGACCCTCTGCCCAGCTCCTAGTCGAAGTCAAAGTGGCCATACTGGATCCCAACAAAAGAGGGGGCATGAAAGACTCTTCCCATTGGTTCTTTTCATTTCGCTGTCAGCAAATGTGTTCCCAATTCTTCCAGGTTCCCCTTCTGTCCTCCTCTATTGGGCATCCACTAAACACCCATGACTCCTGGGCATTTCAAATGAGCTTATTAGCTGCGGAGTTTGCGATGAAAGATTCCTGAATCTATGCCCATGTACTTAGAAGTTTTTACCACTGGATTCTTCCCTCCCACAAAGGAACTTCAGGAAAGCCCATCTATCTGGAAATTTTAAAATATATATTGATGTTCATAGAGGAGATAACTGTTCTCTTCCTCCGGGTGCCTCCTCCATCTCCTACTATTGCACATTCTACTGCTGGGCAGCAGGTTGTTGACATCCTGTGATCACTTGGAAAAGGATGTCCCATTAAACATTTTAAGGAGAAAGCGATGCCTTGGGAGCTTCTGGTTTCCCTAAGCTTGGAAGGGGTGAGCGAATTCATTTCAAGTAGGCTGCCCTAGTCCTTCCTCCGTGAACTCTTTAGCTTCATTACCAGCCCCCTTTCTCCTCTCATCCCTCCAGTGGTTGACTCATTAGACATAATTAGTTATACTCAATTCAAAATTCAGCATGTATATTACAGAACATCCTACATCTGGTCCTACCTGATAAATGCTTTCCAGACCCAGGCTTTCTTGATTTAACAAGCAAATTAGTTCCAGGAGTATAGGGCTTTACTTTTCTGAAAAGCCTCTACCTCTGACGTCTCAATTTTCACACTTGGCTACCCGAAAACGGAAAGTTGATAGTGAATTGGGGGACATTGCCTTAAGAGGCAGGGATTGTGGTTTCTTGAATCGCAGGTAAAGTTTCATCATTTTTGTTGGTTTTGGCTTTAAGCACCAGAACTATAATCCACATGTCATGAAATGAAGTCAGAATTTGGCACATGTCAGACAACTGGTTCAGACTACAGCCAGGCCTCATTTCTCATCAGAAAGGTCACCTTGAGATACTTACTATTTATAGGAACTAGATAATTTTCAGTCTTCCTTTTGAACTATGCAGATAAGGAACTAAGTAATGTTTTATTATTCAATATGCTAGCATTTACTCTATAATCCCTTTTGAAATGTGAGAAAAATTGTCTTCTGTGTTTGAAGAATGCCAAATCTTTATGCAAAATATAATACAGTTGCACCAAGTAAAAGTTAACAAAATGCAAAGGATATTGTTTATACTAAAAGACCAAAAAGAACATGACTGTTTCTGAAGTGACTTCTTCCTTTCTGCAGTAATTAGAGCACTTTTTTCTCCTGATCCTTCTAATAAGATAAATAAGAGAATGCAGTATGAAAGCTTGGCCTGGACTCTACTCAAAGGAACCATGGAAAGAATATTTCAAAGAAGATCCACACATTTAAATGGCTATAAAATCCATATAGGTGCAGGCTTTTGAAGTTAGAGCAACAGAGTATGAAAGACTAGAAAAAAGATTTGCATCTTGTGACTCCGGAATGCAGGCCCTTGTTCAAATAGTAATATGTTGAGGAATTAAATTAATGTGAGCAGAAAGGATGCATAACCTCCTCCCCCAAGATTCTTGGTAATGTCAAGCAGGTTCCTGTTCATCTGCATCAGTGCAGATAGCTAGCATGAGGTCCACACCTGCCCGTCTCCGTCAGTTACTTTCCAAAGTAAAAATGTATATTTCAGTCTTCAGCAAAATTAAGGCAGTTAGGTCTTGGCGGGAGGAGCAGTTGAGAGTGCACCTTTCTGTCCACATTCTCTTTAGCAATGTATCTTCCCTGAGTGCCATTTTGAACTGTAATGTTTAAGATAAATTTTTTTGTTTAGTTGAAGGGAGCTATGTATTGAAGAAAATCTCAGTTCGGTAGTTTTTAGTTGCTTTCTTAAAATACAGTTTTTTGTTCAGAAAGATTGCACTTATTTCTTCATCCTACACCACTGACTTAACGTTCCATATTTCGGGGACTTCCTCCTCCCATTTTAATTCCTCCAGAGAAGAAAAGTTGAGATTTTTTTTTTCTGGGATCAACTCAGCCCCTTGTAAGAATTTGGAAATTTTTTTACTGAGATCAGATAAAATGCAAAGAAAGCTGTCCTCCTCCTGAAACGTATCTTCCTTCCCCTCATTCTTGGCATTGCCTGATTCATAGGGGAAGGGCAGGGAGGTAGATGGGGAGTTACTAGCATCAGGTATGGCTGAAGATTCCTCTGGAAAAAGCAGAGGGGGCATGAAAGAGTCTTCCCATTGGTTATTTTCACTTCACTGTCAGCAAACATGCTCCCAGTTCTTCCTGGTGCCCCCTGGAAGAATTTTGTAGAAATTTGCACTGATGCCTGATGATACTAAACTAGGGCTTTGTGGAGTCAAGGACTGCTTTATGAATCTTTCCGGATCCCCCAAAGTGGAAAGTGACATTCCACTTTGAACACAGTAGGTTCTCCTTATATGTTTTTGTTTACTTTCCATTGAAGAATATTATTAATTATGTATATACCAAAAAGTTCTCATTGTAAATATACAGCTCAGTGAATTTTCACAAATTTAACGTTTGTATAAGCAGCACAGATGAAAAAAAAGAACAGAGACAGAAACCAAAGAAAAGATTCTTCCTCCCCCACCCTGGGACTCCCTCCACTTAAGTGAACATCTTAATTACTCTACAGTACATGAAAGGGGGAGGGAGAAGAAATTTCTAGTCCAAAAAAATTGGGCATATGGCTATGTTATCCTTTTTATAATATTTATAAGTGGATCTCACATTTAAAAAACTATGTTTAAGATGGCTGGCAAAGATATATACCATGAAAGAAGATTAGTGATAACAATTAGATACAAAGGGATTTCAAGTAGAAGGCAAATATTGATAGAAAAATTAGATAAACCAAGTGTGACACCCAAAATGCATGTCATTTCCTATATACTTTCTAGAGCTGTACTGTTCAATGATAGCCACTACTACATAGTTAATGTCGCCATTAAAATTTAAATTTAAATTTCATTCCTCATTGGCACTAGACACATGTGGCTAGCGGCTACTGTACTGGATAGCACTGTTGCAAAATCTTCCTTATCGCAGAAAGTTCTATCCGCCAGCACTGTTCCAGAAATAAGCCCCAAAGTTGACTTTGAGTTCTTGTAGCAGCAAAAGCAAAATGGAAAATCATCAATGATATGATTCAGAGTTCACGAAGGAAAAAATCAACCATGCTTTAGATGCACAAGTAGTCCCAGTTCAGAGTCCTGGAAGCAGAGATCCCCCAGCATCTCACATGCTCAGTGGTGTCAACAGCCTGTGCTCAGCCACACCTCTCGAATAACACAGCAGGGGACTCACAAGGCTTTCTTACCTGATGCCTGCAGTGAGGCCAGGTATGCCCAGCCAGATGTAGTTCAGAAAAGCTGCTGTACAGGGGGAGGCTGGGCAAACAGAGTAGCCCCCACTCACACCTCCTGGTGGCTTTGCTTAATCTCAGAGGGAAGAATGCACCTTCAGATACTCTCCCACCATTTGTTTCTCTCAGCCAGGCTTTCAGTAGCTAGTGTCAGTGAGTTTGCCTTTTTTATTCCCAGCCAGGTTCCTGGAACCTGTTCTCTATGTGATGGGTAAAGGACAGGCTCATGCGTCCTGCAACTCGGCCATGCGGGGTTGTGCACTGTTCCTTTCTCAGGGAGCTCCAAGCAGCCTGGTAGGAACACAGGCCTGAATGGAAGGCCGCCTGCCTCTTTTGGAGGCCTGCTATGGGAGTGCTGTTAGCAGGGCCAGAGTTCTCCTTAAGAAGTGACTTGGGGCCCCGTAAAATACACAGACAGAAGCACAGTCCGAGGACCCAAAGCTCCGTTCCACAATGAGATTGTGGCTGTACTTTTAGGCTGGAAAATGGTGAGAGCAGGTAGTTCCATGTCTTCAGAGTGGCAAGATAATTTAACAATGGTCTCCAAGTCTATGGAAAAGTTCTTCTGTAAAAGATGCTCACTACTATCCCTTGGGTCCTTAGAAGGTAGAAAGAGAAAAGAGCTTCAACTAAAGGTTTTTAATAAGGCTTAAAAGGCAGGAAAACCTGACATAGAGAATTATTACCAGTTGAAATAAGTTGCCAGGCAGAGGCCTGGGACTGTCGTCACCAGAGAGCTTTTCAGATCTCATCCATACCAGCTGGTATTGCTTATCTTCTTCGTACAACAAGGAGATTGACTGGGCCATCATTCCTGGAATACTGGGGACACTGGTTTTGTGAGGACAGAGAGACAGATGCCACTGAGGATGTGATGAGGGACTGATGTGGGCTCTAGAGAATTATTTTTTAATTGTTAATTGTGGTAAAATACACATAAAATTTACCATTTTGGCCATTTTAAGCATACAGTTCAGTGGCTTTATACATTCACATTCTTGCACAACCATCACCACCATCCATCTGTATAACTTTTTCATCCTGCCAAACTGAAAGTCTGTACCTGCTGACCACTTCCCATCCCTCCTCCCCGAGGCCCTGGCAACCTCCATTCTACTATCTGTTTCTGTGAGTTTGACTGCTGTAAGTACCTCATGTAAGTGGGATTGTATAGTATTTGTCTTTCTGTTATTGGCTTATTTCACTTGGCATAATGTCCTTATGGTTCATCCATGTTGTAGAATGTGTCAGAACTCCCTTCCCTTTAAAGCTGAATAATATTCCACTGCAGGAATATGATAGATTTTGCATGTCCGTTCAGGATGGACACCTGAGTTGCCTCCACCTTTTGGCTATTGTGAGTAACACTGCTAAGAATGTGGGTGTATAAATGCCTCTTCAAGACCCTGCTTTCAGTTCTTTTGTGTGTATACCCAGAAGTGGAATTGCTGGATTGTACGGTAATTGTGTGTAATTTTTTGAGGAAAGGAACCACGACACTGTTTTCCATAGCAGCTGTGTCATTTTACATTCCCAGCAAGACTGCACAAGGCAGAAACTTGTTTTTCAGGGAAGCAGAGAAGAGCCTGCTCTTTGTGAGGTGAAGCACATGGTTTTCTGCACTAGGAGGTGCAGAAAGTGACACTGGATGGAAAGAGTGGAGCTGACCCTGAAATGGGCCTTGTTTTGTCTTCACCCTGCACACTCCAGATCTAGACCATTTGTGTGCATGTGCTTATGTGCGTCATCATAAAAGATACATCACATCATGTCTCTTTCAAGATTCAGAGTTTCCAAGGGCTTCCCATGGCCCTTGCAATCCCTTCAGATCTTCACCAAGGCCTATGGCTTTCCAACAGCTGGTCGCCGCTTACCTCTCTGGCTTTATTGATCTCTCATTTCGCTTCCTTCTTGCTCACTCTCCTTCTTCTACATTGGCCTATTTTCTGTTCCTCAGATGCAGCAAACTCATTTCTGCCTCAGGACCTTTAAACCTGCCGTTCTCTCTCCCTGGAATGATCTCCTCCATGATTTCCTTCCCGTTGTCCAAGTTTCAGAGGGGCCTTCTCTGCCTTCCTCACCTGGAGTAGTTCTCTTTCCCCAACCCTCAGCACTCTGTTTGGTTTTTCTTCTCACACACTTAATCACTTTTCTAAGTTACTCTCTTGGTTTTAACATAGTACCACAAACTGGGTGGTTTAAACAACATAAATGTATTGTTTCAGAGTTCTGGAGGCTAGAAGTCCAAAATCAAGGCATCAGCAGGGTTGGTTCCTCCAAAGGCTGTGAGAAAGAATCCCTTCCATGCCTCTCCCCAGCCTGCTGTTGCACTGGCCTTCTTGGCCTTCCTTGGTGTGTGGAAGCACCAGCTTGGTCTCTGTTTTCACGTTCACACGGCATTCTCCCTGTGTGTGTCATCTCCAAATCCTCCCTTTATGTAAGGACACCAGTTCTATTGGATTAGGAGCTCACCTTTCTCCAGCATGACCTCATCCAAATTAAGCTCATTCCATCTCCAACAACTCATTATTTCCAAATGAGGTCATATTCTGAGGTTACTAGGAGATGGGACTTCAATATATGAATTTTGAGGGGACACAGTTCAACCCATAAGAACTATCTTGTATATTTATATGTTTACTTGTATCTTATCTGTCTCAGTTATTAT
>NC_045455.1:65835307-65867061 GCF_002776525.5 Piliocolobus tephrosceles | reverse complement strand
TTGTATATTTATATGTTTACTTGTATCTTATCTGTCTCAGTTATTATATTATCAAAAAATGAATGAGTGTGAGCTGGGGACAGAGGAGTGAGGGCCGTCTGGCATCTCTCATGGGTCCCCGAACCCTCTTTAGACTCTAATGTCAGGGTTATTGGGCAGCCCCTTATGCCAGGCTTCACGTTTCAGAGCAATGGAGATAGCAGACATGCAAACCAAGAAAGCTAGCAAAGCATTCCAGTGCTGTGGCTTCAAAACTCATCTAGGGCAGCACGTGGCATGGGCTTCAGAGTCTCAACTCCTGTACTCCTGTGGAGCGGCTAGGGGCATGTTCCACTGTGTTGGGAACCTTCATTTCCAAATCTGAAAGCGCAGGATGGTAATTCTTCCCTAGCAGGGTCACTGAGACCTGTGGGAAGAATGCCTCTGGTGTGCCCTCGGTCAGCACCCATGACCTGGGAATGGCAGCTGTTACCACATAGAGAGTAGATGGATTCGTGTGGCCAGGGTAGCAAGCTGCCATGAGAGGCTGCTCAGAAGAACCTATGCCTGAGCAGAGCTGGGGCAGATGTTGTTCCAGGGAGACTGGGGAGCCCCAGGGAGCAGAAGGCACAATGGCCTGGGCAAGACGGGGCCGGGGCAGCCGTCAGGGTTCCGAGCTACATATTCCCTGGGCCAGAGACATCTGGTAAGAAACTAACTCAGGAACAGACAAACCATGCTCCAGTTCCAAAGCCCAAACCAGCGGAGTCATCCCTGAGTCCTTTCTCAGGAGACCACTTGCTGTACCTCAGGACGCTTGCAGAACCCGGCCACTTCCTCCACTTCTGCTGCCACCACTTCTGCTGCCTCCATCTCTAAATGCCACTGGCATTTCCTCTTGTTTCTGCCCTGGGCTCCCACAGCACTTCTCCACTGGAAGGCCGAGGGATCCTTTTACAATGCAAATCAGATCATGTGACTCCTGCTCAGACCCCTCCAGCGGCTGTGCATCCACAGAGTAAAGCCCAGTCCCTCCCAGGGCCTCCTGCTTTCGCCTCCTGCTGACTTCCTGCCTCTCCTTTCATTCTCCCCGTGACCCTGTGTCACTTGGGGTCCTTCAGAACACAGGTTACCTCCCATGCTCGCCTCCCCCGCACCCATCGCCTGATCCCCTCCCCAGATAAACACACACTGGCTGCCTCACCCCGGCAGGTCTCCCCTCCCCGGAGGCTCACTGAGATCTGTGGGAAGAATGGTCGGTCTTCCCGCTGTGAAACGCAGTTGCCCCTCTCTCATTCTCAGGCACAGATGCCCCAGCCCGTCCCCCTCACCTCGCTGTGTGCCTCTCCGTAGCACTGTCAGCTGCCAGTGCATGGCAACTGCCCACATCACAGGCTTGGCCACCTCCCCACCAGGGACAAGCAGCTTGAGGGCAGGGACTTGGTCTTGTTTGCCCACTGCTGTCACCCTAGCGCCTCTAACAGTGTCTGGCACGTGTTAGACACCCAGTGTTTGTGGAATGAATAAAAGAAGGAAAGGGAGGAAAGGTGATGGAGATGGTGACCTTGGGCTGGTGGGGGTGTGTGCAGGAGGCTGAGGGAGCAGTGGAGAGCCTCAGCAGAGGGGGCGGTTCAGAGGCAGTTCCTGGGTGTGTGCAGAGTGAGGAGGACCCCGCAGTAGGACACAGGAGGAAGCTGTGCAAGGAGGTGTCTGGGAGGAGGGCTCCTGGGGCCATGGTGTCTGCTGGCTGGCTGGGAGCAGGAACCTCCAGCCACTGAAAGCAGGGACAGAGAGTAAAGCAGGCTATGAGGTAGCCATCCTGGGCCCTGTCCCTGCCCCTCATGCCAAGCCTGAGGCCTGTGGGCCAGCTTCCCTTCCACACACAAAAAATGGTGGCTGTGCTGATGGAGTCCTCTATCCCCAGGCCAGCCATGTGGCTGTGAGAGAGCCCCCCTTCTCCCAGGGGGAGGGCTCAGCCAGTGTCCCTGGGAAGGCCAGAGACACACACTGCCATGGTCCCCCCTCCTGGCATGACCCCTCTGCTTCTTGCTGCCAGAAGTGGTGACAGACTCTCCCCAACTGGTCTTGCCTGGGAATGACCTCATGCAGGAAAGCCTTTACCCTAGAAATAATAATATGATAACTAATGTTAACTGCACGCTTAATAGGTTCCGCACTTTGGGCTAAGTGTGATCTAACATCTTACTTAACCCTCAGCATTTCTACCAGCCTTATCTCCATTTTGCAGATGCACACACTGATACTTAGGTCAGGAAACTGCCTACTTCCCAGGACTACAGATGGTAAGTGGTAGGACTGGAGTGGATGGAGGCACAGCTGACTCATGGACCCAGTAGAGACCTGGCGTTTCCAGTGCGGGCATCATCTCCAACTTCAGAAGGCATAAAAGCCTGGAAGGCTTGTCGGACAGACTTTTGGACTCCACCTGCAGAGGGTCTGGCCCAGCAGATGTGGCTGAGGCTGAAGTTCTGCCTCTCTGACCGGCTCAGAAACTGGCCAGTAGCGCCCTCCTAGACATTTGCCAGGCACAGCGTACTCTAGGGCAGGATAGCCCAGCTGCTGCTTCAGGTTTGATTACCGCCACCTAAGACACGGCCACTTTTTGAAATATTTGTAGTTTTAATTAATAACAGGCTCAGTAAGACCATCAAGAATACAAGTCTCAAGAGGTATCTGGAGAGTGAACAAACCTTCCTCAAACTGATTTTATCCCATTAACACCTGACGTCTGATACACAGCAGCTACTCAGTAAGCATTAGCTTGCCTTATTACTCCCGCCTGGGCTCTGGTATTTCTGGGCAGGGGTGCAGTGACCTGAGGGGCAGGAGATCCACATGTGGGGGCAGGAAGACACCTGCGAACAGCAGTCTATGGGGCACGGGGCTAGCGCAGAGGCTCCCGGACCTGGGAAGTGATACTAATGTGCCCACCATGGGCTTGCCCCTAGGCCGAGACTTTGAAGGAAATCGCTATTTCAGCCAACTGCATTGCCTGCACAGGGCCATTTTATCTGTGCCGGCTACCTAGAGTGCTTGGAAGTCACCCCAGAAAATCATTTCTCAGAACACTGTCTGGGTTTGATATTCCTGCGGCAGGTATAAGTGACGTCATCGCCTTTTCAGCCCTGAGAGGAAGAGTAATTTTCTTGTAGGAAAAAAGAAGCAAACTATGATTACAGGCAGATCTTTGAGATGGAGGAAGGAAATGAGGAGTTTGAAGCAATGTTTTCTACCCTCAGTTTGGAACAGCTTTCCCTCTTGGCCTTCCTTTCTCACTTAGCTTATTTAGTTTGGTGTGTTCAGGGTTCTGTTTCCTAAGGGAGGTTTGATAGATCTGGAGAAAGTGCTGTTGCTTCTTCATGTAGCAAGTGGTGCCCAGCAGGCAGGGCCCCTCCCCAGGGACACAAGACTGCAAGCCAACTGCTCTGTGCCTGTGAGTAAACCACACCAAAAATGGCCAGTCTAGCACTTCCAGGAGCTGCTCAGGTCAGCAAACCCTTTGAACAGCTCCTTTCAGCCACGTACAGTACTGCAGGGGGGCAAAGATGAACCAGAGGGTCCTTGTGCCCCAAGTTCACAGCTGGTTCCGATTGTTCTGTGGCATGGCTCATGAGAGCCATGGCACAGGGAAGTGGGGTGTGGCTTTGGAGGGACACCCTCCTGGGCCAGGAAAACAGGAAGGCATGGCCAATGCCTGCTGGGAGGCAGCAGTTAGAAGTCCAGGCTCTAGATCTCACAAAGCAGAGACCAAATCCTATCTGTCCTGTGACCTGCCAGCTTCGTCAGGTTGGCCTGTTCTTCAAACACCAGATCAAAAACCTACTTTAATCTCCACTGAATTTTCCCCCATGTTAGTAGTTATTTTTTTCTTAGCTTTTATTTATCCTTCTTTTGATGTTTTCATACTTTTAATTATAATTTTATTAGAAAGTAATAAAACCAAATTACCCGCAAAAGTTATGGAAGTTGCACAATATTTTTAAAAATCACTCATGATACAACCACCATCACAAAGCATTTTGGTACATTTTCATCCACATCATTTTTGTCATGTGAGCTACATGTCAATATTTTTCTTTAAATTCTTTAATTTTTTTTTCTTTTTCTTCCTCACTTATGCCCCAAAATGTAGGAGAAGAACCTTTTCCTAAATGGGTTTCAGACCTTTGGGTTAGTTGTCTCTTTTCTGCTGCCAACCTCTTTCCCATTCAAACGGAAGGTCAAACGTTACATCCACTTTAAGGAACTTTCCTCCTGGTTCTTGGCTTCATGCTGAGAGATTGAGCCCCTGGGCCCTGGGACTTTATGTGAAGGGAATCCCTGCTTTGCTACCAAAGAATCTAGGTTCTACTAGTTTGGATTTTTGTTATCTCAAAGAAGTCACTTTCTTCCCAAGGTGGTCTGGAAGCGGACATGTGTGAGAATCCAGTTACTGTTTACCCAGGCAACTAGTTCAGCACCTGCTCACAGCAGGCTCTCAGTAAGCTTTAAAAAGTTAGTGTCACGTGACCAACATCAACTGGCCTCAGACGTCTGCAAGCACCCATCCAAGCCACAGGGTCAGGCAGAGGGCTCCTGGGCCCACTGTAGCCCCTGCTGGGTCAGTGTAGCTGGAAGACTGCGGGTCCTTAGTGGGGAGCCACAGCCTTTCCCACTAGGGGGCCTCTCACTCTGACATCTCCTGTGGTGTTCGGACCAAGGGTGGGAGGGAGACACACTGGCCCTAAAGGGAGGTGGTAAGGAGTGAAGACCTCCAGGCCCAGCCCACAGGGGCCCCGTCCATCTGCTCCTGAAAAGCCCACGTTGGCCTGCCTGCCATAATGCCAGCCCTGCCCCAAGAGACTGGGTTACTCTTGGCCAGGCAGAGAGCCTGCTCTCTGTGCATTCCCCAGCATGGGATGGAAAAAGGGCCTGAATGGTCGTTGGTCCTTTTGCCAACCTTTCTGTTCCCCTGGACCTCACCACATCCCTGAAGACGCCTCTTCCCCCCTGCATCCTCACCCTTCCAGGGACAAGAGCATTGCACAGCCCTGGCTGGAGAGTGATAGGATTAACAAGAGATGGAGCCCCACATGCCTCTCAGGGGGACCCTCACTTGGCCGAGGGAACCCTGTGCTACATGAGCTTCAGACTCAGGGCTTTGTAAGTAGGTGGGAAACCTGGCTGAAACAAGCACAGCACCCCGCCTGGGCACACGAAGCCCTCCAATCCTCTTTGAGAAGGAAGCAAGTCAATGGTGTCCCTTCAGTGTGCTTCTGCTTACTGGGAATTTCCTATAATCCTGTTTAGTTTGAGTTTTTATTTCTTCAGTACTTCTTAGTGTCTGTATTTGGTATTTATAAATTATATACTGCCATCTTAAAAAATTTCAGTAAATATATACATAGCAGGATAGTTGTCCTACGAGATTAGAAAGCAAATATAGCAAGGGCAGAGAAAGGAATTGAGGATTAAGTGCTCAGCTTCCTGGAAGTCAAATCAGAAAGAAAAATGAAATTTTCATTAGTTGATTAAAACGAAAATCCAGATCTGAAAACAAACTTTTCTGGGTGCTGAATCTCATTAGGTCCTTTTAGGAGAATCATTCAAAATAACAGTAAATGGCCTTCCATTATGACTTTTTGAAGGTGCATAAATGTTTTTCAGGTGGCCAAGAACAAAGTCAAGGGTGACTGATGCCTGTAGTAGCTATACCCATTAGTACTCTAGGCCAGTGGTGCCGTCTTGCTCACTCTGGAATGGTTTTAATGCCCACAATTGCTATTTGTCCAACTTTGGAAAAGGAAATAAATAAGAATTGGCTTTAAATAAAACCTTATAGTCACTGGATGAAAGCAGCCACTTGGGTTGACCCCCAGGGCACCCTCTCTCCCTGCCAGTTGTCCATGTTTCCATTATCCTATAGGATTCCTCAAAACCTGACCCTTCAGCTTCTACATCCTCAGAAACTCAAGCCCTGCCTGTATGTCAGCCCCTCTGCACCAGTCCTTCCTCAGTGGCCTGTGCTTTGAGATATCTCTTAACTGAAACTTAAGACAGCTTCAAAGTTGCATACACCTGCCAGATGTAGTGGCATATGCCTGTAGTCCCAGTAACTTGGGAGGCTGAGGCAGGACGATCACTCGCACCCCAGAGTTCCAGGCTGCAGTGCTCTATGATCACGTCTGTGAATAGCCACTGCACTCCAGCCTGGACAACATAGCATGACCCTGTCTCTTAAAAAAAAAAAAAAAAACAAGAATTGCATACACTGTTTATCTTCCACAGCAGTGGCTTCCATTTATTTATTTGAAATTTTAGTTTATGCATTTTATGGATTCATAATAGCTGTACATATTTTCACAGTACTTGTGGCCATCTGATACACTCATATAACCAAATCAGAGTAACTGAGATGTCCATCACATTTATTAAGTGTATATTTGCACCTGTCATGGTTCAGACATTGTGTATGTATCATCTTCAAGCCTTGATACTAAGAATCATTTTTCCTGTTTTGTGCATTAGTAAAACAATGATCCGAAGACTGGTCTCTGAGCCAGGGTTTGCGTTTGTATCCTATGTCTTCCAAATGCTAGCTCTACAACCCTGGGCAAGTTACTTTCCTTCTCTGTGTCTCTATTTCTTTATCTGTAAAATGGGGGTATTATGAATAAGCACCTCATAAGATGACTGTACCAGTCAGGGCTCACTCAGAGGCTTACGAGTGATCTAGCCTAAGGATGGCACACAGTCAGGGGAGCAGGTGGAGAAGGAGACTCCTGGTGTTGGGGCTCAGATCTTCCCAGGTCGGCTTGGCCACCAGATGGGAAAGAAGGCTGGGGGGATGTCGGGGAGATCCGGGGTGTGCTGGAACCCACATCTGTCTCTCACCACCTCAAATTCTGTGACATGGTGACCTGAGGAGGAGCTGGTACCCTTTGCCATGGTCCTAAAACACACCTGCCCAGGGCCAGGTGAAGCTGAAAATGGAGATCTAGTGAGAGCTGGGGAGCTGCAGGCCTGGGATCACTGAGCCAGCTGACTGGGGACAGCCCTACTCTAACCTTCAGAGCATGAAGAAATGGCCACTTCTGCATTTCCACCTCACACCCAACCCTATACAATGCTGCAGGGAAGGGACTTCTGGGTGGTTCTTGTGTGCCTAAGTCAACACAGTCAAGGCCACATGGTTATGGGATGAAATGAACAAAATATAGGGAAATAATTTAGCATGGTAAATCCTGGCACATGGTAAGGACTATTAAGAATTAGCTGCTGTTATTACCATTATCACCGCCGCTACCACCATCATCATCAGAGCCCATAAAACCCTAAGGATTGAAATGCACAGAGGTGGCTGTACCATTAGCTGAATTTGGTGGCTGCCCAGGGCCTTCCCAACAGCAAGGGCCTCTTTTCAGACCACAAAACATATCACCTTCCTGACTGAGATAGGAATTCAAGATGCTTGATTGGTCGATGGAAATAATGTGCCCATCTCAGTCACATTTGTGGGATTTATATAAATTATTCTAGAAGATGCCACAAATTACTTTCAAGTGGCTCCCCAAAAAACTATACAGATTATATCACATATATACTCATACATATATTTATACATATATAGATAATATATGTGCACATGTAGATTTTTAAAATAAGACAACTTCATCTAAGTGGTGGGTATGGGGTGTTGTTCTTTAACACTTTTGGATGTTTGAAAGTTTTATAATAAACATTGGAGAAAAGTGCACATCTTTTCAGCCATTTTTAGGGGATAGTTTTGGGGGCCTTTCACCAGTGGAGGCCACTGAATAAACATTGCCAGATTTTTATTTAGAACTTATAAAAGCTGTCATCTGCTAGGTAAAACATAAGACAAACACAGCGTCTCTGTCCTCCTGAAGTAGGTATCTAAGTTGTACTCTTTTCCTTTTTTGTTTTTTAATTTGAAACCATCTTTGTAAAATAAAATTGTACTTTTAATGTACATTAGTGACCAGGAATCTACCATTCCAACCCCAAAGCCGGTTCAGTTAGCAGGGACTCAGTAATGCTCTGAGGATGCATCTGCAGGTGTTTGTTTATGGCAGAACTTGACAACTAGATTTTAGAAGGTGATGGGGCCCATTATGAGCCATGGAGACTGATGACTTACCAGTAACAACACTACAAGTTTATAGCAATTGTAAAAATGTCTGTAAGTCAGAATGGAAGTGGCAAGGGCAGGAAAGCTTGAGTACTATCATCCTGAAAGACAAGGCCACCTACTTGAGAAGGGGGGCCTGCTTCCTGCATAGCCACGTTCCTTGGCCTCTGCTCACACAGAGCCCATGGGCTTCTACCATGCACCGCTGCCCTCATAGTGACACTCGGGAAAAAGAAAAGTCCTGCCCCAGCATCTGCTACTATAGTTAATCCTTATGGCAGTTGTTGGCATCAACAAGACCTGTAATCTTTAGGTCAGGAGGAATTTATGTCATGCCTAAATTTAACCAGTTGTCCATCCAGCCAGTTGATAGAGTGCCTGCTCTGTGCCAGGCTCTGTGAGCTCAGAATACATCAGTAAACAACACAGACAGAGGTCCGTGCCCCAGTGAAATTATATTCTAGCAGGGGCAGGCAGATAATAAACAATAGCTGTAATAAAAATTATGTAGTGTATTAGGAAAGTTGATGGGGGAAATGGGTTCAACCTGCTTTTTAAAACTTGTAATAGGAGGCTGATTCTGTTTCTCAAATCACTGTTCACTAAACCTCCAAAGCATAAGGATTTTTAGTTACTTGAATCAAGCCATTATTGTCCTCACACATGCTAAGATCCACTAGTAATCCAAACCAAAAACTTCTGGAAGCATGTAGATAAACCTCCTGTGGAAGAAATGACCACATTTGTTTTCAAATATATTCCCTTGTGTTTACATAATATATATTATACAAAATATATAGGATTTTGAAATTTTTTAAATGTCTGTCATTTTAGTTTGACCTAGTATCTAATTGTGTGTTGGAAATACCTGTAGGAAATTGCAAATAGATTTTTCTGGAGCTCAAAAGAGAAGAATAACTCCCTGAAATTGAGAAGCGAAGAAAATGCCTAGAACTGCTGGGTTGAAGTCAGACCTAAATCTTTAGGCTATGGCTGTCTGCTCATTTCCTATAAATTTCCAAGGAATTCGGTTTTATAGATTTCTTGTCACATAGTTTTCATGTAAATAAGATTTTTTTCTGAAAGCGTTCTCCTTTTCTGATTCATTTCGAACAATGTAAATGAGAAATGTAATCTAGCTGTTTTAAGAGAAACAGCTACTACTGAACCACCTAAGCCGTGATCTGAGTGTAAGGGTTCAGCTGCCCCCTCCTAATATTCAGCACCGGTCAGCTCCAGATTGTGGCCAACTGAAGTGTTCCTTTTCAGTACTCTTTTACTGAGAGCCTCCTACCCTATTCACACAGAAGTGCCATGTCAGAATAACCCAGTCCCGCCTCCCTAGCCGTAGTCAGTGTGTCAAGACTATCTGTGCACCAGATGTCACGAGGCATTGGGGATTGGAATTGGGAAAGAAAGTTGGCTTTTCCATGTAAAGTTTGGGGAGTGGTCAGCAGCTGTGTTTTCCATCAGGGAGAGAAAGCCATCCTGCCTTGAATGAGAGGAAGGGTGCTGACCTGCAGAGAGAAGGCCAAAGAAGAGAAAGAACAGGACTTGTTGCATCTGAACCCTTAGCTCCACCTTATCCTGTCGCCCAGCTGCATTCCTGCAGTTGTGGACATCTCCCCAGTTCATTAAATCTCTTTTCTTAATAGTGTGAGTTGGGTTTCTGTCCTTGACAAACAAAAGAATAAAACAGTCTTAGGGGACAAATTCAGTTCTGACATCTTTCCTTTGAAAGGGCAATGGAAAGGAGCAATGAGAACGGCTGAAGAAATAACAGGACCAAGGAGGAAGTTTCCAGAACTTGGTCATTATTGAGTGAAGAAATAATTTTATAACCTTCTCTTAATGTCATATTTTAAAAAATAAAAAATTAAAATAAATAAAAAGGTCTTTTATCTCCTTTTCACTAGAGGAAATGGGTGAAAGTCAAAACTGAACCCACACTATTAAGAAGAGGGGGAATCCAGTTGGCTCAGCTCAGTCTTTTAGTTGCTTTTCATTAGGTCCTAGTTTACAGTTGCTATAAACTTGCAGTGTTGTCAGTGGTAAGTTACCCCGACTCAGTCACCTAGGTGGCAGGATCAGGGTCCTGTAGCATAAACAAGTGCAACTGGGACCTCAGGAGGAGGCCTGTGCATGGTCACAGAAGACACCATGTTGTAGGGCCGAGAATGTCAATAAAGGAAGTTGCTTTCCAAGATCTGCTTAAGTCTAATGGTGTTGATCGCCAAGTTATGAGCACCTTTAGCAGCTTTCTTACCTAAACCTGCTTCTCTCTTCAGTTGCCCTGGCTGGTTTGGGGTATCACACTCAAGTGGGACTTTTTTTTTTTTTTTTTTTGAGACGGAGTCTTGCTCTGTCGCCCAGGCTGGAGTGCAGTGGCCGGATCTGAGCTCACTGCAAGCTCCGCCTCCCGGGTTTACGCCATTCTCCTACCTCAGCCTCCGGAGTAGCTGGGACTACAGGCGCCCGCCACCTCGCCCGGCTAGTTTTTTGTGTTTTTTAGTAGAAACATTTGTATTTTTTAGTAGAGACGGGGTTTCACCGTGCTAGCCAGGATGGTCTCGATCTCCTGACCTTGTGATCCGCCCGTCTCGGCCTCCCAAAGTGCTGGGATTACAGGCTTGAGCCACTGCGCCCGGCCCTTCAAGTGGGACATTTTAAACAGTTGGGGCTTCCAGTTTCAACCAGCTCCTCTCTTCCATTAACTCAGGAACATCAAGTTATCAGAGGGCTACAGAGGCAGCAAAGCCTCAAGAGAGATGCAGAATCCAACTAAGTAAGATGTAAGTATCTTAGGAGAAACAAAGACATGCAGAGCCAATGAAGCCATGATGGAAGTTAGCCACAATCTGAGTAAAGTGCAGAAAGATGGGCCATGTGCACAGCCCTTTTCAGTTCTGAACCCCTGTTACAGAAACCACAAAAGAGGCTGCTGTGTGTCCCTCCTTGTTGGGACACCCCCTGGCCAGAATTGCTGTCTGTGTGCAACCTCAGTCAGCTAGAAAAGCAACACCAAACTGTTGGAAATGATATAATTACCTCCTTAATGGACACTTAATCCCAGAAAAATTTAGAATAGAAGTAACACAGTAAAAATACATTATATTAACATAGTTTGTGGTAGCTGAGAAACAATTTGGTCATGTTTGGTATTTTAAGAATTTGTTGTGTTTTAGAGAATTTGACCTATTAAGACAAGAGGTCAACCTTGTGATTCCAATTTAAAATGTAGTTGAGAATTGATTTAGATTTGTACTTTTAAGTTAAGGGATGTGAGAGCAAAGTTTTAGTAAATTTGTAACACTGGAACAGCTAAGAGGATCTAATTGTCACCATGTTTGTATGTTGAATTTATTAGATTTACAAGAGTCACTTAAGTACTTTAAAGATTTTGTTTATTAATGAGACCACTGAACTACTTAAAAAGAAAATCAAAACATTAAATGTATAAATGAAGTTTAAGATGTTAAAGGAAATTAAGCTACATAGCCCTTTTAAAAATAATTGTTAATTGTTAACATTTGCTAGACTTTTAAAAACGATTGTTAATTGTTAACATTTGCTAGACTTATTAATAGAATAACATTTGTGAGTTGAACTCAATCAATTTAAGGGAAAATTGAGTTTGAAATTGGTAACTTTAATTAATTGGATGTTAATTTTTAAAAGTATTTTTTTGACTTTTTTTCTGTACCCAAAAGCAGATCAGAAGACCTACCTTGATATTCCAGAATTTTATCTGATTATGTAAACCCCCACCCTAGGTAACTTGTGGAGGGTTAGTTTAATCCCAGCCAGGACTACTTCAGGTACAGCCAGGATCCCAGGACCCAAGTACTGTCCTGGGTGAGTTCAGAATCAGTGAGACAGTTCTGGGGGCCACTTCTCACCCACAGTACTCCTGGAGATGTCCTGTTTACTCTGGGTTCTTCCAGATCCTGTGGACGTGGGGTTCTGGCCTGTCTCTTTGAAGGCCCTTTGCAACTCCAGGGTGGGCCCAGCCTGAATCAGAGACCCCAGACCCAGATCATCCTCTAGCCTTAAGGGTCCCCAGCAGGTTAAGAGGCTGGTACTTCTTCAGGCAAATAGCCCACTGCCTACATACAAGGTTGCTGCCATATCTGAAAATGCAAACTTGAGATAACTCATTACTTACAATGTACTTTCTTCCCATCTTGTCTCTGGAGAAGATGCTTAGTTACTTGACATATTCTTTGAACATCTGTCAAGTTGTCCTGTCTTTAGGTCCTTTTGTTTCTGCATTTGTGTCTTAAATACTATGCACTTCAAAGATAGGAATTTTTTAAAATTTATAATGTTCTTACTTGCTTTTTACCACTCAAGAAAGTGCACACAGAATTCTGGCCAGGAGAGCACCTAAGGACTGCTGCTTTGCAGATAATAGAATAGCCACAGTGAGTTTTTGACCTATTCTTGGCATGAATCTTACTAACCCACAAAACTTTGAGGTGTCCTAAATTCTATTTGCTGAAAAGAGGCATTGTTAGTACAAGGCTAATCTCAGCAATCAACATTTTCCCCCCTTAGGCAGATTTATGGAAAAGATTAGATCTATAGTTACTCTTTAAAATCTACAATGGCCATGACGTCCATGTATTCTGAGGAAGGCTGGATGGGCCCTTTGTTCAGCCTGAGTCTTTGTCCTGTGGGTGGTTAGTTGATCTCTTCTGATGTAGGCAGCCTGTGTTTTTGGCATAAGCATTACAAATATATCCAATAGTTCTCTGTTTTAAGTGAGCTAACAGATAATACTGCAAAAGCAAACTTATGTAAGCCATAGAGATGGGTGGAACTGATGAGGATTCAAGGCTAAAAAGCAAGTTTTGTTATTCAAACAGATCTGCAGATAAGAACAAAATAAAAATGTATTGAGAGGGAAATGTGGCAGTGGAAATTCATTCTCTGGAATTTCCATTATCCATATCATTTTCCAGACAGAGGTTAATTGAAAGGACAAGTTCAGCCTACTTTAGCCAAGATAATTGCATACAAAGAGGGGGAAATGTGAATGCTAAAGGAATTAAGATAGTAGAAATAAGACAGAAGGGGACAGAACGCTCCTGTGTGCTGGGCCGCCTCTCCCACTAGCTTTCTCACTGCACATTAGACAGGGCGCGGTTTTTCTAGGTCTCCATTTTTACAGCTTTCCACAATCATAGATTTTTGGATTTGGGAGGTTGCAAGAGTTTAGTTCACAGAGAGTAACAAAGGGCATTTTTAAGTTTGGAAGAGTATATAGTCATGAAAATATAAGGTCATTCAGAATAAAATAATTTCAGTAGCCATAAAAGTAGATAAGGGCCCCAGAACAAGAGAAGTAAAGTCAGCTAGGCAGAAGAGAAAATCAGAAAGTTGGCCCTTGTCTGGCTGCACATTCATTCAAATCACCTGGGGAGCCTTTCAACTGATGCCTGGGACCCACCCCCGAGATTCTGTTTCAGTTGCTCTGGAGCGTTTTTTGTTGTTGTTGTTGTTGTTGTTGTTGTTTAAAGCTTCCTGGGTGATTCTTATGTGCAACCAGGATTGCAAAGTACTGACCCACATAATACAATAAATTCTGCTCTCATTTCTGTTCCTCTTGGCATGATTTCATGACAATCTCAGTCTTGAGGATGCTGCCAGTATCTTTCCTGGCAAATACGTGTATTCACTGATTCTAATGATGGTGTGGGTGGCCAGAGTGGAGGATGGTTAGGTGGGGACTGTGACGCCCAGCTGCAGTCTGGGCAGTAATAGAACCTCACCAAGTCCAGTGGAAGGTTTTGAGAGTGTTGAGGAGACCTGAATCACTGGTGTTACCACAGTTTAGGCGTGGATCCTTTTCTGACATGGTCAGCTAGCTCAGCCTTGCAGTAGCACTGCTTTTGAGTTTTCGTATAATCCATTTTTATTATGTCAAGTAGTGGGGGCTCACTTTTCTCTGAATTAGTGATTGGAGTCCAGGCCAAAAAGCAAAAACAGTGGTAAGTATCTCACACTTACAGTTCAGAGAAGCTCCAGCTGTGAGACCAGCCACTTCCCTCTTCAAAGCAGGCTGGGTGGCCCAGTTCAGCAAAACCAGAATATCCTTTTCCCCCTACCTTCTTACAAGGAAGTTGGGGGCACATGAGGTCAGTAGGTTGGCTTTGGGGGCACACCTCCCCTCTGCTCCCTACCAAATCAAGAGTCCCCAAACCACATTTCCCTCCTGCCCTGATTGTCTCTTGTCTTTATCATTCAGAGCCACTGAAGGGCCAAAACTTGATGCTGCAGGCCTGGGCCCTAAGAAAGCAGCAGGAAGGAGATGACTGGGCTAAATGGGAAATAGACAGTGTCTGTGCCTAGATGAAAGAGTGGGAAAATTGGTTTAGAAGTTTGTACAGAAAGCAATTGACAGGAGTCAACAAATTAAAGACCACAGGCCAAATCTGGCCCAGCACCTATTTTTGTAAATAAAGCTTTATACACACACACACACACACACACACACACACACACACCAGTTGAACCCCCAGATCAGCTACCTCTTCCCCTTAAGGCCAAAGCTTACACTCTGGAAAGATGGACCAGGGACCTAGACCACAGGACACCAAGCACAGTCAAGGGTGGGAGTGCCATACTGGGCCCAGGAGGAAGAAGTGCAATTCTGTATTGTACTTCTGGGATTGCCAGGTTCCTAACAGCTGCCCAGGCAGGAGGCTGAGGGAGTCCCCTCTGGGGAGAACTGGCAGCTAGTGGCTGCCAAATCAGACAGTACAGATATTGAACATTTACATCATTGCACAGAGTTCTATAGACAGCACTGCTCTAAGAAATAAGACCTGGATAAGGGTAAACCTCTTTTTTTCCCCCATTATAAGCTTTGTAGAATGAATGTATACTTTGTTTTTAAAACTCTGTTTACATATCAGTTTATAAAAATAAAAATTTAATTCAAAAAATGATAGGGAGGCATTCCCGCAGAACTTAGACCCCCAGGTTTATGCAAGGGCATTATATTTTCATAATACAAAAGCTTAGCAGCAACTCTCACCTGGGGCACTTGGCATCTCTCCTCCACCAGGGGACATTTGGCAGTATCCCGAGGCAGTTTTGATTGTCACAACTGGGAGGTAGCGAGGGTGCTATTGGTATCTAGTGGATAGAGGTCAGGGATGCCGTTAAACATCCTCACAGGACAGCTCTCCCAACAAGGAGCTATCTAGCCAAAAATGTCAATTGTGCTGAGCTAGAGAAAACTGGGATTAAACTGAATCTCCAAGATTCCAGGCAGGC
Organism: Piliocolobus tephrosceles; assembly: GCF_002776525.5. Taxonomy (NCBI): domain Eukaryota; kingdom Metazoa; phylum Chordata; class Mammalia; order Primates; family Cercopithecidae; genus Piliocolobus; species Piliocolobus tephrosceles. The sequence goes on along the minus strand of NC_045455.1, from coordinate 65,851,646 downwards.
TTCCAAATAGATATGTATGCATGTAATTTTTCTTTTAATGAGACAGGGGCTTGCTATGTTGCCCAGGCTGGTCTCAAACTCCTGAGCTTAAGCGATCCTTCCACCTCAGCCTCCTGAATAGCTGAGACTGCAGGCATGTAACACTGTGTTGGCTTAATTTTTTTTTTTTTTTAACTTGAATCCTTTGGGCTAGAATGCAGTAATTAGCTAAACTTCAGTCCCACAAGCTAGCATTATACCCTCGGTGCAATAGAAAATTAAATTGGAGAATTGAACAAATTATCAAAATAATTCAAAAACAAAATACTCTATCTCTTGTTGTTCAAATAAAGTAGGAATGGGATTTTTAACCTAAGTCATTGTTAATCATTTCTGTCAACTCCTCCTGGTCATTGAACTATATCACAGGATATTTCTCTCTTGAAATTTCTTAAAATCAATGATACTTAATGAAACTCTGCTGATCCTTTGTTAATATAAAAATCAGTTCTGTCTACTCCTGTGTTTTACAGCCAATGGGCAGGGTAATTCACAAATTACACCAAAAATAAATTATTTGGGGAAAGATGCAGAACTTATACAAAGAGAAAGCTTGCACCCGGGCGTGATACTCTTTGAAGTTTTACAGATTCTATCATTAGATTTGTTGGTACCAGCTCCGGGTCCTCAGCTGTAACTTTGATTTTCTCTGTTGTTCCTTCTTAAGTGAATAGCTTTTTAATATACATCAGATCAATATCCAGGTTGTTTCCTAGAACTTCTAGGTGCCCCGCCCTTTTCTGTTTATTAATAGTATCTATAGTATCTCCTGTGATCTTTGCCACATTTTCCCAAGAGTCGCTGCTGACACAGGTTGAGTGTCCCTTCTCTGAAATGCTTGGGATCAGAAGTGATTAAGATTTCAGATTTTTTTGGATTTTGGAGTATTTACATTATACTTATCACTTGAGCACTGGAAATCCAAAATCCAAAATGCTTCAGTGAGCATTCCTTTGAGCATCATGTCAGCAGTCAAAAGGCTTCAGATTTTGAAGCATTTTGGATTTCGGATTTTGGATTAGGTATACTCAACCAGGATTAAACAAAGCTGGTTCCTGAGGCAACTACTCAGATTTTTTAATTTGAAAAGTTGCTCTTTATCATTAGATGTGGCTACTGCTTTTCCCGAAAATATCAGAGTCCTCATAACTTTTTTCTGTTAAAATCAAATAATATTTATTGGTATTTATGACTTATGATATATAGGTATATGCTTACACATGTATAAGTACCTTGAAATTACCTTAAGTTATTTTAGAAGATATGTATTTGTATCTCACATGTGTTTTTGTATTTATTCATTCAAGAATGTATTGAGTGCTTGCTATGTACAAAACTGAACATTTGTTTAAACACATAATTGCAGGGTCAGACGTCAAGCAACCCAGTTTCTAAAAGCCTCACAGAACTAAGTGAAGATATAACAATTAACCCAGTTCCTCTAGATATATCAATGTCTTTTATTTGTTGAGGTAATTTGTAAGCTCAGGTTCAACTGAGAATGACAGGGACCTAAAGAATCGTGGCTTAATCAAGAGTGGCTTATTTTCTCTCCTACTTGTGGTCATCCACAGTACTCAGGAATCCTGGTTCACAATAGCTACTGGATGCAGTAGCAAAAAGTTTTTAAAATAGAGCAAGGGGCCAGGCATGTTGGCTCATGCCTGAAATCCCAGTGCTTTGGGAGGCCAAGGCAGGAGGATCACCTGAGGCCAGGAATTCAACACCAGTCTGGGAAACATAGCCAGACTCTGTATCTACCAGAAAAAAAAAAAAAAAAAAAAAAAATTTGGCTGAGCATAGTATCACATGCCTTTAGCTCTAGCTACTCAGGCAGCTGCGGCAGGAGGATCACATGAGCCCAGGAGTTTGAGGCTGCAGTAAGCTGTGATTGTGCCACTGCACTCCAGCCTGGGTAATAGAAGGAGGCCCTATCTCTAAAGAAATAAAGAAATAAACCAGAGCACAATAAGTACCAGCCTTAAAGGAAAAAAGATAAAAGACTTTAAAAAGAACTTCTGTTCATGAAAAGACACCAATAAGAGAACAAAAAGGTAAGCCATAAACTGGCTGATATTTTTTTGCAATGCATATATCTAAGAAAGGTATTAAATCCAGAATATGCATAAAGAGCAGGCATGTCTCAAAACAGAATGCCTAAATAGCCCATAAACATCTCATAAGATGCTCAATATCATCACTCATCAGGGAAATGCAAATTAACAACATGATGAAATGCCATTACCCATCAGAATGGCTAAAATTAAACAGAATTACAATGCCAAATGCTGGTGAGGATGTGGAGCAACTTAATACTTACACATTCCTGGTAGAATTCTATATCGATGCAACCAATTTGGAAAACTAACAGTATCTACTAAAGCTGCAAACATGCTCTGTGGCCCAGTATTTCCACTCCTAGGAATATGCCAAAAGAGAAATGAGTGCATGTTGTTCACCAAATGAGGGCAAGTGGCCAAATGAGGCTTCACAGCAGCACCTTGAATTTTGTCTCTGAAGATGGCAGGTGTTCTCTAAGTGCACAGACACTGGGAGCACCATGTAAAGTCGTGGAGATATAGACGAGCATGAGGTGTTTGGGAGCATGGTAGTTGTAAACTGCTGGAGCACATGGGTTAGGATTCTAGAAAGACACAAGGCTGAAGGGGTAGGCTGGGTCTTGTAGAATTTGCCAAGGAGTGGGTTTTGCTAAGGGGCTTGTTCAGGTTTGGCTTTCAGAAAGATCACTCAAGAGGTGTGCGGGGTGAAGTTAGGGAGGCTAAGTAACTCTTGGCAGGAAGCCTTTGGGGGTGCTAAGTATCACTTTGCTGCCATTTTACTGATTTCAGGGAATACGTACTTTCACTTTGCCCTAAATTATACTACCTGCCATTCTATGCGGAGAATGGAGTTGGTATGTTGCTATAACTGATGATTTTCCAGAAAACCTTCTATTTCCATAATGGTGACAGGAAAAGGAAGGTAGACAGATGACAGTCCAGCAAGCGTTTGCTCAACCGCCATCCTGTCTAGCTCAGCATCTCTTTGACAACTTTCAAACTTTCTGCCTAAAACATCACTGATTTTACAAAACATGTGCAGGCTTTGTCCATTCTTAGAGTGAACTTTGCCCTTTTCATCCAAATCCTCTTCCTGTACTGACGATTCCAAAAAGACAACACAGGCTTTGCCCATGGCCAGCATCCTTAGTGAGTATATGAAAACCACCCAAAGGAGAAGGAAAGGAAAAGCAAAACATAGTGTTTTTCTTTAGAGCAAGACTCTGATTTCTCAATGTGAACCCATTGCCCAATTTTCTTGAGACAGCCCCAAATTTGTGTTAGTCCCTGTGTTAAAATGACCATCGTGGGCTCATTACACAGCAGACATTGTCACACTGCTCATGTTTCTGCCAAGGGAAAAAACAAGAGAAAATGATCTTACTGGGAGAGAGGAGGTGCGAGGCTGAGGGTAAAGTCCCTGACCATGAACAAATCATGAGACTCTGCCAGGGTTCCTGGGGGAGGGGCAGAATCACCTTTACTAGTGATTTAAGAAGAAAAGATTCTTATCAAAAAGATACCTGCACTCATATGTGCAGCACTATCCACAGTAGGAAAGACATGGAATCAACCTAAGTATCACAGCACTATCCACAGTAGGAAAGACATGGAATCAACCTAAGTATCCATCAGTGGATGACTGGAAAAAAAAAAGTGGTATATATAGCATGGAATACTCCTTAACTATAAAAAGGAATGAAATCACATCTTTTACAGCCATATGCTTAGAACTGGAGGTCATTATCTTAAGTGGAATAACTCAGAAACAGAAAGTCAAATACCACATGTTCTCATTTAGAAGTGAGACCTAAACAATGGGTACACATGGACATACAGAGCAGAATAAGAGATACTGGAGCCTCCACAAGGTGGGAGGGTGGGAGGGTGAGCAGGGGTGAGGGCTGAAAATTACCTATTGTGTGCGCTGTTCACTATTTGGGTAATGGGTACACTAAAAGCCCAGACCTCATCCCTATGCAGTATTTGCACATTAGAAATCTGCACTTGTACTAAATCTAAAAACGTAAACAATTAAAGAGAAAGAATTGACCAGGCATGGTGGCTCACACCTGTAATCCCAGCACTTTGGGAGGCTGAGGCAGGCAGATCGTGAGATCAGGAGATCGAGACCATCCTAGCTAACATGGTGAAACCCGGTTTCTACTAAAAACACAAAAACTTAGATGAGCATGGTGGCGGGCACCTGTAGTCCCAGCTACTCAGGAGGCTGAGGCAGGAGAATCACTTGAACCCAGGAGGCAGAGGTTGCAGTGAGCTGAGATTGCGCCACTGCACTCCAGCCTGGGTGACAGAGCGAGACTCCGTCTCAAAAAAAAAAGAGAGAGAGAGAGAGAGAAAGGATTCTATCCATGTGCCAGTGAATGAGCCTCTTGACACCCAGATCCTTGAAAAGGAGGCTTTGGCTTAGTGGTCCACTGCAGACCCCTTTGCTTCCCCAACTGCAAACTACACTCAAAGGTGCAGGAAAAACTTTTGGATCAGTTTCTGAATTCCAATCTTTTGGTGACTTTAGGGACATAAGCAAATTTCCCGGGCTGGTTGCCTTCAGCACATTCATTTATGTGACGCTATTCTGTTCCTTAAAGTTCCTTAAATAGAAAGAAGGGAGCTGGCTCAAGCCTGTAATCCCAGCACTTTGGGAGGCTGAGACGGGCGGATCACGAGGTCAGGAGATCGAGACCATCCTGGCTAACACGGTGAAACCCCGTCTCCACTAAAAATATACAAAAAACTAGCCGGGCGAGGTGGCGGGCGCCTGTAGTCCCAGCAACTCGGGAGGCTGAGGCAGGAGAATGGCGTAAACCCGGGAGGCGGAGCTTGCAGTGAGCTGAGATCCGGCCACTGCACTCCAGCCTGGGCGATAGAGCGAGACTCCGTCTCAAAAAAAAGAAAGAAAGAAGGGAGCTTCTGGATTCCAGGGAGGCAGCTAGTCTGCACTGCTTCGAAGAGAAAGAAAGGAACCAGTACATCGCTGCTGTGGCTTGGAGCAACTCAGGAGGGCAGCCCCTAAGAGCTGAAAGCCAGGGGGAGGCTTCCATGTGAGGAGGATTCAGGTTCCTGTTTCACTCTAAAAAGGTCCACTGAGGAGGAGTCTCTGGAAACATCTAAAGTAACTCCCTCTCAGCCTCTAGTGTTTCTGGTCAGCAGACAAGCACACAAGAGAGGCCAGAGATGGAACCACCACCAGGGGAACTGCACTTAAAGGAGCTCCAACCTTCACAGGTGCAAGTTCTCTTTAAATCCAACAAGACCCCACTTTTAGAAACTGACCCCTCTGCCACTGGACAGAGCCAGGGAATACCACCAGATCTGCCCAGCAAACCCTGCATGCACATTAGCTCCAGGCCTCAGGAGGGATGTGGAGGCTGCTCAGCCACCTGCCTCCTGCTGCTGCCCAGGACTCCTGCCGTTATTCACAGTGCCATGCCAGCCTCAAATTCCGCCCACCCAGCAGGCAGCTCCACTGTGCACGTGGGCACCCTCCAGTGAAAAAGACCGGGTACCATCTCTCTTCAAAGCAACAGAATGTAAGGTTTGTCTGGATTCCTACCTTCATCATGTGGTAAAAATAAGAGAGTACAGATAGATTTCTGTTAAACAAGCACAGTCATGAAAATCTCTGCAAAACTACACAATGTTCATCCTCCATCTGTTGTGCCTGATTTTAAGCCAAATTGAACAGTCCCCTATTCCCTGGCAGTGGGAAGATTTAGACGTCCCCTGGCATTCCTTGCATGGGAACCTTGACCTTTTGCTCCTCATAAAGCAATAACCACAAAGGCTTCCTTTTTCAGGCAGATTCAGACTGCAAAATTTTTCACCAAGTGCATGTTCTCAAATAAGACTTTGAAGACAGAAGTTACAAGGTGATGCATATTTATCAAGAAAGAAAATGACATCAGGGCACCCAAGGGAATTGGCTTTTGGAAAAAATAAGATAGACATTTGAATTAATCAGCATTGCCCCCCCTCCCCCGGAAACAATCTCTGTACCCAAGGACTTCTTTCCCTAGCCTCATGACTTATTTTCTCTTTTATTCAGCCAATTCAAATGATTAAGAAAATTGGTTTGTTTCCCCATCTGCCACCCAGCTGTGACACCTCTCAGGCCTTTTGGGGCTGCTCCTTACCCCATCCCAAAGGGGTGACTCTTCATTCCTGCTGGATGCCAGGAGAGAGCCCTTGTAGTAAACCCCAGTTAGAACTCTTTTCTTATTTCAGGGATTTGTAAATCAGATACTATTAATATATACTAAGTCAAGCCAGACGGACTGTCCTGAAACCCATTATTTAATTGAAACCTTGGATGGATAGTAAGGCTGGCCTTGGGTTCTGGCCTGTAGGCCTGGACACAGACCAGAGAAAGAATCTGAGAGAAGTAGACCCTGGTGCAAACGTGCATTGGAAGAGAGGTCTCCAGTTCTGTGCAACAGAAACGGGTTACTGGTGAGCTGCAGTGAGGGCTGGGAAGGGCTGCTGGACCAGAAGGACAGGCTAGGATATTACAGGGCAAAGCTTCTCATCCAACCCCTGCAGGATCTGCAGGATCAGTCAGCAGGTGGCAGCTCCCTTTCGTGTACACGGTTCCTGAAAGGCGTCGTATATAGAGAAATCGGTAGTTACAGCAACAAGTAGATAAATGCTAACCCCAATAGCCCCTCACTCACGGAGCATTTACTGTCTGGAACCATGGACCACCCCGCCCTAAGATTGTGTCCTGGCTATCATGCATGCACTAGAATCACATCCCATGTGGATCTGGTCTGAAATGGTCTGTGCTTAGCCCATCCTGATCACTTCTGTCCTCTCATCAGGAACATTTCCAAACAGTGTCTGTCAATCAGGTGGACACATTGTGATTCTTTGGTTGGAAGGAAACAAGCCCTGCAAGCATTCTTTTTGCATTTTGTGATAATTCTTATCTCTGTTATCCTGCTCAGCCAGGCCCGTGTTCTTTTTGCCAATTTGTTGAGTGCAATGGGCATGTGTGCTTTAAAAAGTATTCTGTATTGTGATAAGGAGCTGAATCTCCTCCTAGCCTCGGAGATGGTTCCTCAGACTGAAAAGTCTGTCTGGTGCTCCTCAAAGCTCTGCTACCTCTGTCTTTGCTCTAGAGATTGCAGAGCTGGTAATGCTGGTAATGCTTCGTTGCCATGACATTGCCAGGAGCTTCCAATGACTGGTAACTGTGTTTCCTGATGCATTTAACAATTCCCATCCTGCACTAATGTGATCTGCCTTCCCCCCACAGGCACAGAGGGTGCATAAGAAGTTTCCTAAACCTGGCAGAGTGCATCATTCCTCCGAGAAGAAACGTCATTCCACTCCTTTGCCGAGCACTGCTGTACCAAGCCATACACCTGGCAGCAGCCAGCAATCCCCGCTCAACAGTCCTCACCCGGGGCCCATCCGGACAGGCCTGCCTCCTGGGCACCAGCAGGAATTTGCTGGACGAGCCAACAGCACCCCCAACCCTCCCTGGTCTTTCCAGAGAAGCAAGTCCTTGTTTTGTTTGCCCACGGGAGGCCCCTCCCTGGCCTCCTCAGCTGAACCACAGTGGTTTTCAAACACAGGTGCCCCAGGGCACAGGGCATCAGAGTGGAGACATGGCTACCTCCTCTCCATCGATGACCTAGAGGGGGCCCAGGAGACAGATGTGGACACAGGCCTGCGGCTCTCCTCCTCGGACCTGTCTGTGGTCTCTGCATATTCTGCACCCAGTAGGTTCTGCAACACAGTGGAGACACCCCTCCCCTCCGAAAGATGCAGCAGCCACTGGGTGGCTCACAAGGATTCCAGGGAGGGACCACTGCCCGCTGTCAGCAGGGTGACCACAGAGACCTCCTGGGCTTCCCTCCCTTTCTTCACCAAAAGGTCTTCCAGCTCCTCAGCGACAGCTGGTGCTGCTCCCCCAGCTCCCAGCTCTTCCACCCTCACAGACTCCCCACAGCTACCATGCAATACCCCCAAAGTCAAGCAGACTGATGGAGATGTGCCACCACCCCCAGGGTCGGCTGGCCCTGGGGATAATGACATGGAGGAATTCTACATCTGAATGCCCTCTGCTCTTGTTCTCAAAACACACAAACTCCGACACACAGACTCAGGCCACACTGCCCCTCTGGCCGCTGAGCACACCGCATTCTTCATGATCCATTTCCCAGGAGCTGTAGCACATTTGCCTACCACCCACTTTTATCTGGGGGGTGGTATATCTCTAGGGACACAGCAGAAAAATACTGGCATTTTTATGCAAATAAATTCTCAGCAAACTTGTCATAAAATATATTTTTTGAATATTCAGCATTTGAGATATGGTTTAGAGGGTTTATACAATTTAAATGGCTTATATCATTATTTGAAATGAAAAGAAAACCTAGTCAGCCAGAACCAATTTGGCAATTTTTCCATGGTATGAAGGAAAATCAATTAAGGCCGAAACATTGAATGTGGGAGAGATACTAAGTGACTTGTATGAGGGATTACTGCATAATAACGTAACGCACACCTTACTGGATTCTCCATATATATTTACGTTACCAGAGAACAGTGGCCCTAAGGATGTTTAAGCACTGCTTATAGTGGAAAAAGTCAGCTTGAGAAGTAAACATATATCAGACTACAGGTAATTCCTCATCTTGAAGCCGTGCAGCGCCTAAAACTCTGGATTTATACAAAAGTTGCTAATGTGTTTTATAAAGATTTAGCATGAGTAACAGACTCTTGGTGCATTTAAAATATATGAGTTCCAGAAAGTAGATTTACATACACCTTTTCAACAGCACATTTCACTGGAATGGATGAGGGGCTTCAGAACACCACTCCACTACCTGAATTTACTTGGATCACTGAGGAAGAGCATTTGTTGGGATTACAGAATTACAGGCCATTAGACATCATGGGCAGGTAGGCTTAAGATTCTTCAACTTTCAAAAACCACAGTCTAAGGGCTATATTCAAATGACAGGAGCCGCACCGTCTACTGCTTTCTGCAGTGACCATGCTGGGTCACACATCCTATGTTTCTCATTTTTCAGTGATTTGGAACATTTTAGCCAGCATTTTGATTGCACAGATTAATAATACTGTTCTCCCCCAAACGGGAAACTGTCCATGAAACGCTCTCCTGAACAAACACCAGTGCACTGCCAGCCTCACATGACTGCATGGGAGCTTTAATTTACACTGGAGCTGGAGCCCAACAACCTTGGCTTTTCCTGCCTGTTATCTGCTACTGTCACAGCGTGGATGGCATTTGAATCTCACCTCCCTCTCACCCCAGTAAGGGTATGTTTGTTTACAGCTCCAACCTCAGCAACGCCAAAGGCTGGCATCGGGGGCAGTGCCAAGCTGTCCCTGGATACTATTTTACCTTTGAGGAAGAAGAGCATGGGTTTGCCAAGCTCAATTCCCAGGCTGGTGCTCCCTGAATTAATCATGGCACAGTGTTCATCTCTCTGGAAATGCCCACGCCAGCCCAGACACAACCTCAGAGTCCTTTCCAACACAACCCTCCAGGCAGCAGTTACCAACCATCAGCCTTCAGCTGAAGCTTCAAGTCTTTGCCATCCTTGTAATGAGAGCCTTAGGTCTTGCCCCAAGCATTCTGGATTCTCCAACACTCAGAATTGTAATATTGTGCTTTAATTCAAATTTTTAAAAATATATAGTCTACTAATTCAGGACAAGGGCTAAGCAAACTTTTTCTGAAAAGGGCTAGATAATAAGTATTTTAGGCTTTGCCAGCCATATGGTCTCTGTTGCAGCTACTCAACTCTGCCACTGTAGTTTGAAAGCAGCCATGGGTAATATGTTATTGAACGGGAGTGACTGAGTTCCAATAAAGTTTTATTATTTATTTATTTATTTTGAGACAGGGTCTTGCTCTGTTGCCCATGCTGGAGTGCAGTGGCACAATCTCAGCTCACTGCAACCTCTGCCTACTGAGTTCAAGCAATTCTCCTGCCTCAGCCTCCCAAGTAGCTGCGAGTACAGGTGCACACCACCATGCCCTGCTAATTTTTTGTATTTTTAGTAGAGATGGAGTTTCACCATGCAGGGTGGTCTCAAACTCCTGACTTCGTGATCCGCCCACCTTGGCTTCCCAAAGTACTGGAATTACAGGCATGAGCCACTGTTCCCAGCCAATAAAACTTTATTTGTAAGAACAGCTGGTGGGCCAGATTTGGCCCAAGGGTCATAGCTTATTATCCCTTGAGCCAATCTGTTCCCTGAGGTTGATTCAACATTCCCAGCTCCAGTCAACAACAAAAATTCTAAGTCTCCCGCCCACTGCTGCTGTGGTGTGTCATGCCAAGAAAATGGGCTACTCAGGTCAGACCCATGACTACAGAACCGCAGGGCTCAGAACAGGAAGGAGCTTCTTTCTGCAGAGCTGATGCCTGGAAAGCCACCAGCACTCCACCTCCTGCCCAGAAATGTGATTCAGTCAATAGCTGATGATGAAAAGCAACCTGCAAACAACATTAGGGAGAAGGAGAAAAATAATTCAGAGGTGATGATACTGCCTCCAATGAACAGGGAAGCAAGTTCATCAGTAGCAAAAGTCAGTGAGGCAAAAAAAAAAAAAAAAAAAAAAAAAAAAAAAGGCTAACGGCCGAGGGCTAGCTCCTTCTCCCTAATGAGTGTCCTTATTTCAGTATGCCCACATGCTCACCTAGGACTGCTTTACAGTGCAACTCTGGCCCCACCCTTTCCCAATGACCCGCCCTCATCACAGTCCAATCTACCAAACTGAGTGACCCCAAAGGACATCATAGACAGCATTTGAAAGCAAGAAATGCAAAATGTTCCCACAGCATCAGGTGAACAGGGAGAGGACACCTACTGCAGACTGCATGGAAATGGCAGTCCCTCCACAGAGAGGGAATCACAGGAACACATTAACCAAAGCCTTCCCTTCCATTTCTGGCCATTCCAGTAGCATCTTCCTCATCCAGAAGGGCTCCCAGTACTCTCTGGAGGATCCTGACTCATTTGGAGTATTATCCTTGTAAAAGATGCTGGCACATTGTAGGTGCTCAATAAATGTGTTCAATTGAAAGATACTGAGGTTGTCTCCTAAATTACTCCTCTCTGTATGTATTAGGCTCTGTAGTATAAGAAGTCTGGATTGTAGCCCTGGTTTTTTGTCACTTAACGGAACCCTGTCTCTTGTTTCCTTGGCCATGCACTTCCTCCAGCATTGCCAGGGAAGGGGGCATGTTGGTAAGTGCTCTGGTTGAGTTATATCCCATCCCTCATTTGCCTCTTTTCCAAGTAAGATCCCCTCACCCCTAAATAACTGCTCACAGTCCCACTTTGGCCTACACTAACCACCACCTAGTGTCTGCTTTAAAGAGCAAATCTGTCTGTCTGTCCCCAACTGACCTGGCAAGTCCTACAGAAATCCACCTTGGGTCACATCACCTGGTTAAAAGGAGCATAAGAGGAACTGGTGGAAGCAGTGGGTGAAGCCACTGCAGAGACTTTTGTGACATGGGAGGGTTGACGTGTGCTTGAATAAATCGGGTTTTAGTACTGGCTGCTCCTTGAGCCCCTGGGTGTGAGGGCAGGGGGACAGTCACAGCAGAGTGTATTAGACTGCACCACCCAGTGTGTTCCCAGGTGAGACCACATGTTTACTTGGAATGAGCTCCTGGCCACAAATAAATCAGGAGAAATGCAGGTATCTTCCCATGTCCCTATTTTCTTTTCCTTTTTTTTTTTTTTTTTTTAAGACAGGATATCACTGTCTCCCAGGCTTAGTGCGGTGGCACAATCATGGCTCACTGCAGCCTTCTGAGTAGCTGGGACTACAGATGCACAACTATGCCCCACTCATTTTTTATTTTTTGTAGAGACAGAGTCTCACTATGTTGCCCAGGCTGGTCTCAAACACCTAAACTCTAACCATCCTCCTGCAGCAGCCTCCCAAAGTTCTGGGATTACAGGCATGAGACACAGCACCCAGCCTATCTTTCTACTTTCTGTAGATGAACTAGTTCTCCAGACGGTCAGCCAAGAGGCATCTGAATAGATACATGGAATTCCTGTAAGATTTTTAAGGGCAATAAAACCAACTGTGGACAGTTTCTCCCTCCTCATACCCTCAGACCGGTATCAGCGACCAGTAATGACCAGTGCCTGGGTCTGAATTTCAGGAGAGCTGTAGGAATAGCTGAATAGTCACCCTCTCCTTCTCCACCCCAGGCCATATGGCTCCATGTGCTCATCATTTGTAGGGTGCTGCTTCTCTTGCATTCCTGAGAAATACAATTGATCAGATACTGCAGAGCCTTCAGAAAATAGCATGAGAAGCTGACATGAATAAATTGGGTTCTCAAGAGAAACACCTTTTGATACACTATTATTATAACAAATGGAACCATGAAGGGTCAGGAACCTGAATTTAAAGATTATATATAAGTACATTCTTCCACCTTTTACTGAAGGCTTTTTCTAGTCTTGGGTGCAGAGGTCTATTTACAAAGTGGCTTTAAAAGATCTGATTTCCCTGAGTGAATAATGGAGGTGATCATGAATGGTAATGTCGGCAGGCTTGGGTCTTTTTAACAATTTCCATCTTGGGGGGAGAGGACTGGTGTCCAGTGATGTTCCCACTATGAGGAGCAACACGCTCATTTCAGACTGAAGTCACTAGAACACGTGGTGAAGGCACAAAGATCCCTTCTGGGTCCCACTGACAACCTCCACAAACTGTTAGTGATGAGGGTGTCGCCTCCTGTTATCTGGAATGGTGGCATAGAAAAATGGAGCTGTAGGCCAGGCACGGTGGCTCACACCTATAATCCCAACACTTTGGGAAGCTCAGGTGGGTGAACCACTTGAGGTGGGTTAGTCAGGAGTTCAAGCTCAGCCTGGCTAACACAGTGAAACCCCACCTCTACTAAAAATACAGAAATTAGCTGGGTGTGGTGGCGCACACCTGTAATCCTAGCTACTTGGGAGGCTGAGGCAGGACAATCACTTGAACCCAGGAGGCAAAGGTTGCAGTGAGCTGAGATCACGCCACTGCACTCCAGCCTGGGTGACAAAGCAAGACTTCATAAAAAAAAAGAAAGAAAGAAAGAAAGAGAGAAAGAGAGAAAGAGGGAAAGAGGGAAAGAAAGAAGAACGAAAGAAAGAAAGAAAGAAAGAAAAAGAAAGGAAGAAAAGAAAAGAAAGGAAAATGGAGCTGCTTCACTGTTCCCCACTGCCCTGTTCTGGCTGGGAGTGGTCCATTTGAGACATTTGAAATATTGATCTTACCAGTTGAGCGCCTGAAAGAAGCTGCCTGACTCCCTTAGGTCAGTCTTGCCCAGTCCCTAAAACTAAACCCAGAGCATTTTGGATTGGAGTCACTCTGAATATGTGTGGCACAGTCTAAGAAATGACCAGCCGGCTGAACAGAAACGCTTTCAAGCCAAATCGCATCCCTGAAGGTGGCTGTGGGGAAGCTTTGGTGCCACCTGGTGGCTGCTGTGCCCAGGAGGGTCAGTGAGTACCCTTTTCGTTGAAGAAGCCTCCACCTGGATGAACGGGAGGGAAGCACTTCACTTTACTATCCTGCGTTTAATTTTCTATGCTGTTTATGTCTACAAAGGATTGAGGCAATTGAAGTTCCAAATGAAACAAGACAATGCAAATAGAAAAGCAGGCCCCCAAAAAGGAGCCTACAAATATGTCCACCATAAAGGAAAATGTAACTGCTGTAGGTAGTTGAATTTCCTGGAAGCCAGAGTGAAAAGGGAAAGATGAGTAGCTGTCTAGTTCTCATTTACCATTAAAGAATCTAGAAACACTGTCTTGTTTCATTGTAATTTAAGTTGCCTCAACACAGTTCCTCAGAAACAAACAAGTTTTTCTTAGCACAGATTTCTAAAATCTCTTTCTCACCAGGGGATTTTCATTAGGGAATTTCTCTGTAGGGTTACTAATTTGGTCCAAGTCTTGGGCTTTCGTGCTGGGGGAATGGAATCAGCAACACCTGGAGGAGACGGTGCACCCACAGCTTGTGGGTGAGGCTCCCTAGACATCCTTCTCCTTCCTGCCGCACTATGCAGCAAGGTGGAAATTTCTCAGCAGAAAGCCTGGAGGGCTGGGCTTTTCCATTGCTCTTGAGGCCGTATCTGTCAAGTTTAGAAACAGAAGGGCCAATGATAAGGTTGCTCCGCTTTCCAAAGCTAACCTTGCCCCTATTCAACCAAGGCCAGAAGCGTCTATTACCTCCTCAGGTTTCCTCATCACATAAGATGTGTCACATCCTAATAAGGTAAGAAGCAAGAGGAGACTAAAAATTAGGCCGGATCTGCTGCGAGGGCCATAGCTCTTAGCAGTGGCCTGAAGACTGAAAATGCAGTCTGTCAGAACAGAGGAAACTGAGGCGCAGCGGGAGACTCCTCAACCTATTTCTACTCCAAGAGTTATGTTCCACTTCCTGCAAAATGAGCCTCCTGTGCCCGATACGAGCTAAATCACCTCATGCCAGGGCCTCGGAAATTCTCCTTGGCCATAAAGCTCCGTGGCTGTCTGGGCCTGTGTTCATCACCCGAGCTGGTTCTGCACTCCTGCAGTGACCTCTTTGGTCCTTTGGTCATTTCAGATCTCACTGCCCCCCACCCCCACAATGGCTTCTCAGGAGTGTTCCCTCTGGCCAGCTTTGCCCTTGCTTGAGACAGTGAACTGGCTGCAGCTGTGGAGGTGAGCACCCGGGCATCTGGCAGCAGGCTCAGGACTGTGACCCAACCTTGTGTGGCCCTCCCAAGGAACTCTGCATGGCCACATTCTGTTCTGAGTCTAACCTCGCCTTTACTCCCAAATTCAGTACACACTGGAGCTTTCCATTTAGTGGACACTGGCTTGCCTTTCCCATCCTGCATGGGCCTGGCCTCTCTTACACATTCAGCCACACTTTCCTGGGTGCTAGAGCTGAATTTTCAGCTTCCTGCAATATACCCGTGACTTGGAGTTTTCCCGTGGCTCCAAATCCACACCAAACCGCCACACACACATCTACACCAATAAGGATATCGTCATCGTCCTCTTCCTCCCCCTCCCCCAACCCTCCTCCTCCTCCTCCAATTCCTCCTCCCTTTTCTATCTCATCATTCACATTCAAACATGAAGAGTGAAGCACCAAGATGGCCCAGTGGAGAGAAGCAGGGCTTTGGAGTCACATGTATTGGACTTTGAATCCCCCTGAGACTTGCTAGCTGTGTGACCCTAATCAAGCTATTCCATTTCTCACTCTTAGGTTCCCCATTTGCAAAGTGGGAGGAATAGGGTGAGGTAAGTGAGGTACTCGCCTCAGGGACAAAACTTAAGACAGTTCCCAAAACCTCATTCATTAAGATTAATATTATTTTTGAGCTCATAGAAGAAAGAAGTAAAACAGAGGATACTAGAGGCTGGGAAGGGTAGGGGAAAAGGAGGGACGGGGAGGGATTTGTTAAAGGATACAAAATTACGACTAGACAGGAGCAATAAGTTCTCGTGTCCTGTATCACCGCAGGATGACTCCAGATAACAATATTACATAGTTTCAAATCACTGGGAGGGGGATATTGAATGATAAATGTTTGAGATGATAGATATGTTAATTACTCTGATCACTATAGATTATAGGGTTCCAAACATTACTACATACACTATGATATGTACAATTATTTGTCAATTTAAAAATAAAAAACTGAAAAAAGATTATTAATAATAACATTTTAAGGAATGAAGCCTTCTTCATAGGGTCATTCTGAAGAATAAATGAGATCCAGAGGCAAAGCCTGGCACAATGAGCTGTCATTTCCACCTTCATATTAGCAGAGGTTTTGAAGATAATGCTCCATGATGTTTATTCATGGTTTTGGGCATGGGAAAGAAGTGTAGCAATAGATATATCAGTAGCCTTAAAAATGCTTATGTCAGGTAGGGTGTGGTGGCTCATGCCTGTAATCCCAGCCTTTTAGAAGGCTGAGGCCAGCCAATCGCTTGTGCCCAGGAGTTTGAGACCAGCCTGAGCAACATGGTGAGAATTCATCTCTACTAAAAATTAAAAAAAAAAAAAAAAAAAAAAAAAAAACAGTAGCCAGGCGTGGTGGTGCATGCCTGTGGTCCCAGTTACTCAGAAGGCTGAGGTGAGAGGATCACCTGAGCCCCAGGAGGTCCGGGCTGCAGTGAGCCTTGATCATGCCACTGCACTCCAGCCTGGGCAACAGAGT